>NW_023270466.1:3220571-3286385 GCF_011800145.1 Mirounga leonina
GGGAGGATGGGTTAGCCTGGTGGTGGGTATTGAGGAGGGCACATTCTGCATGGAGCACTGGGTGTTATGCACAAACAATGAATCATGGAACACTACATCTAAAACTAATGATGTAATGTATGGGGATTAACATAAGAATAAAAATTTTAAATAAATAAATAAATAAGAGGTGTTTTTTCTTTTTTACATATTTAGGTAAGTGTAAATGCTTTTTCTTCAAAGGTTAAATTAGGCCCTGTTGTCTGGTGTTTCTGCACAACCAGGAATTACAGGAATATTGGAGTAAAGAAGTCTTTGACATCATGTGCACTGATTTACCATCCCACAGGCGGGAGGTGGGGAGGGTTAGAGCCTATAATACAAAGCATAATTAAGTGCAATGCACACTCATAATCATGCATGTAGCATGTCTCCAACATTTCAAATTGCGAATCTTCTATCCCCATGTTCTTTGGTAGAACAGTTTTTTCAAGGCACCTGCTCCCTGACTTTGGCTCTCCCAGTTAGACTTGAGCGCCACCTGTGACATTCCCAGTAGCAGCAGTCCAGTTCATCCTACAGTTTTGCTAATACACTGCTAAAGATGGGGCTTTTTTTAGAATGTTACAAGTATGATATTAAGTCATGGATTAGTGGAATTTTAGACTTTCACTGAAGTGACTGGGCAATTTTTTAGAAAAGGATTGCAACCATTCTTTTTTTAGATTGTTAATACTTGCATAGGGATTATGTATAGATTCTTACACATATAGATTCTTATATGTAAGAATTGTATATAGATTGTTTATACTGTCTGTGAACAAATCAGGCAGAAGCCTTAATATCTCAATTATTACCAAAAAAGGGGGGGGAGGGGCTCCTTGGTGGCTCAGTCAGTTAAGTGGCCAACTCTTGATTTTGGCTCAGGTCATGATCTCAGGGTCCTGAGACTGAGCCCTGCATTGGGCTCCTCACTCACCAGGGAGTCTGCTCTGCTTGAGGATGCTCTCTCTCCCTCTCCTTCTGCTCCTCCCCCTGCTCACATGCTCTCGCTCTCTCTCTCTCCCTGTCTCTCAAATAAACAAATCTTTTTTTAAAAAAAGGGGCACCTGGGTGGCTCAGTCGGTTAAGTGTCCAACTTGGTTTCAGCTCAGGTCATGATCTCAGGATGCTGAGATCAAGCCCCATGTCAAGATTCTCTCCCTCTCCTTCTGCTCCTCCTCCACCACCACTTGCACTTGCTCACTCTCTCAAAAAAAAAAAAAAAAAGATGGTGCATATATACTGCATTTTATTGACTCAAACACCTACATTTTTCACATAGGTCCCGCTGTCCTCCTAACTGCTTGGACATGCACAAACTCCAGCAAAGTTTCCATATAGTTATCATTTCAAATTGAGTTATGCACTTTATTGGTAGCAGATCCACTGAGTTTGTTATTTAAAATATCGTCAAAAGATTTCACTATAACTTCATTAGAACAAGCTTATATAATGTATACAGAAAGATAAGGAAACAAAAAAGCAAGGAACAAATTTAATATTACTGAAGCAAATAATCTTCATTGGAAGAATGTACAGTTTCATATTTTTTCTGGAGAAGACACAACCAAATGCTTAATGGGTCCGAAGAAAGAAAATACGCAGAAGTTACTGAAGATAAGAAAATACAGTCCTCCACTCTACCAACTAAGATAAGAAAATACAAAAAGACTTCCATCACACACCATGCAATCCAGCTGAAGGGTGGAGAAATGCAAAACTCAGAAGAGATGAAGGAAAATTTTTTTTTTAAAGATTTTATTTATTTTTCAACAGAGAGAGAGAGACAGCGAGAAAGGGAACACAAGCAGGGGGAGTGGGAGAGGGAGAAACAGGCTTCCAGCAGAGCAGGGAGCCCGATGCGGGGCTCGATCCCAGGACCCCGGGATCATGACCTGAGCCGAAGGCAGACACTTAACGACTGAGCCACCCAGGCGCCCTGAGATGAAGGAAATTTTAAAGCATCAAGAAGCTGGTTCTGACAGACAGAGAAAGACAAATACCACATTGATCTCACTTATAGGTGGAATTAAAAAAAAAAAAACTCATGGATACAGAGAACAGACAGGTGGTTGCCAGGGGCAGGGGCTGGGGAGTAGGCAGAATGAGTGAACAGGGTCAAAAGGAAGTTTGTAAACTTCCAGTTATAAAATAAGTAAGTCCTGGGGATATAATGTACAGCATGGTGACTACAGTTAATAATACTGTATTATATATTTGAAAGTTACTAAGAGATTAGATCTTAAAAAGTTCTCATCACAAGAAAAAACATGTATAGAGCAGGACTTATCATGATGATCATCTCACAATATATACAAATATCAACTCATTATACTGTACACCTGAAACTAATAAAATGTTCAATGTCAATTACACCTCAATTTTTCATAAAGATTTTTTATTTATTTGAGAGAGAAAGCACAACGAGCGAGAACATGAGTGGGGGGGAGAAGGGCAGAGGGAGAGGGAGAAGCAGACTCCCCAGTGAGCAGGGAGCCCGGTGTGGGGCTCGATTCCAGGACCCTGGGATCACGACCTGAGCTGAAGGCAGACCCTAACCGACTGAGCCAACCAGGTGCCTCTACACCTCAATTAAAAAAAAAAAAAAAAGAACCTGGTTATGACACAGGACCACCAATGAAGCATTGTCCCATTGTTTAATTGGCAGATTTGTTTCCTTTCTTCCTCAGCAGTACATAAAATAGACATTAACAATCAATGATATCTTACATTCAATGAAATATAGTTTCTTTGTTGACATGAAAGATATCCTTGTACACTGTAAGTTTTCCTTTCAGAAGCACACATGCTAAAATCAGAATGATCCAGAGTTAGTATACCACCTGCATAAGGGCAACATGCAACCTCATGAAGTGTTCCACAGTCTATTTCTTAATCTAGGTGTTTATTTGTGAACATTCACCCATCTGTAGGTTTTGTGCACATTTCACTAAGTGTGCCAGGCTTTAATGTAAGTGTCTTGAAATATCAGCAGAGAACAGTGTATAGAGCATGGATGCCATTTTTTGTAACTGGGTGCAGGTGTGCACGTATTCTCCCATTTATTCGCACGTTTGTGAATGTAGGTATAGAATCTAAATGTCAATAGGAATTATCAAAAGACAGGTAGCTTTCATTTTCTTCTCTATGCTTTTCTGTGTCTGAAGACTTTTTCCAATGAGCACATTATTTCTTTTACAATCAGAAGAAAAAGACCTACCATCACTTTACGAACACATGCACATAAAACCAACCTGCATACGCTTTGAACAGCAATTGTGCTTCACAGAATTTGTGTACAGAAATAATGAAGGATGGAAGCGCCTGGGTGGCTCAGTCGGTTAAGTGGCTGCCTTCGGCTCAGGTCGTGATCCCAGGGTCCTGGGATCGAGCCCCGCATCGGGCTCCCTGCTCGGCAGGGAGCCTGCTTCTCCCTCTCCCTCTGCCTGCCTCTCTGCCTACTTGTTCTCTCTCTCTGTCAAATAAATAAATAAAATCTTTGAAAAAAAAAAGAAATAATGAAGGATGTGTACAAATTAGCTATTAGAATACTCATCATATTCATATCTTCCACCCAGTGTTTTCATTTCTGAGAATTTAGCCTACAAATGATTAGAGATATCGACAAATGTTTATTTACAAAGTTTTCATCATAGTATTTTGTGAAGTATCAAACAGTTCCAGGAATACACGAATAGTTAGATAAATTACTGTACATTCAACAGTAGAACAGATCAACGAAAACAGGAGCTGGTTCTTTGAAAGAATTAACAAGATTGATAAACCCCTGGCCAGACTTATCAAAAAGAGAAGAGAAATGACCCAAATCAACAAAATCATGAATGAAAGAGGAGAGATCACAACCAACACCAAAGAAATACAAACAATTATAAGAACATATTATGAGCAACTCTATGCCAGCAAATTAGATAACCTGGAAGAGATGGATGCATTCCTAGAGATGTATCAACTACCAAAACTGAACCAGGATGAAATAGAAAACCTGAACAGACCTATAACCACTAAGGAAATTGAAGCAGTCATCAAAAATCTCCCAAAAACAAAAGCCCAGGGCCAGATGGCTTCCCAGGGGAATTCTACCAAACATTTCAAGAAGAATTAATACCTATTCTTCTGAAACTGTTCCAAAAAATAGAAACAGAAGGAAAACTTCCAAACTCATTTTATGAGGCCAGCATTACCTTGATCCCCAAACCAGACAAAGACCCCATCAAAAAGGAGAATTACAGACCAATATCCCTGATGAACATGGAGGCAAAAATTCTCACCAAAATACTAGCCAATAGGATCCAACAGTACATTAAAAGGATTATTCACCATGACCAAGTGGGATTTATCCCTGGGCTGCAAGGTTGGTTCAACATCCGCAAATCAATCCATGTGATACAATACATTAACAAAAGAAAGAACAAGAATCATATGATCCTCTCAATAGATGCAGAAAAAGCTTTTGACAAAGTACAGCATCCTTTCTTGATCAAAACTCTTCAGAGTATAGTGATCGAGGGTACATACCTCAATATCATAAAAGCCATCTATGAAAAACCTACAGCGAATATTATTCTCAATGGGGAAAAACTGAGAGCTTTCCCCCTAAGGTCAGGAACGCGGCAGGGATGTCCACTATCACCACTGCTATTCAACATAGTATTGGAAGTCCTAGCCACAGCAATCAGACAACACAAAGAAATCAAAGGCATCCAAATTGGCAAAGAAGAAGTCAAACTCTCACTCTTTGCAGATGATATGATACTTTATGTGGAAAACCCAAAAGACTCCACCCCAAAACTGCTAGAACTCATACAGGAATTCAGTAAAGTGGCAGGATATAAAATCAATGCACAGAAGTCAGTGGCATTCCTATACACCAACAACAAGACAGAAGAAAGAGAAATTAAGGAGTTGATCCCATTTACAATTGCACCCAAAACCATAAGATACCTAGGAATAAATCTAACCAAAGAGACAAAGGATCTGTACTCAGAAAACTATAAAATACTCATGAAAGAAATTGAGAAAGACACAAAGAAATGGAAAAACGTTCCATGCTCATGGATTGGAAGAACAAATATTGTGAAGATGTCTATGCTACCTAGAGCAATCTACACATTCAATGCAATCCCCATCAAAATACCATCCACTTTTTTCAAAGAAATGGAACAAATAATCCTCAAATTTGTATGGAACCAGAAAAGACCCCGCATAGCCAGAGGAATGTTGAAAAAGAAAAGCAAAGCCGGCGGCATCACAATTCCGGACTTCCAGCTCTATTACAAAGCTGTCATGATCAAGACAGCATGGTACTGGCACAAAAACAGACACATAGATCAATGGGACAGAATAGAGAGCCCAGAAATGAACCCTCAACTCTATGGTCAACTAGTCTTCGACAAAGCAGGAAAGAATGTCCAGTGGAACAAAGACAGTCTCTTCAACAAATGGTGTTGGGAAAATTGGATAGCCACATGCAGAAGAACGAAACTGGACCATTTCCTTACACCACACACAAAAATAGACTCCAAATGGTTGAAAGACCTCAATGTGAGACAGGAGTCCATCAACATCCTAAAGGAGAACACAGGCAGCAACCTCTTTGACCGCAGCTGAAGCAACTTCTTCCTAGAAACATCGCCAAAGGCAAGGGAAGCAAGGGCAAAAATGAACTATTGGGACTTCATCAAGATAAAAAGCTTTTGCAAAGCAAACAGTCAACAAAACCAAAAGACAACTGACAGAATGGGAGAAGATATTTGCAAATGACATATCAGATAAAGGGCTAGTATCCAAAATCTATAAAGAACTCATCAAACTCAACACCCAAAGAACAAAGAATCCAATCAAGAAATGGGCAGAAGACATGAACAGACATTTTTCCAAAGAACACATCCAAATGGCCAACAGACACATGAAAAAGTGCTCAATATCGTTCAGCATCAGGGAAATCCAAATCAAAACCTCAATGAGATACCACCTCACACCAGTCAGAATGGCTAAAATTAACAAGTCAGGAAATGACAGATGTTGGCGGGGATGTGGAGAAAGGGGAACCCTCCTACACTGTTGGTGGGAATGCAAGCTGGTGCAGCCACTCTGGAAAACTGTATGGAGGTTCCTCAAAAAGTTGGAAATAGAGCTACCATATGATCCAGCAATTGCACTACTGGGTATTTACCCCAAAGATACAAAAGTAGGGATCCGAAGGGGTACGTGCACCCCGATGTTTATAGCAGCAATGTCCACAATAGCCAAACTGTGGAAAGAGCCAAGATGTCCATTGACAGATGAATGGATAAAGAAGAAGTGGTATATATATACAATGGAATATTATGCAGCCACCAAAAGGAATGAGATCTTGCCATTTGCAATGACGTGGATGGAACTGGAGGGTATTATGTTGAGTGAAATAAGTCAAACAGAGAAAGACATGTATCATATGACCTCACTGATATGAGGAATTCTTAATCGCAGGAAACAAACTGAGGGTTCTAGAGGGGAGGGGGGTGGGAGGATGGGTTAGCCTGGTGGTGGGTATTGAGGAGGGCACATTCTGCATGGAGCACTGGGCGTTATGCACAAACAATGAATCATGGAACACTTCATCTAAAACTAATGATGTAATGTATGGGGATTAACATAAGAATAAAAAAAAACATAAAAAAAAATTACTGTACATTCATACAATGAATGGATGTAGATTTTGAAGAAAATGTGATGACATAGGAGATGCTTATTAACACTGTCAAATGAAAATGTGCAATACAAAACTCTAAATGCAGTATAAACCAAAATTTGTAAAATATGCATAAAATAAATATATATGCAAATAAAAAAGGGAGAAATACATGTAAATGTTTATAGCAGTTATTCCTAAATGAGAAATTGTTATTTTTTAATTGTCTTTTTATACCTCTCTGCATTTTCTAAATTCTTTAAAATGAGTATTACATATTCTGTAATTTTTAGAAAGTCACTTTTTAAATCACTGCAGTCACAGACACTTAATCCAGACAGCAAACATCCACACCAAAGCAAAATGCTAATTCTACAGAGAAGCACAGAAAGTGCCCCAGGCCTGCTTTGCAGCCCTGTACTCACCGTAATTGAAGGATGGCCTGTTATTTAGAGTCTATTGAGTTCATTTAAATGCAGTCCTATTACACCTGCTCCTCTTATTTCCTTGCCCAAAATAAATTACAAATACTGATGGAGGCAGGCAGAGGAATGCAGTTGTCAAGAGACATAACAAATTAATGTAAAAGTGAAAGAAAGGAAAAGAAAAAATAATAGTTGGCATTGTCATAATCCAGGGTTGTTTAGTCACAGGATGTAGAATCCTATAGATTTGAGGGCAATAGTGAATTAATGCAATCCATACTCACATCCAGAATGTGAGTCAAGTCATCAAAAACTTTTCTATGCAACACTTCTCTATTAAAAACCCTCAAGTTATACAATTTCATAGAAATGAGCAGAGTTACAAAAGTTAGACCAAGGAGTTTTGTCATTCTTTTGAATGTATAACAAATATTTATTTTAATAAGTTAATATTGTACTACCATATGTATAGAGAAATATAAATAAAAAATATAATTTTTGAAGGATCAGATTTTGAAATGTTTGTCTTACACCATAAATGGATCATCTTGTGCACTGATTCGGTTCAGAATTCAGCAAATTAATCTATGTTTTTTATTCACTCTTTTTATTACTGAACACTTTATTAAAACACAAGATAAATTCAGAGAATCATTCTATTCACATTTTTACTGAGAATTTCCCTATTTAAAAGAGAGAAGAAGTAGAAAACACCACCTGCTCAGTAGTTAAATTATCTGTCACCTTATGATTCTCCTGGCAATCTTATAAGAGGTCAGTAGAACAAACTATATCCCTAGTCTAACACTACTGGATGATTAAATCAGGCAACATTTTGATACATAATGAAGCACCTCTTTACCTGACAGGCTCCCTATCTCTTATGAAAAATATAAAGCAAAATAGATCATCTTCATAATACCTATTATGTTACACTTTACATAATAGGGTGGAAAGATCTTTACTTCTTTCTGCTCATGTCTTCTATATGTCACAAATTTTTCTCAATGTAAGCACCTAGGATTTGAGACAAAGGAAAGCAATTTTGTAATCATAACAATAATAATCATATATACAGATCTATCTATCTACATATAGTGAGTTATGCTAATATGTGAGTCCTATATTACATGGTAAGGGCAGTTACATTTAGAAAGGATTATGGGCAAAGATGACTTATGAATAAGGATTACACTAATAGGGGCACCTGGGTGGCTCAGTCGGTTAAGCGTCTGCCTTCGGGTCAGGTCATGATCCCAGGGTCCTGGCATCAAGCCCCATGTCAGGTTCCCTGCTCAGCGGGGAGCCTGCTTCTCCCTCTGCCTGCCACTCCCCCTGCTTGTGCTCTCTCTCTCTCTCTATCAAATAAATAAATAAAATCTTAAGGAAAAAAAAAAAGAATTGCACTAATAACTTACAACAGTGTTTTTCCCAACAGTAGCTCGTAAATTATGGGGAAAAGTATTCCAGTTAAGAGATATTTGCCTAATTTTTAAAATATTACATGAATGGCTGAATAGTTAATGATTATCATTTACTAATATTTGTAAAAACTTTTACATTTTATGTATATTATCCCCCTGTTTCCAAAAGCATGAGAGATGCAACAAGCAAAAAGAGCCATGGCAGATGACTGGAATGAAGGCAACCGAGGCTTAACTACAGCAGTAGGGCACATGCAACATACACAGGAGACACCCCTGAAGCACCAGATTCTGGTAAACAGGGGACATTGCACTGCAGGGCACTACAGGACCTCCTCTTCACAAGGCCACTACTTTCAAAGAGCAGGAGACATAGCTGACTTTCCTAACATACATAGGGAGTTAGACAAAATGGGGAGACAGAGAAATATGTCCCAAATGAAAGAATAGGACAAAATCACAGCAAAAGAGTTAAATGAAACAGAGATAAGTAACATGCCTAATAGAGAATTTAAAGTAATGGTCAAAAATATACTAAGTGGACTTGAGAAAAGAGTGGAAGATCTCAGTGAAATCCTCAACAAAGAGATCAAAAACAAAAAAGAACCCATCAGAGATGAAGAACTCAATAACTGAGATTTAAAATACACTAGAGGGAATAAATAGTAAACAAGAGGACGCAGAACAGATCAATAACCAGGAGGACAGAGTAATGGAAAGCAATCAGGCCAACAGGAGAAAGAAAAAAGAATAATAAAAAAAGAGACTAGATTAAGGGAACTCAGCAACACCATCAAGCATAACAACAATCACATTATAGGGATCCCAGAAAGAGAAGAGAGAGAAAAGGGGGCAGAAAATTTATTTAAAGAAATAATAGCAGAAAACTTGCTGAATCTGGAGAAGGAAACAGAAATCCAGATCCAGGAGGCACAGAGAGCCTCCAATAAAATCAATCCAAGGTGATCCACACCAAGACACATAGAAATTAAAATGGCAAAAAGTAGGGATAAAGAGAGAATTTCAAAAGCAGCAAGAGAAAAGAAAACAATTACATAAAACGGAAACCTGATGAGCCTATCAGCTGATTTTTTAGCAGTAACTTTGCAGGCCAGAGGGAGTGGCATCATATATTCAAAGGGCTGAAAGAAAAAACCTACAACCAAGATTACTCTATTCAGCAAGACTATCATTCAGAATAGAAGGAGAGGCAAAGAGTTTCTCAGAGAAACAAAAGTTAAACGAATTCATCACCCCAAATCAGCCTTACAAGAAATGTTTCCTCTGAGTGGAAAGGAAAGATTATAAGCAGGAATAAGAAAGGCAGGAAGCACAAAAGAAATAAAATTAAGTATATCTATAAAAATCAGTTAAGGGATTCACAAAATAAAAAGAATGTAAAGTATGACACCATATATATAAAATGTGGGGGGAGGGAGTAAAAGTTTAGTACTTTTAGAATGAGTTCAAACTTAAGCAACCATCAATTTTAATATAAACTGCTATACGCAGAAGATGTTATATGTAAACCCAATGGTAACCACAAATCAAAACCAGTAATAGATATGCAAAATATAGAGAAAGGAATCCAAGTATATCACTAAAGAAAGCCAGCAAGCACTGCGAGAGGAGAGCAAAAGAAGAAAGGAACAGAGAAGGACTACAAAAACAAGCATAAAACAAGTAACAAAACGGCAGTAAGTACACACCTATCAATTGTTAGTTTGAATGTAAATGGACTAAATGCTCCTAGCAAAAGATAGAGGGTGACAGAATGGATTAAAAGCAAGATCCACCTGGATGCTGCCTACAAGAGTCTCATTCCAGACCTAAAGACATACACAGATCAAAGTGAAGGGATGGAAAAGGTATTTATCATGCAAAAGGAAGTGAAAAGAAAGCTGGGTAGCAATACTTATATTAGAAAAAATAGACTTTAAAACAAAGAGTGTTACAAGAGACAAGGAAGGAAACTATATAATCACAAAGGGAACAATCCAACAAGAAGATATAACAACTGTAAATATTTATGCACCCAACATGGGAGTACCCAAATATATAAAGCAACTACTAACAAACATAAATGAAGTAATCAATAGTAATATAATAATAGTAGGGGACTTTAACACCCCCCTTACATCAATGAATAAACCATCCAAACAGAAAATCATCAAGGAAACAGTGGCTCTGAATGACACATTGGACCAGATGTATCTAACAGATATATTCAGAAGATTCCATCCTAGAACAGAACACACATTCTTTTCAAGTGCACAGGGAACATACTCCATATGCCACAAAACAAATCTCAACAACTTCAAAAAGACTGAAGTCCTACAAGGCATCTTTTTGACCACAACACTATAAAACTAGAAATCAACCATATGGAGGTTAAAAACATGCGAATAAACAATGAATGAGTCAATCAAGCAAACAAGGAGGAAATCAAAAAATACATGGAGACAAATGAAACTGAAAACACACTGGTTCAAATCTTTGGGGTGTGGCAAAAGCTGTTCTAAGAGGGAAGTTTATAGCAATACAGGCCTACCTCAAGAACCAAGAAAAATCGCAAATAAACAACGTAAGATTACACCCAAAGGAGCTAGAACCTTAAACCAGAATAAGGAAGGAAATAATAAAAGATTAAAGGAGAAATAAAGGAAAAAGAAATTAAAAGAACAACAACAGACCAAGGAAACCTGGTTCTTTGAAAAGATCAACAAATGATTTAGCCAGATTCACCAAAAAAAAAAAAGAAAGAAAGAGAAGACGACAATGATGATTCAACCAAAATCAGAAATGAAAAAGGAGAAATAACAACTAACACCACAGAAATACAAATAATTGTAAGAGAATATTATGCAAGATTATATGCCAGCAAACTGGACAACCTAGAAAAAATGGATTAATTCCTAGAAACATAAACTCTCAAAACTAAATCAGGAAGAAGTAGAAAATCCGAACAGACCGATTACCAGCAATGAAATTGAATCAGTAATCAAAAAACTCCCAATAAACAAAAGTCCAGGACCAGACAGTTTCACAGGTGAATTCTACCAGACATTTAAAGAGGAGTTAATATCTATTCTTCTCAAACTTTTCCAAAAAAAAAAAAAAACAGAAGAGGAAGGAAAACTCCCAAATTCATTCTGTGAGGCCAGCATTACCCTGATTCCAAAACAGATACAGACACTACAAAAAAAGAGGACTACAGGCCAATATCTCTGATGAACACTGATGCAAAAATCTTCAACAAAATATTAGCAAACAAAATCCAACAATACATTAAAGAAATCATTCACCATGATCATGTGGGATTTATTCCTGGAATGCAAGGATGCTTTAATATTCACAAATCAATCAATGTGCTACATCACATCAGTAAGAGAAAGGATAAAAACCATATGATCATTTCAATAGACGCAGAAAAAGCATTTGACAAAGTACAACATCCATTCATGATAAAAACTCTCAAAAACATAGGTTTAGAGGGAGCATACCTCTATATAATAAAGGCCATAGAAGAAAAACCTACAGCTAACATCATATTCAATAGTGAAAAACTGAAAGCTTTTCCCCAAAGATCAGGAAAAAGATAAAAATGTCCTCTCTCACCACTTTTATTCAACATAGTACCAGAAGTCCTAGCTACAGCAATCAGACAAGAAAAACAAATAAAAGGCATCCAAATTGGTAAGAAGAAAGTAAAACTTTCACTATTTGCAGATGACATACTATATATAGAAACCCCTAAAGATTCCATCACAAAACTATCAGAATGGATAAATAAATTCAGTAAAGTCACAGGATACAAAATCAATATGCAGAAATCTGTTGCATTTCTGTACACTAATAAATGAAGTAGCAGAAAGAGAAATTAAGAAAACAATCCCATTTACAATTGCACCAAAAAATAATAAAATATAACAATAAACTTAGCCAAGGAGGTGAAAGACCTGCACTCTGAAAACTATAAAACAATGATGAAAGAAATTGAAGATGACACAAACAAATGGAAAGATATTCCATGCTCATGGGTTGGGAGAACAAATATTGTTAAAATGTCCATACTCCCAAGGCAATCTACAGATTTAACACAATCCCTATCAAAATACCAACAGCATTTTTCACAGAACTAGAACAAATATTCCTAAAATTTTGTTGGAACCACAAAAGACCCTGAATAGCCAAAGCAATCTTGAAAAAGAAGAACAAAACTGGAGGTATCACAATCCTAGATTTCAAGATATACTACAAAGCTATAATAATCAAAACAGTATGGTACTGTCACAAAAATAGACACATAGATCAATGGAACAGGACAGAGAGCTCAGAAACAAAACCACAATTATATTATCAATTAATCTATAACAAAGGAGGGAGGAGGGAAGACTCTGCAATTGGAAAAAGACAGTCTCTTCAACAAATGATGCTGAGAAAACTGGTAAGCCACATGCAAAAGAATGAAGCTGAAACATTTCTTACACTATACACAAAAATGAACTTGAAATGGATTAAAGACCTAAATATGAGTCCTGAATAAAACCCCTAGAAGAGAGCACAGGCAGTAATTCCTCTGACATAGGCTGTAGCAACATTTTTTAAGAGATGTCCCCTAAAGCAAGGAAAACAAAAGCAAAAATAAACTACTGGGACTACATCAAAATAAAAAGCTTTTACACAGCAAAGGAAATCATCAACAGGGCAAGGAGGCAACCTATGGAGTGGGAAAAGATATTTGCCAATGACATATCAGATAAAGGGTTAGTATCCAAAATACATAAAGAACTTATACAAATCAACACCCAAAAAAACAAATAATCTCATTCAAAATGGGGAGAAGACATTTCTCCAAAGAAGACCTACAGATGGCCAACAGACACATGAAAAGATGTTCAAGATCACTCAACATCAGGGGAAAGCAAATCAAAACCACAATGAGATATCACCTCACACCGGTCAGAATGGCTAAAATCAAACACACAAGAAACAACAAGTGTTGACAAGGATGAGGAGAAAAAGGAACACTCGTGCACGATTGGTGGGAATGCAAACCGGTGCAGCCACTCTGGAAAGCAGCATGGCAGTTCCTCAAAAAATTAAAAATAGAGTTACCATATGATGTAGTAATTCTACTACTGGGTATTTCCCTAAAGAAAAGGAAAACACTAATTCAAAAAGATATATGCACCCCTGTGTTTACTGCAGCATTATTTACAACAGCCAAACTATGGAAGCAGCCCAAGTGTCCATCAATAGGTGAATGGATAAAGAAGATGTATATTGTATATATTTGTATATATACACAATGGAATATTACTCAGCCATAAAAAAGAATGAACTCTTAGCATTTATAACAACATGGATGGATCTAGAGAGTATAATGCTAAGTGAGATAAGTCAGTCAGAAAAAGACAAATATCACATAATTTCACTCATATGTAGAATTTAAGAAACAAAACAAATGAACAAAATAAAAGACAAACAAAAAAAGCAGACTCTTAAATACAGAGAACAAACTGGTAGTTACCAGAGAGGAGGTAGGTGGGGGGATGGGTGAAATAAGTAAAGGAAATTAAGAGCACACTTACTGTGCTGAGCACTGAGTCATGTATAGAATTGCTGCATCACTATATTGTACACCTGAAACTAATATAACACTGTACATTAATTATACTAGAATTTTAGATTAAAAAAATAATAAAAGCATGAGAGATACTCTTCGACAAAGCAGTTCTGTGATGAAGTAAGCTTAGAAAATACTACATCTTTCTTGGAAATTCAATGTCTTTAACATATCAAAGGTTCTGAGAAGGTCCAAGGTAAATACTTTGTCTAAATTAGAATTGCCTAACACAGAACTTCCCAAATGTATTTGACCATGAAACCCTTTTTTTTGTTTGTTTGTTTGCCACCTACTAATATCTCACGGAACTAGTGTTCCTGGGACTACACTAGAGAAGCTTTATCTTCAGATTCCAATGATGAAGCTGACCATGGAGAAGCTGGAAAACCTGTGCAAGATTTCACAGTGGTAAGAGGCAGAACGAGTCTTCTGACCCACATCCATGGTCTTCCCATGATAATTTCTCCATCACTCGCTTTATGGTTAATAATAAAGAAGCCCAGTGAAGAAGAAACCTTCCAATTCTCATTTAAAATGCATTCTCCTTGTTTTGTGATTTTTCAGTTGAAAATGAGTCTAGTCTTGTCAATAGTCTTGTCAATTATTAATGAAAAAATGAGGGACTTGTAGCAGGAAAATAAATGCCTTATGAAAACTGTAAAAGAAATGAGGGGGTACTTTACTCTGAATATGACTAGTTTTTCTTCTCTTTAAAAAACATTGCATTGTGAGCTTTCATGCAAATGATAAAATATATAAGATAAATTACAATTATACATTATGCTCCAAAAACCAATTCTTGAAACTATACAATGGAAAGAATTGTAAGAACTGTCACTATGCAGATCAGTGGGCTTTTTCACGTATTGCTGACTAAATGGCTCAAATAATATTAACAGTATATTTCTTGTGTTAAAAAAAATGTTTAAATTAAATGCTAAGAACACTCTTACTGAGTTTGTGTGATATGCCAAGTACTTTGTATACATTCATTTCATTCTCAGTGGGACCCTGCAAAGTATATGAGGTATATGCTCTTATTCCCATACGGAAGATAGGAAAATAAAGGCTCAGGGAGTTAGCACAGGATTAGGAGCTCAGAGCTCCAGAACCAATGTGCTTCAGTTTAAATCCTGCCTCTCCCTTCTGTGTGACCTAGCAAGTCCCTGGGCTTCTCTGTGCCTCAGTGTCTTTATCCATTAAATGGGGACAATAATCCTCAAAGAGAAGCTGTCATGATCAATTCAGCCTCAAAAAGCGTATGTTATTTCGAGGAGCGCCTGGGTGGCTCAGGCTCAGTCCGTTGAGTGTCGGACTGTTGATTTCAGCTCAGGTCATGATCTCAGGGTTGTAAGTTCGAGCCCGGCGTCAGGCTCTGTGCTTAGTGCAGAGTCTGCTTCAGATTCTCTCTCCCTCCTGCTTACTCTTCTCTCTCTCTCTCTCTTTCTCAAATAAATAAATAAAATCTTTTTTTAAATGTATGTTATTCCTGTTTTCAAGTAAATTTCACAAGCTCACTGAGTGGATACTTGTTTTCTCTCATGGCAATAACCAGCTCCCTCCACCTTCTGAATTCATTATCCTGTAAATGCTTTAAGTCTCAATTCAAAAGCAGCAATGTGTGTGATACTTCAATCCACTGCATCCAGATCACAGAACAAGCCCCCACACTTGGCATTCCATGCCCATCACTTTTATACACTGCAGGGAACCATGGAGCCCAGAGGCCCGCTTCTGAAATGCAGGCTGGATGCTGCAGGGCACATCCCCAAGAGGACAGACCGGCCGGGTCCGAAACCCCTGGCTTCCTGATTGCTTCGCATCCCTCCATATTCTGTGAAGATGTGAGTCAACAGAGCACAGGCCTGAAAACATCCAAAAACAAAACAAAACAAAAAATCTCAGGGCGCCTGGGTGGCTCAGTCATTAAGCGTCTGCCTTTGGCTCGGGTCATGATCCCAGGGTCCTGAGATCGAGCCCCGCATTGGGCTCCCTGCTCTGCGGGAAGCGAGTTTCTCCCTCTCCCTCTCCCCCTGCGTGTGTTCCCTCTCTCACTGTGTCTCTCTCTGTCACATAAATAAATAAAATCTTTAAAAAAAAAAAATCTCGCAAGAAAGGATGGAGAAGTTTGTATTTAACATGCTAAACTGTAATTTTCTCAGGCTCGTGAAAGGGGTAAGGAAGAAACATCAAAAAAGCATTCAGAAAGCTGACTGTGACCATGAAGAAAATTCACTTCAGCTGAGCAAATATTTATTGAGCGTCTACTTGCTCAGGCCCTGGCAGATGCAAACGAGTGTGGGACTGGAATTTTACACAGTTTATAACTGGGCTTCCTATTACACATGGCAGGCTGAACACCTGTGTTCTCTCCCCAAACCCCTCTAAAATGACTCAAAGAATTTCTCAAAAAGAAGAAATGCAGTTTAAGCTCACTGCCTCAGCTTACCCTCATCCTCACTCTCAGCTGATGACCTCACCTCACGTTCCATGAAAAACCTGAAGCAATTAGAAAAAATGCCCCCAGCGCTCAACGCATCTACCCCCCTCCAGCTGCCACAGCATCTGCATCCATGTGTTCTTCCTTCCTCTTCCTGAAAACAAGCTAAGCATGAACAACTGCACTGCAGTTGTAAAGCTCCCCATGCTGCCAGCTAGTTCAGGGAACCACTCCAACATTCTCCGTGTCCCACGCCACCATGTTCCCTCTCTCCTGGGCCATCCTGTCTGTATACAAACTAGCTGGAATTCTCCTTCCTCCTTCAGCTCCCTCCATATTTCTCCATACAAAAGGTCTGCAAAGCCATCTTACACACTATTTTATTCCAATTCCTTTCCCTATTTAGGACCACCCCAATCAAGTTTCCCACTCCACAATCTTAGCGCGCCACCAATGATGTCCACATTACTTATTCCAACAGTCAACTCTCTCCTTTCCTTACCTGGCACAATTTATCACTCTCTCTGACTTGATACACTTCTCTCCCTTTGCTTCTCTAACAACACACTCTTCTGACTTTCCCACCTTACTGGTCCCATCCCTCACATTAACCCTCTGTTCTCGCTGCCTGTTCCAGGGGCAACTCGGATGCCACATGTTGAAGTTGGTGGTATCAAGAGATGGAAGGAGCCTGAGTTCCTTGAAGGTGTAGAGAACAACCTTTTACGTCCCTGACGACCTACACTGGGAAAGAAATAAATCTTAATTGTGTCAAGCCAGCATGATGGGGAGGTTGTTTATTACAGGAGTTAGCATTACTTAGCCTGACTAATATTCTCAACCACTGTAATAGGAAAGCAATGAAAAATCTGATAAATCAAGAAACAGACATTGAAGAAATTACTTAGATATATGGATGTACATAGCAAAAAAAAAAAAAAAAAAAGGTAAAGAGGTGAAAGTGATCCATCCAAAGAGTGGAACTAGGGTGGGGTGGGGTAGGTGACTGCTGGTTTTCATTATAAGCCTAAAAGTAATACCTACCTTTTAACTATATTTTTGCATCATTTAAATAAAAATATAAATTATTGATTTAAAAGAGATTTCTAAGCTTCTAGAAGTAGATAGTAAGTAAATAGAACATAGACAATTATTACATACTATAAAAACCCAAAGTGAAGCATGATGTGTTATGAGTAAACCACAGAAAAAGTTCTTAAAAGAATCAAACACACTTGAGTGTAATAAAAGTTGTGTTCAATTCAGTTAGGTTGTTTTGTTGTAGATTTGGGGTACGATGGCTTCACAGAGGGTAAAAATCTTGGCAGTGTCTTCTTTCTTTTCTCTTTTTATTCTTTTTTTGGGGTAAGGGGGACATGGAAGAAGAAGACATTTTAAATAATAAGTGGAAGAAAGCCAAAAATCAAGGCTTTGCTAGCACACGCCTTCCTTTGTGCAAATTTTTTTAAAGCACCCCTTCCTCATGATACTTTCATCTGTTGGAAAATTGCCTCTAACACTTATGTTGTTAGAATGAGACACTTTACTGACATCTGGTGGATAAACATCATAATAAATACTCAAGTTCAAATACTCTTACCTGCAAAGTGAATTGCCCTCCTGAGATGTGTAATTTGTTCTGTGCACAACCTGTACAACTCATGCTTTGGGTGTTGTCATTCCTAAAATATCTGTTGACCACCCCAGGCCTTGTAGACCCTGGCCCCTCAACCGATCCAACTGCTAGCTCCTCTCTATCCCCTTCTCCTTTCCATCCTTTTCTTTCTCTCTTGGCCTCTTGTTGAAGAGCGCCTCTCCCCTCCAACCTACCACCTGCTTCTTTTGCAGAGCCAAGGCCTTGGTTTCACCAAACAAGACCCTTAGAAATTCACCATCTATCCAGACCTCTATCCAAAACTAAGATGTAAATCCAGAGCCTGTTGTTAATAAAATAAATTATTTTCTACCTCAATATAGATATAAGCCACAATTCAGTATGTCTTTTAATTTAAGGCCCTCTGCACCAGGTCAAAGGGGTCTGGAGCGGGGTGCCCATAGCAGAATCTTGTTCCAAGGCTCTCCCAGCTCCACCCCTAGGACCAGGAACACAGCTGGCTTAGAAGTCAGTATTTGCCACACCCAGTCGGATCATCAAGGGCTCACCTCAACCAGGGACCAGACAGAAAAGCAATGAGTGTGCTTTCTTCGCTTCTCTTAGGAATCGAGGCTGGTTTTGCTGATGCTTGCACAGAGCCCCTGCCTGATTCAGCTCAGCTGATTAAAAGGCAAGCCTTACTTATTTTCCTCTGCCTTTTTCTGGTTTACTCAAGGGATTGGATACACATCTGCAGAAGAAAAACTTCATTCTTTCCGGGCCTAACTCACCTCTTTCTCTTTGTGAGAAATTGAATGAACCGGCCTATGATTTGAGAATGTAGAGTGGCCCAATCCCTTTTACCCACGTGCATGGCTTGATGCCACCAATTCTCTATATTACTCTCTAAAACCCATAATCCCAGGTTGGATTAAAAGATTTATCTTCAGTGAACCTCTTTCTTGCCTTCCATCTTCCCTAACACTAGTAAAGGGAAATGAGGCACCTTCAAGCAGACAACCCAATCTCAATGACTAGCTTCCGAATTATTTTGGTTCTTAAACATGCTGAACTGTAGGAAACATTTGTCTCTAAACCACGTATAGTATAAATTCAAATGTCTTTAGCCAATCTCATCATAATCTACTGAGTTTGAGTCCTGGGGAAATTTTAAGAAATTGGGTTAGCTTAGGCTAGAAAGGAAAAAAGAGAAATTAGCCACGGAAAGTATGAATACCTTCAGATATAAAAAGAGTTACTGTAAGAGTCTTACCATCCATTTGTATTTATGTCCAATAAAATTAGCTTAAGTTGCAATTAAACAGCATTGGGTTAGAGAAAGATTTTAAACATGCAGATGAATAAGCTCTGGAAGCCCCTCCTCACTCACACAGGAGAGCTTTTGGCTTTGTTGTAAACCCACTGGAGGCAGGAGGATGAAGAGATGGCCTCCTGAGCTCCCTGGAGCTCGAAGTCTATGCTGCTCATTCAACAAGCACTAATTGGGTGTCTCTATTTGCCAGACACTGATGAGATGAGGAGTACAGAGTAAATCAACTAAAATCCTTGCCCTCAGGAGCTCGCGATCTGCGGGTGGACTCCAGCTTGCACAATCCTGAAACAGCTCAGTTTGTCCAATGGGTAAGGGGAAGTCACTCCCTTAAAGTCCTGCTGATCCGAGCATCTCTCAGACTCACCTGCCTGTGTAAGTGTGGCTGTAATTTAGCCCAAATCACTGAACACCTGGAATCTGTGCCCTCCCCGAGCAGATCCCTTGGCTCTCTATTAGCCAGCCAGCATGGAAGCAAAGAGGGGTTTTTTAAGCGTCCTAGAAGTTCCTTCAATTATACTATATGTTAGGGATGATTTAGGAGTAACATAGGGAGGGAATGTGACCCCAAATTGGAAAATTCAATGCCGCTCTGTCTCTTCTGCAGCTATAATCAAGACTTTCCTTGCCCATCCAGGATTACAAGGTTTGTAAGAGTCAGAGCAAGTGTAAAATCAAGACTACACCCACTGAAATGTGAAAATGTTATATTACCTATTATATGATCTACTCTTCTTAGTCCTCGTAGAATTAGGTCATTATTATCATGCTTAATTAATGATCATTTTTCATAGGTCCTATATCAGTTAGGATTCTAGCAGAAAAGACATGACACATTCAAATGAGACTACTTCAAGAAATATTAAATAAAAGAACAATTTTAAGTTGCATAGGGAAATCACAAGGAAGGGTACAGTCCCCTAGACTAGTGGAATTGGTATTAGACACTTGAGACTCAAAGTGGGAGGGAAGGAGTGGTCACCTACAAGAAGGTATAAGTCATGCACAGGATACCATTTGATGAGGAGCTGTGACCTCCTGTGAAAGGGCACAGCCATCCAAGCCCAGCTCACAGGGAGCAGAGATCCAGGAGAACAAAGACCCCAGCCCCACCTCCCTCCTTTACTCCCTCCCTCTTTCCCCAAGTGGAGCTGAAGGGCAAGGAAGCCCATTGGTTCCATCAGGATTATCACCAAGAGGAGGAGAGCAAGGTAGAGTAGACATATATGGGCAAAGAAAACATCTAGCCCAGAACCCAAGGTCTACAACTGACATCCAGTTCCCAAGAGTTCCCCCAAACAACTTTAAAATTAACTCCATCCACCCTAGGTGATTAGAAAACAGATGTAGCAAATTCTCAGTCCAAACTGGACCACCCTTCTGACCCACCCTGCCCTTTTTCTAGCCATGTATCATCAAATGCCAATGGACATCCTTAGTAAGTCACCTGAATGTGTTCATTAACTCCATGTGGGAAACACTTTCACAATGCATGTCTATCAAATCTCATGTTGTATACTCTAAATATCTTACAATTTGTTTAAGTATGTCTCAATAAAGCTGAAAGGAATAATAATTTTTTAAAGATAGAAAAATAATAATAAGGCATCTGAAAAGATAAAGATACTGGTAACAATTTAATAAATGTATTTAAGATGCAGGGTCAAAAGCACGATTAGTAAATGGAGCAGCACCAGTAAAAACTGAAAAAGCTTCTGCTACTTTTTCTTCTCATTGTTCTATATAATCTATATTGTTCTATCTATATCTATAGATACTTATTCTAAAATAATAGAATAAGACTTTACATTCAAAATAAACAACCACATACCGATATTTACTTTTTCTGTCAATCAAATCCCACTGAAACAATAAAAGAAGTAGTAATTAAAATAAATCCATAGCAATTCCCATAAGCCAGGGCAATGCCACCAGAAGACCAGACGACAAATTTAGAGATAAAGCAGAAGGGAAACAGTAAATGCCAAACTCAATGGACCTGAAGAGCTCATAAACCCAAAGTCAACAGAGAGGGGCCATCCAATAATAGTGAGGATCACTATTCAGAACCTCTGAATAAACCCAAGCCAGCAACAAGGGCCTGGAGAAAGAGCTGTTGAGAAGCTAAAATCTGATCATTGGCTAGAGCTTTCTGAAAATGCACTTCTGATGTGGCAGCGATCCAGGGTGGTTGGTGGGGCCACCAAAGCTGACGTTTTTAAGGAACAGGCAGTGCTCTTGGAACCCAGAAGACAAGTTACCAGCACACCTGTCTCGCCATGCACCTGGCTAAAAGAAGGCCATGTACCATGAGAGGTGAGGCTCTGGGACCCGCACTGTGGCCCTTTGGAGGGGCTCATGCCCTCCAGGTCCACAAACCAGCTGATGCCAGAACCTTCCCCAGCCCAAGGAGTCCAGCAGGTGAGCAGAGGGTGAATTCAAACCACAGTAACATTCCACTTTCTAGCTGAGCGTGGTGGTGGAAACAGTTATTGTTACATTATTTGTACTTCCTGCATGTGTAAATACTTCATCATTTTTAAAGAACTGCAACTTTCAAAGAATTGTTTACAAGTTTTAAAGAACTCTTGTGATAGAAAAATATTTATCTGAGTATTTCCCTCAGTTTCATTTCAGCTGCCTTTTATAATAATTTCAAATAATATTAAACTTAAGAAATATTGTTTTTAAAAATACATATGGTATAATCCCACTCTTCGGAAACTGTTTCTTTATGTGTGTGTGTGTGCACCCCTGTAGATGCACAGAAATGTATCTATTTTGGTGTTTAGAAAATATTAACACAGGTGTGCTGGGGATAGTTGGATTTAGTGTGCTTTGTCACCTTCATTTTGTAGTTTTAAAAAAACATGTTAATTTTTTATAATAGGCATGTTTCACTTGTGGAGAACAACAATCATTAGACTAAGGAGCTGAAATCCTGGAGATCTAGACTACTTGCCCTTAAACATAACGCAGAGGGAAGGAATGGGAATGTTCTCCCGTTTTCTGAGGAATGACTGAGGCTGGTCAGGACACGAGATTTCTGCTGGTTCACTGAGAGAGAGACGGTCAGAGAGAGGCTCTGGGCACCAGCAGCGCTGTCAGGATATCACTGACCCCAGCACCAAGCCCAGCCTCCCACTTCACTGAGCACAACCACGGAGACAAGCAAATCACCGAGACAAGCAAATCACCAGCAAGACTGAGCAGCGAGCTCCCTCACACTCTCACTCTCTTCCCACCCCCACCCCCCCCACACACACGCACGCGCGCGCACACACACACACACTCACGCACTGTTTAAAGGTCAAACGAACCACAGGAGGAGGCATACCCTCTTTACTGTAGCACAGCAGAACTGGGGGAGAGCTACCACCTCTTAATCCCACCACTTCTGGGCCTGCCAATCCTCAGCCGTACCAGTCACAGCAAAAAAACCCAGAACAACCAGCACCAGAGACTCGGGCCTCCAGAGGAACATGGGGCACCTGAGCCACCAGCAAATGTGATTCTTAGAAAATCTGGAGACAGGAACATGATGCGGGATTCTGAGAAAATCAGGGGAGAGTGGCCTCAAGAAAAGATTAAACTTCCTGCCAAACTAATGGGTTAGGACTCAGGCTCTTTAGAACCAGGGAGGTAAGAGTGACCTTAGTCTATTCTTCCAAGCTGTTCTCATCCATTCTCTCTCCTGTGTTACTTTTCTTTGCACCTCTGTCCGCTCATTAGAAGGACGGAAGGAAGGATTGCCACATATTTATATTTTTTATATCTTCATCCATATTGCTATAAATATGTATATATTGGTGTATCTCTGATTTGCTGACTCAGTCTCTCATTCAATTCCTTCACAACACATATCCCATTAGCAATTATTTCATTTACCTGCCAATTTATTTACTCTCCCTCCATACCACACTGGAATATAATCTCCAGGAGGGCAAAGAGTATACCAGTTTTGTTTATCTCCACCCCATACCGACCCCCACCACCGCCTCCCCCCGCCCCCCAAAAAAAACCACCTGTAAGCTTAAAATAGAGCAAATTTGGTAGGTGAGGCTACACCGGAATGGGAGCAAATGCCGATGTCAGGGTCCCAGAGCCTCAGGGAATCACACCCACCTGCAAGGGAACAAGGCCTTGAATCCACTGAAAATGAGACCCTTGCAAAAAGCCAGGACACCTGAAGTGGCTCAATGAAAAAGCGGGCAAGGGGAAATTGACCAGAATCAAAGGGAACCCATTAGGAAACCTACCTGCTTCTACGAGCTTCCGGCAGAAAAATTAACAGTCATCAGTTCCTTGAGATACTGTAAGCACAGACCTGTTGTCACAAGAATCTGAGAAGAAAATCCCATGCTGACTGCGGTGGCTTGGCAACGTGTTGGCTGGCGAGGCCGGACCACAAGTCCCAGAATTCCCTTCCTCACGTATTTCCGGTTAGGGCGGAAGACAAGAGACTTGTGGGAGGTTTGGAGGAAGCGAGAGAAGTCGTGCCTTGTGGTTCGCCCACGTGCCCACCCACTTACCTGCTGGGTTACCTCGCCGCCCGCGGGCCGCTGACCGGCCTACAGCGGCCCCTCGTTCCTCCGGAGCCTCCTTCAGCTTCTCTGACTCCGGGGCCACATGTGTGTTTAGCTTTCTGACAAAGGGCCACCAACATCAAAGGTAACCCAAAGGGACGAGGGTTCCCGCGTGTCCTCATGGGAGGTTCTGGTATGAGTTCGAGCTTGCCCCTCTTTTCCCTGCTCTATGCTCCTGTTGTCTCCTGACTGGCCTGCGGGACTTCCGGCTCCAGCGTCTGATGCCGAGAGCGATCATGACCAGCCTGCGTGAACAGTGGCCACTGCATCAGATCGAATCCTCTAAGGACTCCTAGCGGAACCCTGCCTGATCCTGAGAGGAACAGAACCTCAAGGATGGGTTCCCCGAATTGGTTCTGGGCTTTCTTTTTTTAATTACTATTATTTTAATTTTTCATTGAAATACAATTAGCATATAACATGTATTCGTTTTAGGTGTATAACATAATGATTTGGTATGATCTCCACAATAAGTCTACTTAACATCCATCACTACACAATTACAATTTTTCTTTCCTTGTGATGAAAAGTTTTAAGTTCTCCCTTAGCAACTTTCAAATATACCCTGTAGCAGTGTTAACTGTGGTCACCATGCTGTACATTATGTCCCCGGACTTACTCATCTTATAACTGGAAGTTATATCCAGACTGAATAATATTCCACTGTGTGTATATATACTGCATCTTTATCCATACATAGTTGTTGTTTTTTTTTTTTTAAGATTTTATTTATTTATCAGAGAGAGAGAGACAGAGGCAGGCAGAGGGAGAAGCAGGCTCCTTGCTTAGCAAGGAGCCCGATGTGGGGCTCGATCCCAGGACCCTGGGATCGTGACCTGAGCTGAAGGCAGAGGCTTAACCGACTGAGCCACCCAGGCGTCCCTATCCATACATAGTTTAATGGACACTTAGGTTGTTTACATATCTTGGCTATGTAAACAATGCTGCAGTAAACATGGGGGTGCAGATATCTTTTTGAGATAGTGATTTAGTTTCTTTCAGATAAATACCCAAAAGTGGAATTGCTGGATCATATAGTAGTTCTATTTTTTAATTTGGGGGGAAACCTCCATACCGTTTTCTGTAGTGGCTGCACCAATTTATATCCCCACCAACAGCACACAAGGATTGACTTTTCTCCATGTCTTTGCTGACACTTGTTATTTCTCATCTTTCTGATAATAGCAATTCTAAAAGGTATGAGGTGCTCATTGTGGTTTTGATTTGTATTTCCCTGATGGTTAGTGATGCTGTGCATCTTTCCATCTACCTGTTGGCTATTTGTATGTCTTTGGAAAAAATGTGTATTCAACATTGCTTCCCATTTTTAAATTTGATTGTTTCTTTTCTATAAGCTGTTTGTCTTCTTTATATATTTTTTATATTAACCTATAATCAGGTATGATTTGCAGATATTTTTTCCCATTCCTTAGGTTGCCTTTTCAATGTTTTGATAGTTTCCTTTGCTGTGCAGAAGTTTTGGGTATAGTTTGTTAGTTTCGTTTTTGTTTTGTTTTGTTTTTAATGTAGTCCCTTGTTTGTTTTTGCCCTTGTTGCCTTTGCTTTTAATGTCAAATCCAAAAAATCATTGACAAAACTGATGTCAAAGGTTCTAGAGTTTCTTCTGATCTTTAGTTCTCTGGTCTAATTAGATTTAAAGGCATTAGTAAGTCTGCTTCTGGTGGTAAAGAGAGGACTGGTTTTTAGTTAAACAATAAACCGAAACAAGGCACTGTTTACATCACATTCTCTTAGCTAGCCCTGCTCTGTGTCAACTGTTCTGTTTCTTGAAATGTTTGCTCCAGGCCTAAGATTAGAAATTAGAAATTACATTATTCTTCCAAGTTGTACCTGAAGACTAGAGGTTATACATTTTAAGACATACGATTTTCATGTTTTTATTTGATTTCTTAAAGCTTACTTTACCTTTTATCTTTACAAATGTATACATAATACGTACATTTTTTTTCCTTTCTTTATTGATCCATGCTCTTGATTAACCGTTATTCCATGTCATTTGGTATCTATTCACCCAGAGCCTTCCTATGGAAAATCCCTCTATCCACAGCTGCATCGGCCTAATTTTAGAGCGTTTGGCCACTTCACCACCTAGTCTTTGCAGATTGGATTAGAAATAAACACTTAACCCAAGGGCACCCAATCCATAAACTTGCCAGCAAATATGACATGGCCTATCCTAAGAGGAACCAGACTGAGCAGACTTTCTCTCTCTCTAATTCAAATTGGGAAAATCAGAGATAATGATAGTCACATGAAAATTAAAGTAATTGAGGAAGTGTAAACTGTGTGTAGGTAGACCAACCCTGCCCACAAATGCTGTGGAATAAAGCAGGACACGCAGAAGGCTACAAGGATCTTGAGAGGGAACAGGTGGCTCATGAAATGGAGTAACTGAATTCTGGGTGCTGTTCAGTCTTTGCCATTTTCCCAGTTTCAATTCTAGATCCAGTCCTTGTGTGCCATTTTCCTGAGTCATTTTCCTCAAATAACAGCCATCAAAGGCTTATCAGCACATAACAGATCAATATTTTTACTATTAATTAATAAACTTAAAAGAGAAGCAACAAAAAAACTGTCCCCAAAATGACAATGTTAAGATCACTGACCTGTAAATAGCTCTTACAAACCAAAAAGCAAAATAGACCCCAACAGAAATATGAGCAAAAGAGAATAGACACTTCAGAAACAAAGAAATTAAATTGCTAATGAACATAAGAAAAAAGTAATCAAAATCAGTTGTAAAGGAGAAAACCAGTGATTTAATTAACATATGATTTTTTTTAAGGGGACGGAGGGGCAGAGGGAGATGGAGAGAGAAAGACTCTCAAGCAGGCTCCACACCCAGCACAGAGCCCACCTGGGGCTCAGTCTCACAACTCTGAGATCATGACGTGAGCCAAAATCAAGAGTTCAATGCTTAACCGAGTGAACCACCCAGGTGCCCCAAGTAATGTGAGTTTTAACATATCAAATAGCAACATTTAAAAATGAATAACAGAGATGAGGAAATTCCAGGGTTGGGCAATCAGTGCAAAGTATACACATCTGTGGAGGAGCCTGCCAGCCTAGGGAGTGGGGAAGCAAGGGAGGTGGTCACCGGGGACAGACCCCTCAGGAGAGGATTACACTGTAGAGAGACCAGGCTGAGGTTTGCTAGGCTAGTCTAATCTCCTAATTTCTCCTGGTCTCCCGGGGCAGAGCCCTTGGGACACCATTTCCCCAGTGTTTGGAGTGGTCCCTGACAGTCCCCATTCATCTGCACATTCATCTGCACCTTCTCACCTCCTCTCTGTCCTGGGACATGCAATCTTTTGAAAGTTTAAAGCCAAGTTGCTGACCATAGTTAAGAGTCTTTTTGGTTTTTTGTTTTGTTTGTTCATTTGTTTTGTATTTTAGATTTCACATATAAGTGAAATCATATGGTATTTATCTTTATCTGACTTATTTCGCTTAGCATAATACTCTTAGGTCCATCCATGTTGTCGCAGATGGCAAGATCTCATCCTTTTTATGGCCTAGTAATATTCTATTTCATATATATTTCATACACACACACACACCTTCATCCATTTGGTTGCCAGAGGTAAGTTGGGTGGGGGGATGGGTGAAATGGATGAAGATGATTAAGGGGTACAAATTTCCAGTAATAAATAAGTCACACAGATGAAAAGTGCAGCATAGGGAATATAGTCAATAATATTGTAATAACATTGGTGACAGTGACTGTACTTACCGTGGTGAGCACTGAGTAATGTACAGAATTCTTGAATCAGTATGTTAAAAGTTGAATCAATTGGTTGTACATCTGAAACTAATATAACATTGTATATTAACTACAGTTATAAATAAATAAAGCTGCTATAAACCTCCTGTGAACAAATGAATGTAGGACATCATTAAATTATGGACCTCACCATTCAGTTATCAACTTACCTTATCCTTTCTAGTCTGATTCTCTTCTACCTTTCTTTTCACATTGCTTTTGTTACAGAGTTAAGCAAGTGGCTGGAAGAGGCTTGGTCAGAAAATCCACCAAATGCCCCAAGTGTTGCTGATGCTCAGAATGACAAGCTTTGTAAATGTTCTTGTAAAACAAAGGTTTCTTCCATTTTGGGGGTAGAAACATCAGATACATCCAGCATTGGCAGTTCAGAATTTATAGTTTCACCAGAGAGAAAAAAAAAAAAGAAGAAGAAATCACCAGCAAAGACATTGCCTCTGGGAAAGATTTGGTAAATATTTAAGATTCCAATCTCAGCATAAGTTGACATCCTCTCCCCTAACCCCACCCTGTGGGGCCTTGTCAGCTAATTCATCACCCTCCCAACCATGAAAAGAACATTCTTTTTCACAGAAGAGCTCCCAAGAACTTCCAATGCAGGGAGAAAAACGTCTCAACAATAGTAGTTCCAGGGGAAATTTACAGAAGGAAAATGCTCAAATGTAGATGGGTGATGGAGCTGCTCTTCAGCAAATCTGTAACTTTGGGAGAATACTGGGACAAGGGAAATTTGAAGTGGTCCCTGAGGCTGCAGACAAGGAAATGGAAACTGAGTGGGCAAAGGGAGGCTGGAAGCTCCCCCATGAAGTTACTTAGATGGGGGTGAGCATCACAAAAGTGTTAAAACCCGAACATATTATACATCTGAAATAAGGGTTTGAGACTCCTAAGTAAGTCATCCAGGTAGTTGAGCTTTGTGAGGAGAGAGAATTCAAATTCTGAGAATGTGTCAAGGTAGATCATCCAAAGCCTTGCTCACACCAGCTAGAGCATACCTTCACAACAGGGTACACTGAGATCTGAAACAGGAGGGCACAATGGTTTAAAGCAGCTTTATGATGCTAACAACTTCAACATAAAGGTAATTTACACTTAGATGTGAGGAAGCCATGCTGTGCCGCACTGGGATTCCTGCAGCTAGCAATGCCCATGGCCATAGCCAGCAGCGTGACATCGGGTCATAGGTGCGTGAGGACACATTCTTATGTGGAGCTTACCCTTTATGGCAAGCTCAGAAGAGAAATTTTTGAATTAAAAAAAGAGAGCTACATTTTGAAGATCCACTTTGGGGTTCTGTAAGTGACAGTACTAAAAGCATTTCCAAACAACTTAGAAAAGTGGATCTTGCTCCCAGAAGCACATCTGAGGAATTGCTAGATAACCAGTGGTTAGCAGGCAATATGCTTTCTTTGGCAAGATCCACCAAGGGACTAGAGATTATCTAAGAATGGAAAATCAACCTGGGGACTGATGAGGAAAACAGCAGACCAGTCATTCCATTTAAGAACCGTTGAAAGTTACCAACCCAGGAGAAGTGTCACTGGTTCAAAGACTGCCATCGAAGTAGAGGCACCCGGCCTTCTACTTGAGAAAATGGTCTCCTATGACCAGTAAGAAGGCAAAGTGGACAGTTTGGACACGTTCTCTCCAGGCTCCATGTCTAGCAAACTCTTCTAGTTGGGTTTGAGGAAGAAATAGAGAAACCCTCTGTAACTTCAAGCCGAGGCAGACCAACCCAAGGCACTACTAAATGTGATGCCTGTGTAGAACTGAAAAGAAGGTTTACCGTTTCCTCCCATATTGACAGGCTGCTCTTTCCTCCCATACTGACAGGCTCCCTAATGGGAGGCTGGGAGAGAGAAAGGACAGACTATGCCAAGCCTATTAGTGCTGCTGACCCCTACGTCTGCCTGCATCCGTGTAAAACTGAAGCCAGTTATCTCCAAAGCTACCTGCCCTGCACAGGGGGATTGAAGGACAGCCACCTCTTGGCTTGATGGCAGACTGCAGTTGGAATCCAGTTAAGCCAGATGCAAGGGTTATCTAGATAGACACCTTCAAAGCAGTAAGACTAGTTAGGGAGGCTTCAGGGGATACTTGCTCGGTTTTACTTATATTTAATTTTAGTCACATTTATAGGTGAATAAGAGAGGCCAGATATGATCATGGAGGGAACAGATTAGGTGCACTTCGCCCTGGAAGACTTGGTTAGCACATCGCTAATAAGCTTGCCACGGTCGTTACAGGCACGTGCTCCGGCCACTGACGCATGTTCTCATGGTTTGGGGTGGCTAGAGATTGCTCAAGACGACATAGTTTAATTTTAGAAGAAGAGATTTTATAACTACTTGCTATTAACCTACTGCTAAATTCCATATTTTATTGATTAAATCGATCAGAAATACATGCTAACTGTGCCCCCTCCAAAAAAAAAAAAAAAAAAGATTTCTGCAAGGGTGTGGTGAGATTCACCACTGGTCATAATGTAACTCAGAACACATTTTCTGAAAAGTAGTGGAACATGCAGCAAAAACCTTAAAAGCATGCATATTCTTTGTGCAATCGTCCTCAACCTCAAGTCGTCTTACTGTAAAGGGAGGGCAACGATGCCCCCTCCTCAGACTGCTGTGACAGCTGAAATTCTGTGTTCAGATCAACCGAAAGGAATAGTTGCTCAATAAATGCCACTTCATTTCTCCCTTCCCTCTGGTAAAAGCCCATCTTGTTCATCACCCATGTCCCTTCGCTAGGTCCCGCATATGCACAGCAACTCAATGGAGAGGTCCCTGTGTTACTATGGAGACCTGGTGCCATGTGACATACACTTTGAGATGTCTTTTAAACAGGGAAGATGACCAGTGTGAGTCCAAGGGCAAGAAGTCAGGTGCAGCCAGCTCATGAGACATCAAATTCATGATGTTCTCACTTTGTTGGCTTTGTGTTCTTAACAAATAAGCCAAGGAGATAGAAAATGCACCAAGACCATTTGTTGTATACCAAGGACTGCCACATGTCTGGCCTTATTTAATCTACCCAGCAACAACCTGAAATAAAGCACTAACTCCCTTGTATAGTTGAGGAATCTGTAGCTCAGAGTAAATAAGTGGCTCCCACAAGCACAATTTGAACCTAGGTCCTCTGACTCTTGAGACCCATCCAGGATCTTTCTTCCACCATGCCACCTCAGTGATGCTCCTGATTCCATCTCTGACTCAACTGACGCTACAAGCTGTGATGTGGTGTTGCAGAGAGGGCAGTGGCCGGTCTACATTCATCTTTCATCAGATACTAATTGAGCATCTTCTATGTGTGGGCACCATGGTAGTTTCTGGGAATACAGAGCTCAATGAGTCAAAACCCCTGTTCAGCACATGGACTTACGTTTCAGTTGGGGAGTCAGCTTGTGGGGAACTGGAAATGTGATGAGGGAAGCACTTGGGATGGAGCAGCCACAAGATCCAAGCGGACTGCATTTGAAATGAGATCTGGAAGAACTGACCCTGTAAAGATCTGAGGGTGAAGAGGTCCAGGCAGAAGAGCACAAACTGCACATACACTGGGGTGGGTGGGGATGAACAAGGAGAAGATCAAGAGAATGCTAGTGTGGCTGGAGCAGAAGGAAGAAGGAGAGTGGCATGAGAGGGCAGGAGGTGATCAAGGTCTGAGGAGCCATCACCTCATGGGCGGTGGTTGGATCATGCTCTAAAGTATGGTGGGAAGCCAATACAGGGTTTTTAGTGAGAGAGTTACACCATCTGATTCATATTCTTAAACGACTACTCTGGCTTATGTGTGGAGAATGGAATGAGAGCCATAAGACCAGTTAGAGGGCCATTATAGTACTTCCTGAGGGAGGTAATGGGGGTGAAGGCAGAAGCAGTAAAGATGTAGGAAAGTGTGGGACGGGCACCTGGGTGGCTCAGTCAGTTAAGCGTCTGCCTTCGGCTCAGGTCATGATCCCAGGGTCCTGGGATTGAGCCCTGCGTCGGGCTCCCTGCTCAGCGGAGTGTCTACTTCTCCCTCTCCCTCTGCCTGCTGCTCCCCCTACTTATGCTCTCTCTCTCTCTCAAATAAATAAATAAAATCTTTAAAAAAAAAAAAAAAAGATGCGGGCGCCTGGGTGGCTCAGTCGGTTGAGCGACTGCCTTCGGCTCAGGTCATGATCCTGGAGTCCTGGGATCGAGTCCCACATTGGGCTCCCTGCTCAGTGGGGAGTCTGCTTCTCCCTCTGACCCTCCTCCCTCTCATGCTCTGTCTCTCATTCTCTCTGTCTCAAATAAATAAATAAATAGATAATCTTTAAAAAAAAATTTTAAAAAAAGATGCAGGAAGGTGGACCATTTTGACACCTATGCTAGAGATAGCATTGGGTCAATTTGCTAATAAATTGAATCTGTAACTATTAGGAGTGAGGCAGGTAGGGGAAAGAAAGAACTTGAACAAGGTGGGTGGTGAGGCCATTAACTGAGGTAGGGAGGCCTAGGGGAGAGGCAGATTGGAAGTTGGAAATCAAGAATTCTATTTTGGCCATTTGAGATGCCACTTAGAAATCCAAATGAAAATGAGAAGTAGGCAGGTGAGCTAGCCTTTTACCCTGTGGACTGGTCACTGTTGGACTGGATCAACTAGGAAGTGAGTATAGAGAAGAGAGGGAGTCTGGGCCCTTGTTTAGAAAGTTGGAGCAATGCTTCCTGCCTGGTCTGCCTTAAACATGGTCTTCACTAGGGCGGAATGAGGTGAGGGCAGATCTCTGTTACAATGCCTGGGATCATCAGTGAGTTGTAAACACCACCTTCTTAGAGGTAAGATGGCTGATGAGGATTTTCCAATGTGGAAAAGCCCTCCAATACTAAAGAAATTGGAAGAGGTGCTTTAGTGACCTCACCCCTCCCTCCAAGACTAGCTGGTTTCTCTGAGCCTTAGCTTCATTTCAGTGACTCTGGAACAACTAAAAATGAGCCCATCTTCTTCCCCATCCTGCCCTTGTTTCAGTGACTCCCACCATCATTGTGCTGAAATATGTAGCACAACAGGGCCCGCCATGATGCTGAGATGCTCCCGGAGCCATTGGGCGGTTGGCCTGAGAAGTTTGAGTGAAGCCAGTGCTCCCTTTTCTCAAACTTTATAGGCATATGGAAGGATTCATTTTGTAATTGCCAGATGTTCTTCTGTTATCTATGAGGAAGACAAATTCTTTTTCTTTGTTTGCATGTTACACACACACACACACACACACACACACACACACACCCCCTTCCTCCCATCTAGCTGCAAAGCAGAGAACATCTTTTCTTTGATTTTCATCCCCTCTCCCAGGAATGCAGACCAAGCATGGCAAATTTCCAGTCAAAGGAGTAATTCCTCCCAAAGCTGTGATGCAAATGAGGATGGGGTGGTGGTAATGACGTACACCTGCACAGAGTGCTGCACGCTCTTCGCTGTTGGCTCATGGGGCAAGCACCTCTGCAACTTGTCCAGCTTTCCAGTGGCCCCAGGCCACATTTCCCACCCTTCCAGCGAAGAGGATGAAAGCATTATCTCCTCCCGAGGGATGCTGTGGGAAGTGCATGGGAGAATCCACTGTGTGTGGGCGTGTGGTCTGAGTTGCTCTAAGATGGGGAAAAAATGGAAGTATAAAATAAATGCGTTAGCAAAGTCTTCTTTGATCTTGGTGATTAAATAAATCCATATTATTCACTCAATATAAGCTTCTCCTACTAATTCCCTCAAAAAAACTATATTCAAATATATTGTGTCTATATACATCTATTTAACAGACACGCTCCTACACTTGCTTCTTATACACAATTATACACAAGGAGGCTGTAGGTTACATGAATATTAAATATCTAGAAATCTTTTCTGAAGTCCTACCCTGTGTCAGGGTCTAGGCTAAGTACTTCTGATTCAAAAATGAATAATGCACAAAATATCTTTTCTTGTGGAGTTCACTGTCTAATAGTAGATACAGACTTTTAAACAATCTCATTCTGCTTATCAAGTACAACATTAGGAAATTTTTCAGGTTTAGAGAATGTTTGGAGGAGCAATTCTATCTGGCAGAAAAATAGGTAGGCTGAATAAAGGCCCCCAAATATGTCTACACCCTAACCCCTGATGCCTGTGGATATGTTACCTTCCATGGCAAAAGGGACCTTGCTGATGGGATTAAGGATCTCACCCGTGGGGAGATTATCCTGGATTATCCAAGTGAGCCCAATGTCATCACAAGGGTCCTTAAAAGAGGGTGGCAAAAGGATCAGAATCAGAGAAAGATGTAAGGACAGAAGCAGAAGGTAGAGGGATGTGTTAGGACAGGGAGGTGGGGGCCACAAACTGGGAATGTGGTGGCCTCTAGAAGCTGGAAAAGCCAGGGAATGGACACATCCCCTGTCGCCTCCCCAAGGAACACAGCCCTGCTAGCATCTGGAGTTTAGACTTCAAACCTCTAGAACTGAGAGAGAATAAATTTGTGTTGTCTTAAGCCCCTGAATTTGTGGTAACTGGTCACAGCAGCAATAGGGAACTAGTGTAGAAGGATAGGAGGGGTTGCCCGCAGGAGAGCAGACTTAGGTTTGAAAACTAAGTAGGATGTTTCTGGAAGCCAACACAGGGGTGACACGTTGGGGCAGCCAGGCAGAGGACCACCTCAGCAATGGGTGGCACTGTAAAAGCACACGTGCTAGCAAGGCTTTGCTTTAATTTAAATTTTGTTCTGATGGTAAGGCAGTGGAGGGAAGGATGAGGTGACTGAGCACACCGTGGAAGGCCTTCAGTGGGGCCTATCAGTTACCTATGGCCACAGTCAGGCCATGTAACAAACCACCCCAACACTGTGCTTCCAAACACGATCTATCTATCGTTTCTCACCAATTAGGTCATCTGGGTGGTTCTACCGACCTGAGCAGGCAAGGCTGTTTTAGCTGGACTTGCTCAGATGTGTGCAGTCAGACAGGTTGCTGTGGGCTGGTTGGTCCAGAGTGGCCTCAGCTGGGAGGTCTTGGCTCTCCTCCACGTGTCTCTCACATCCTTCCAGGGGCCTAGCCTGGGTATGTTCTCTTAGGGTAGCCAGGGTCAAAAGAGAAGCAGAAGCTCACAACACCTTTTTCAATCTTCTGTTGCTTAAAGATTGCCACTGTCCCATTGGTGAACACAAGTCACGTGGTGTATTAGTTTGCTAGGGCTGCCAGGACAAAGTACCACAGACTGGGTGGCTTAAACAGCAAAAATACATGTCCTCACTATTCGGGAGACTATAAGTCTAAGATCAAGGTGTTGGCACAATTGATTTTTCTGAGGCCTCTCTCCTTGGTTTGTGGATGGCTGTCTTCTCCCTGTGTCTTCACATGGTCTTCCTTTTACACGTGTCGAGGTCCTAATTTCTTCTTCTAAGGACACCTATCTTACTGGATTAGGGCCCACCCTAATGACCTCATTTTAACTTAACTCTTTAAAAGGCTGTATCTCTAAATACAATCACATTCTGAGGTACTAGGGGTTAAGACTTCAACATATGAATGGGGGTGGGGAGGAAGGTAGTCACAGTTCAGCCCATGACACATGGCCAAATCCAGAGCCATTGTGAGAGGGGAGTATCAAGTATCAAGGTCATGGACCCTGGGAAGCATGAAAATGTGGGACCATTAATGCCATCGATGTACCACATGAACTGAGAATTTTGCTTTAGATCCATTAAGTGATTAGAAGTCCGCAGATTTTTAACTGGGAAGTATAATGATTTAAAAAAAAATGTGTTTAAAGAGATTATAGTTCCAAATATATTTTTTGGTATACAGAACACTATTTGCAGAATATGAATAAGGGTGGATTCTAAATGTCATGGCTCTGATCCAACATACTGATTTCAGGTTTCTACTGCAAAATAGCCCCAAACTTATGGCTTAAACAATCACTTTCTTAGATTACACAGTTTTATGGGTTTGGAACTTGGGCTGGACCAAGCTAGTCCCCTTGGAGCACCCAAATAGTGTTCCAAGAGAAAGTTCAGTCTTGTAAGGACTGTGCCCAGAAAGAGGGACAGAGTTACTTCCACTACACTCTGCTGGGCCAAAAAGTCACAGACCAAATCAGTCTACTCATTTCGAAAATCCTGTTGCTTCCTCAGGAAAACAGAGTCTGAGTGGCTGGGTTTACGTTATCCTTTTTGCATATGTTTGAGGAGGGCTTTGCAAGAACATGAACAACACTTCATACCTGTGTGGGACAGTAGTGGATCTAGAAGGGGGGTTGGTAGCCTGTTCTCAGTCCTACTGTTGATTCACTCTGGAGGACTGAGCCTAGGCATTGCATCCAGACCCGGTGTCTCGGAGCGTGGGCTCTGTGCTCTTGGCCACTGCCAGCGGCAGTGGGCTACCAGTCTGTCTCTGGGGTGGAAAGAACGACGGGACCGACCTTCTGGCCCTTCCTTACTGGTGCTGTTATTCTACTCCAACAAAGGAGTGAGGGGCACAGGAGAGCATTGTGCCAGCCCCTCTACCCCATGAGAGCCTGGGGGTAGGACCTCGCTCCTGAAAGGATTCTTCTCTCTCCTCTCTCCTCTCAAAAGTGCTCACTTCCTCAGAGCATCCTCACCTGACTTCCCCTGCTCAAAGGAGAAAGGCAGTTAATCTTCCTAGTATACACACCAGAACTTAGGTCTTGGGTTGGTTTCCCCCAAAACGGACTGTGAGACGAGGATCCAAGTGCAAGAAGTAAACCTGGGAGGTGATCGCAGGAAGCACCAAGAGTGCAGTGGGGAAGGGAAGGAAGCCCAAAGAGAGCATGTTAATGAGCAGATCGCTATTGTGGGCAATCAAGGCTCACTCTTGCTGGGGACCTCTGGGGCTGGGGCTGCTGTAGAGCTCACCTCAGGGTGGGCCCATGCACAAGGTGGGAGTCAGGATAATATTCAGCTTCCAGCCCCATCCATTATGCTGAGGACTGCTCTCAGGACAACTCCCCTGCTTATCAAGCCTGCCCCCTGCATGGGCCTCGAAGCCAACAGGCTCAGGCAGAGCGCAGGTGCTCACGGGAGGAAGCTGCCAGAACGCAGGGCAGGAACAGTTAAGTGTCAAGGGGATAGGGGCAGGACACCAATAGGATCTACCAGAAACTCATACCCAGGGACCCACCTTTGACCTCACATCTTGGCTGTTTTTACCAATTACATCGCTGAAATATTTTTTTACCAAATAAGAAAAAAAGCAAAATTTGAATGGCATGTACGTCTAAGCAAAATAAAATACACTGAAATGAGTTGGAACATTACAGAAATGTATGCAATCAAAAATAAAGGTCACTCTCAGGGCGCCTGGGTGGCTCAGTTGGTTAAGCGACTGCCTTCGGCTCAGGTCATGATCCTGGAGTCCCTGGATCGAGTCCCGCATGGGGCTCCCTGCTCGGCGGGGAGCCTGCTTCTCCCTCTGACCCTCCCCCCTCTCATGTGCTCTCTGTCTCTCTCATTCTCTCTGTCTCAAATAAATAAATAAAATCTTAAAAAAAAAAAATAAAGGTCACTCTCATCTCTTTGCTCCTGTGCCCCATTCCACAGAGGCTTCCACTCTCTTAACTGTTTCTCTTTTCAATGGTTGGTTACAATCATCCCTCTAAATCATATACTTAGACAGAAGGTCCTCATTATCCAAGTACAATTGGCACCAGAATGAAAGGCACTTAAAGTGAATCCATTTAAAACAGAGATCAAAATCTCACAGTAAATGGCGATTAGGAGATTATCTTGAAAACTGAAACTAAAATTATAAAAATAAGTGTGTTTTTATTTAATAAAACTCACGCTATAATGGCAGCTGGGCACTAGTTCTTAGAAAGAGCAAAGAAGAAATCAAGCATTTAAAGGGTTTGGGGAGTCATTTTTCAGGCAAAACTGTACAGTAGCAGGAGACGACAGACAGCCTTTGTCCCTATTTGACTTTCACGGTTCAATCATAGGACGGTTGCTTTTGCCAAGAGCATTCGAAGATTTCATAAATGTTCCCAAGGACTTCTCTTTATTCCAAGATATTAAAATTCATTTCCAAGCAACAGTACTATTGACATTCTGGTCAGCTTTTCCCTTCCCAGTTGTTAACCCCCCTCTTCCTGCCAGGCCCTCATCTACCCTTGGCTTTGAGTGTGATTCATGCAGCTGTGCTTCTTACTTTAGAGTTTACATGAACCCCTACCTCTTCTTTAGGATTTTGATTGAATTAATGTGGTAAGTGGAGAACCACAAAAGTCAAGAAGGGAGGGTGTTGGGGAGGGTGGCTCAGTCGGTTAAGTGTCTGCCTTCGGCTCAGGCCATGAACCCAGTGCTCGCCCTCTCTCTTTGTCAAATAAATAAATAAGATCTTAAAAAAAAAGAAGGGAGGGTGTTGGTGGGAACTAATGTATCAACATTCGTATTATTTTTAAGTATATGCATACTTTGACAACTTTTGATTCTCTGTACAACCTCATAACTACAGAGACCGGCATAATGAACACTCAGATAACAGGGGCCACTGTACCTCCTGTCTTATCAGCTTTAGACAGATCTATTGACATTCCCACCATGAAAGATGGGACATTTTTGCCCTTGAATTGCCTACTGTGGCCCTACCCTACACCTCTTGATTTTTGCTATATAATCTTCAAGTTCTTCTAGGTTTGCCTTTATGTGTTTTTTTAAGATTTTATTTATTTATTTGACACAGAGAGAGAGCATAAGCAGGGGGAGCGGCAGAGGGAGAGGGAGAGGCAGACTCTCCGCTGAGCAGGGAGCCCAATGCAGGGATCTATCCCAGGACCCTGAGATCATGACCCGAGCCGAGGGCAGACGCTTAACCAACTGAGCCACCCAGGCACCCCGGTTTGCCTTTATGTTTTTACATACACTTCAACTTGTATCTTCTGGCCCAGAGATCTCGAACTGCATCCATTGACTCTGCCCTGAGAACCACTGCCTTAACCCCAGCAGAGCTTGCCCAGTGGACCAAGAACACAGAGACAAGGGCAGGAAGTCAGGCCTCTGGGCTGCTGAGAAAAGGTAGCACTGCCCAGGGGTGGGCCCTGCTGCGCCTGGGCAATGGCAGCGCTGAGCCCCAGGGCAGTTGAAATTGAACTTGGTTCAATCTGGATCTCTCAACCTGGTCTATTCTCAGTTTCAAGGGGAAACTGAGATATCCAACTACACCAAAAAGACATATGCATGTGCAGCAGAGAAAAGCATCTTTGCGGTAACGATCCGTTAAAAAAAAAAAAAAAAAAAAGGCAGCAGCTAATGTTGATGAGAATTTTCAAACCAATGTACCTAGCCTGTAAAGGGAATTAAGCCTAAAATCTAAAAGAATAGTATTTTCCAGGGCAGCAGTCTGCAAACCTAAGGAAATCATCCCAAACACCTGAGGAGTCCAATTTCCAGGCCCCACCTCTGATCTCTGGGAGTGGGGCTGGGGAGTCAGGCTTTTCATCAGGAACCCCAAGTTTCTGATCCTTCTGGGGACCTTGCAGCCCAAGGCCTCCGAAGGGCATTTAGGAACAGCTTCTGCAGAGGTGGTCAGTTATCCTGGCTAAGCCACTGCACAGGGAAGTCAGAAGTGGGAGGAAAAAAGGGGCCACCGATGTTTAGCAGAGGCCTCTCCCACGCCTGGTGCAGGACCAGGCCCTCTACATGCGCTATCCCCTTTAGTCCTGACAACACCACTATGAAGTCTTTGTGTTCCCATTTTACAGATAATAAATCTGGAGCTCAAAGAGGTCAAGCAAGTCATCCGGGTCATTTAGCTTATAAATGGTAAAACCAAGATTTGAACCCATGCCACTTGATTCAGCAAGACCATTTCTGAGGACAGAAGTGAAGAAGAGAGTATTATGGGCTGAATTGTGTCCCCCCAAAATTTATATATTGAAGTCCTAACCCACAGTGCCTCAGAACAAATTTGGAGATGGATGTTTTTAAAGGGAATTCAGGTTAAATGAGGTCACAAGGGTGCAGCCTAATCCAATAGGACTGATGTCCTTATAAGAGGGATGCTCGGGTACAGAGGAGAGAGCAAGTGAGGACTCCGTGAGAAGGCGGCCATCAACACACCAAGGAGAGTACGCTCAGGAGAAACCAAACTGGCCGACACCTTGATCTTGGACTTCCATCTTCCAGAACTATAAGAAATAAATGTCGGTTGTTTAAGCCACCCAGCCTGTGATCTTTTGTTATGGCAGCCTTGGGAAAGGAATACAGAGGGCAAATGGAAGAGGAACAGAGGAAGAAGAGAAGGGAAAGGGAAAAGCAGAGAAAGGGAAGCAGAGGAAGTGAGGAGAAAGGACTCATTGTTGGTGTCACTTGGGTTGGGGGAGAAGCTTGCATCATGAATCTGCAGAAAAGCAATGAACGAAACTTTAAAGAACACTCTCTCTAGAATGCGCTGGGCACAGCAGCTCTACTCACACATTCTTGTCCCTCCAAAGGACCTGCTGATCCTAACAAGGATGGCCTCTGCTTTACTGTCTCCTGTGCCCTTGACATGACACAATGCCCTCAAAAGGAGGCGTCAAAAGGAAATCATACCAAATGCCTACTAACCAAGCAGATTCTGTTTTTCAGATGGGTTTCCAAATTCATGGAGGAATGGTTCAGATCTGCATGTTTTCCCCACCCTCACTGCTTCTAGTTCTGACTTCAAAGCCCCCCAGAAGATTTAAAGAAGCAAACTGAAGACAAGCTCCTCTGTCTCCATCAGAAGCAGATTCCACGAAGAAGCAGCCCTTTCCACAGAGCGTGTGATTGCCCCATGTCCACGGTGAACAACATGGCAGCCAGAAAGGGGTCCGCGCTAGGGACCCGAGGCACCTGCCAAGGTGTGTTCACAGCAGACGCTTGGCACTTGCTTTAATGTCATCCAATCATTAGAGGAAGCAGAGCTTGAAAGAGATTCTGTCCGAGGATGTGAAGGGGTGAGCACCTCACACTAGCAGCTGAGAAAGCAATGTCTTCAAAGGTGGGATAAATTCGTGACCACAGAGAAATGTTGTTACTTCTCAGAAAGGAGGAATTTTTTAAACTTTGCATTAGAGATTCTGAAATAATAAATGGGACCTATTTGGGGGTGTGGGCAGGGTGCTTATAAACAACAGACATTTATTTCTAATGGTTCGAAGTCTGGAAGTCCAAGATTGGGGCGCCAGTACAGTCAGGTTTGGGGGAGACCCCTCTTTCCAGTTGTAGATGGCCACCTTCTCACTGTGTCCTCATATGGTGGGAAGGATGAGGCAGTTCTCTGGGGTCCCTTTTATAATAAGGACACGAATCCCAATTGTGAGGGCTTCGCCCTCATGACCCATCACCTCCCAAAGGCCCACCTCCTAAGACCATTACATTGTGGGGTTAGGATTTCAACATATGAATTTTGGGGGGTGACACCAACATTCGGACCATTGCATAACATGACCAGAGAAGGTTCCCCTGAGGTGGTTGAGCTGAGATCTTCTGTGAAGCAGGACTTTGGCGGTTGCAGGTCTTAGAAACCCAACTCTGAGTAAGAAGCACTCGCACACACCAAAAGGATTCCATGGCTTGCCTAATGAGGAAGTCTAGGAGTGACTGACTTCAGGCCTGACTGGATTTGGGACAGGGTCATCTATTGCCTTATTAGTTTGTGTTTGGCTCTCACTATGTTTTTCCCTCTGAGAGCTAAGAAGGCAGTCATGCCTTTCTTGCTCCCTGACTTCGGAGAAGCGTTGTGTCACAGAGAAAACAGCAGGAATTGCCATACACCATCTGCTGTTTGTTTCCCTGAACCATGGCATCCTTGAGAGGATGTGTGAGTTTGGGAGCCTCCAAAACACCCCGAGGCAAGGATGTCGGTGCACACGGTTATTTGGGAGGCGATGTCAGGAGGCACCGTGGGAGTGCCAGGAAGTGAAGAAGGGGAGGGAATTGGCAGGTTATCAATGCGGGCAACCAGGGCTCATGCCTACAGCGGAGCTTTGGGAAATGGTGTGGACCGCACCTCTGAGATATCCCAATCAAGAGGTGAAGCATCTGGAGCATTTATCCACCACATTCCTTCCATCATTGGTTGAGGGCTGCTCCCGGTGGGGCATTAACAAGTCTAGGCCCTGAGAGCAGGCCTGAGAGCAGGCCCAGGGGCTGCAGTGGCCAGAGGAAGGCAGAATCTGCATGCACTTGCAGTTGGAAGTGGGCTTCTGGAGTGTGTGAGAATGATGAGGGTCATGGGGGCTTGGGTGGAATACCAGTCTCCGCCACAGGGTTAATGCTAAAGGAAGACAAAGAGGTGAGTGCCTTTGAGGACCACGAGGGAGAGGAAGAGAGCTCTTGAGAACAAATGGGTCATGGAGAACTTGCAGGTTGCACATGGAGGGTGGGGCTATGAGCCCCAGAGAGGTACAGGACTGGACTGTTTGTCTTCTATACTTGGGGCCCAGGAACTGTTCCTGGTGCTGGAGTCTGGCCTCCTTAAGTGACCTTCACAATGGCCAATCAGAACAGATGCCCAACCAGTCATAATGGACATTCAACCAATCAGAAGAGACACCTGACAAGTTAGAACTGACACTCAACCAGTAAGAACCAACAATGGCTTATATTGGGGAAGAGCTCTAGCTATAGGCAAACCCAGACCTAAATACCAGCTTGTGGTCAATGAGCTCTAACTGCCAAGCTCCACTTTCTGCATCCTTTTGTCTGCCTCCCATTCTACCTCTTTCAGCAATCCAATATCTTCATGTGGTCCAGTGATCTTTGCTTCAGAATTCTCACTCAGGAAATGCTCATGTGTCAGTCATTTACACCATAGTATGAATTTAAGATACTAAAACTTCTGAATGATGAACTTCATCTTGACCATGGAAGAAAAGGCAGAATCTCCATGAAAGACACATTCACAACGTTGTGGGGGGGGAGGGGATACTTTGTCCTACAGCAGCCCCATGGTGGCATCCCGTTAGGGTAGGCTGTAAAGCAGGCCAGTTTACTTTAGTGTTTTGAGGGAGCTTGTGGCCTGTCTTCCCAGATCTGTGACAGCCATTGGCCCTTGTGTCCCTCACACATCAAAGCCTGATGACCACCTAGGACAGCTCTTCCTTGGTGCCCCACCCAACCACATAGCACAGCGTCTCACCAGAGACCAGCTCTGTGCTTCATTACTCCACTGGTTGGTGAGGAACGCTGGGTGTATTCAAAACAGAAACCCTGCTTTTGTAAGACTCTACCAGCTGGGTTCCAGAGCATGCCTGCATGGGCTCTGTTATCTCAATTGGGCCGGGAGCGCTGGAGGACGAAGAACTCTCTAGCCTTGCACAGCAGCGTCCCTTGCAGTGGCCCCTCCTCTCAGTCCCCATGGCCATGCTCGCCCAAGACTGTGCCTCTTCTAAAGCAGCCAGAAAAAGTCTCCACCCCACTTTCCAGCCTCCACCCACCACCCTGTCCTAGCTTTTGCTGCAGACTTTTTTTTCTAAAAACATAGCCTGAGGTAAGCTGTTCCCTCCAGCAGAGCTTCCAGTGGGTTCCCACTGCCTGTTCCTAAGTTCCAGCCCCGAGACTGAACTTGGCTTCAAGGTCATCGAAGAACATGTGCCATGCCGCTTTCCCACACTCGTGTCCCAGTTTCACAGAGTCCAGGGAACAACCACCCTCGCCTCGGGGGGAAGACAACAATCCTTTCACACGCCTGCTGCTAAAGGGCCCATGAGGACGGCCTACCTCTACTCCAACAGGCTTGGGGCGTCCCCTGCGAAGACACGGAGATTGGATTCATCCGAAAAGGCTGGGAGGAGATCAGAAGCCATGTGGAGTGGCTTCTCACTGTCAGGGGTAGGACTTCTTAATGGGGATTCGGGGTCCATGTGTGAGTGTTCCCACTCCCAGGGCAGGAACTGTAAGCCCGTTCATGGCCTAGCCTTGGAAATCTGGCATGTCATCCTTGACACAGCACTCCAGGGGCTACAGACGGGGCACCTGCCTCACTCTTCAAAGGAAGAGAAGACCATGGCCCATGGGAGATGTTGCTGGGATCATCTTTGGAAAATACGACCTGCCTAATACATCAAAGCCAAATGAAACCTCTAGCTCTTAGCAAAGTATGCCCACAGTCTCCCAGCCGTGGTCTCCCGGCGTCTAAATAAGGTCCTCTGCAAAGCTAGTGCCCCAGCCACAGTCAGCTCTCTCCACGCTGTAGCTGTTTTCAGGTACCTACCCACTTCTCCCTCGTGTGCTAGGTATCTGGGCCTATCTGGCTGCCCGGGTCATCAGGGCTCATGCCCCACACCTCTTTGTGGCCCCTCTGCATCTGCAAATTGGCCTGAGCCCACGGTAGATTTAAACTCCCGAAGTTTTCCAAGAGCATACCATGAGGGGCCAGTGTAATGGGAACAACATGTACTGGGGGTGTGTCTGTTGGCAAAACACATCTCTGGCAAGTTTATCAGCCTCCGAATGCAGCCCCGGCCCTGGCCCAGCCCCAGCTGGCAAGCTCTGGAGAACAGGCTGGACTAGCTGGACAGTGTCATTTACGCTGTCCAGGCCCATACTCCTGCTCCTGGCTCCTTAAATACGATGCCCTGAAACAAGCCTCCCCCCGCTCGCCTTCTGAGCTAGACAGACATCACCTCCAGGCCTGCACAAAGCAGGCTGGCCTGCAAAGCTCTTGCTGTACAAAGTCTGGGGTCCCCTAGAGTCTTGGATCAGTCTTGGATGTCTTTTCTGTCTGGGCAATGGTACTCATGTGAAGACTATGGCCGTTCCACCTTCTTTTTTAATTTTTTCTAGCTTTATCGAGGTATAATGGATAAATAAAATTGTAAGATATTTAAAGTATACATGGTGATGATTTGATATATGCATACATTGTGGAAGGATTCCTCCCATCTAGTCCACCTTCTTGACCAAGGTTGGCAAAGTACCCCTGGGGGCCAAACCTAGCCCATCACTCGTTTTTATAAATAAAGTTTTATTGGAACACAGCCAAGGCCATTTGTTGCATGTTGTGTATGGCTGCTTTCCCACCCCGGTGGCAGAGTTGAGGAGTATGACAGAGATTGTATGACCTGCAAAGCCTAAAATATTTACTATCTGGCTGTTTACAGAAAAAGTCTGCTGATCCCAGCTCTAAACACTCATAGCTGACCTCACCGTCCCTTACCGGGGAGGAAGAGCCCCAGTTGGCATGTTCAACCTGCGACTCAGCCCAGGAGTTCAAGCAAGGGAAGAAAGTTTCCAGAAAGCCCACAGGACAGAGTCTCACATTATATCAAATCAAAGGCATAACAAGAAACAGACTCCTGGAACCACCAGGCCACCTAGGCTTTTCTTCTCCCATCTCCCCCTATAGAGATGGGCAAGCTCTTTTTACCTGCCTCAGCTAAGAGCTGGGATTGAAATTGTATTAAAAGAAAACCCAGAGAAACAAAAAAAATTGGGGTGATCTGAAAAATTCAGGGTCCAGCTCCAATCAGCTCAGTGAGAACTGTCCATAGACTCGGAGCCCACAGCCCCCCTCAGCCAGGCTGGAGAGCAGTGGCTGACTGGCAACAAAAGCTGGGTCCCCAGCGTGAGAGTCAGGTCTGCCACCCCAGGTCCTGGTTGTCTGGGGTCCTTTTTCATCTCAAATCACAGCTGACACCGTGGTCCCAAGACCCCTCAGATGGGACAGGTAGACCCATTCTTGTTCGCCACAGTGAACCACCCACCAGGTGACTCTTTACAAAGAGACACCTCTATTGTCACCCATCCACAGCAGAGAGATGAAAACCCTACCCTGAGGCCAAGAAGGCTCACATGTTTTCCTTCTCAGGTGACCAACTTGTAGCCTTTTCCCTAAGGAAGGAAGCTTGCAGAATTCTATTCCATAAGGCTTTCAAATAATGAGTTCCAAGAATGAATCTGTCCCTTGCCACCTTGAACCTCAAGCAAATTATATTTAAATCTCCCAAGCCTCGTTTTCATCTTCTGGAAATGGGATAAAACTGCCCACTTCAGATGGTTAAATGACATATCTGAGGTCCTCATCAGAGTGACCAGTGCAAAGGATGAATGAGGGCTTTGAACAAATGGGAATAATGACACCTATATGACAGGGGACGTTTTGGTCACCCTACCTCCTGGGATTATGCCTCTTTCCTCCCTTTGTCCTCTTTCATTCAATTTATCCTCATTTATCCCCACAGAAATTTCTTTCCCTTTTTACTCCATTCTCAAGGCAATAAGGAATAAAAGATACACTTGTAAATTAAATTTATATTTAGTTAATTATATTATACCAAAATACAAAATTTGACAAGACAGCCCTACATACCCGCTTCCTTTCTTTCTTCCCTCAGACCAAAATTAGCCCCCACGTACGCAGCCAAATTTATTAATGCCCTATAAACATATGTATGTGTACCTGGTTTGCATAAGGAAGTAATAAATAAAATTTTTTAAATGCTTGAACTGAGTGGCCAAAGACTAGAGGTCAAGTTTTTGCTTTGCCCACAGATACACAGTGTGACCTTCAGAGAGTCACTTGACCTCCATGAGTCTGTTTCTACATCTCAACATAAGGGATTTGGACTAAACTCTATTCTGTCTGGCCCTCCTATAGGACATAACATTTGAGGAAAAGCGTTTGGGTTCTTATGTATTCTTGGAGAATTGAGACTTTTATCATTATGTAAGATCCCTCTTGATCTCTGACAACTTCCCTTGCTTTGAAGTCCGTTCTGTCAGAAATGAATATAACTACTTCTGTTTTCTTTTGGGTGCTGTTAGTGTGATGTACCTGTCTTCATTCCTTTACTTCTAATCTGTGAGTTTGTTACCGGCCACATGTAGCTGAGTCTCACGTTTTCATCCACTCTGGCAATCTCTCTGCCCTTAAACTGGTGCATCTAGACCACTGATGCTCGGCGTGGTTACTGATAGAGAGTGATAGCTACCATATTTGTTGCTGTTTTCTAGCGGCTGCCCTTGTTCTGTGTTCCCATTGTTGTCTTCTATTTCCTCCACTCTTTTTTTTCCCTTGTGTGGTTTTATTTTTTTTTAATTATTCATTTATTTTAGAGAGAGAGAGAGCAAGAGTGGGAGGGACAGAGGGAAGAAAGAGAATCCAAAGCGGTCTCCGTGCTGAGCATGGAGCCTGATGCGGGGCTCGATCTCATGACCTCATGATCACAACCTGAGCAGAAACCAAGAGTCGGACGCTTAACCAACTGCACTACCCAGGTGCCCCTGCTTTGCCTGGTTTTAACTGATCACTTTATATAGTTTCGTTTTCTTTCCTTTCTTAGCGTGTCAGTTGTACTTCATTCTGTACTTTTTTTAGTGGTGGACTCAGATCATGCCTCACACTCACAAGAGCCTGCCAGCTCAACCTCATCTTAACAGCTATCCTCTGCCTGCAGGACTCAGCTGCATGTCTCTGCAGACTAGGCTTTTGTACTCAGCTGATGGGACCATAAAACCCTGACCGGCACGTAAAACCTTCTTCTTGAGCTGCTATAGCAATCTGGATAACTGAGATTTCAGGCAGATATTTTTATTCTAAACTTTCAGTCTTCCTCCCATACAAAGACTTGCACAGGAGTGGCCAGAGCCGCATTGTTCATAATGGACCAAAAACTGGGAACGATTCAAGGGAGCAATAAGCTGTGAATGGGTAAAAAGAATGTGGTATATCCATACAATGGAATATTTTTCAGCAATGAAAGCAAACAGACTGCAGATATACGATGAGACATGGATGGACCTCAAAAACATTTTGCTATGTGAAAGAAGCCAGACACAACAGACTGCACAGTGTATGGTTCTGTTTATAAGAAATGTCGAGAAAAAGGCAAATCTAGACAGACAAAGTAGATTACTGACTGCCCAGAGAGCGGGCAGGGAGAAATAGGGACTAACAGTAAATGTGTATCTGGGATCTTAGTAAGGTGACAGAAATGTTCTAAATGTGATTTTTTTTAAAGATTTTATTTATTTATTCATGAGAGATAGAGAGAAAGAGGCAGAGGGAGAAGCAGGCTCCCAAGGAGCAGAGAGCCTGATGTGGGACTCGATCCCAGGACCCTGGGATCATGACCTGAGCCGAAGGCAGACGCTTAACCATCTGAGCCACCCAGGTGCCCCTAAATGTGATTTTTAGTAATGATCACACAACTTGGTAAATTTACTAAAAAAATTCATTGAATTGTGCAGTTGAGATGGATAAATTAGATGATATATACAATATGCCTCAATGAACTTTTTTTTTTTAATTCTAAAATTCACAAGCCTGTCTTTTAAAATACTTTTTGAGTGACTCTGCCTCCCAGCCTCCATCAATCAGTAGAGTGGACCATACTACATTTTCAGCTAATTATTGCTGAAGATTTTACACTAAAGGCGCAGAAGCCTCAAAGAGAGAGCTAACATCCTGAATCCCACAAGACCTCCCCAGAAAGCTATTTTTATTAATACGTCTCCGGCTTCAACACACCTGCAAGGTGTCCATATTTCTGTAAATTGGGTTCTAAATTAATCAGAATTTTTATCATTTTTCCTTCTTTCTTCCTCCAGAATCTTGTCCTGGGGAAAGAGAGACCATCAAAAGCATTTGATGCAATTCCAGATGGGGGTCCTAATCATTGCTCTACTCCCCATCACTTAGCGCTTAGTAGGACCTCCATATTTGTGAAGCCGTAGAGAAAGGCAGGTTGTTTGTATTCCATTTGGGAAACATTCATGACCCACTTCCAAAGCACCTCCAAGTGGAGCGGTTGGCTAAGCACAGCACCAGTGAGTCAAATTTGTATTTGCAGGAGAAACAAATAATTCAAACAGATCAAAGACTCTATGTGATAATTAGAAACATGCTCGTGGCTGTTCACACACTGGGAAGATCTCCATTCTCCATGGGAGAAACAGCCACAGGCACTATTTTAAAACTGTCCTCATTCCCAGCCCCTACCACTTAGGTTAGGTTCGCTTTCCTCCTCTGTTTCTTTTTTTTTTTTTCTCGGGGAGGGGAGGGGTTTGAGGTTTCTGCTCCCCATATTTGCAACCTAAGGATCGGTCTTCTTTCTCAGCCTGTTGGCCTCTTACACAGCCTTTAAAACAACCTCAAATGCCACATGGTCCGAGAAGCTGGTCTTGGTCCCTTGGGGCTCGGCTCATGGCCTTTGGGGCATGTCCTCCATTGTGCTGTGCTGAGCACCTGGGGTGAAGCTGCCGTTCCACCACCGGGCCATCGCTCCAGGACGGCCAAACCTGGGGCGCTCATCTCTGGGCCTTCGCGCCTGCCTCTGGCCACACAGTGTCTCTCCCACTCTTCCAAGGACCACCAACATGCCCACAATGCCAACACGCCAGCCTCTTCTCCCCCCAGACTCACCGAGCAAGGACAAACATTCAGAGCTAATATTCCCTCCGCCCCCAAATCGTGGCCCGCTGCCAGTTCTCACCTGCTCCCTTGGAGTCAAGAAGAGGAGACCCCCTTCCTCTATTTTTTTTTTTAAGATTTTATTTATTTATTTGAGAGAGAGAGACACAGCGAGAGAGAGAGCACAAGCAGGGGGAGTGGGAGAGGGAGAAGCAGGCTTCCCGTGGAGCAGGGAGCCCGATGCGGGGCTCGATCCCAGGACGCTGGGACCATGACCTGAGCCCAAGGCAGACACTTAACAATTGAGTCCCCCAGGTGCCCCCCCTTCCTCTCTTTAAAGTGAAGGCCTCTCTCCTACCTTTTCCCACTTCCGGTTTCATCCGAGTATCTGGCATCTCCCCTAAAGCTTCAACCTCTCCCCCCTGTACTTCTTACCTCACCTCCCAGCAAACCCCAGAGGACCCCACCTTGATCCCTCCCAGGCGCATGCTCACGTGCTGGCCCCCACGGGGCGTGCGACACACAGTAGTGAGGGGGAGAGGAGAAGAGGAAGTGAATAGACTGGGGATGACCCAGGAGGGATTACCATTGGCCTCCCTGGGTCTCTGTGCTCCGCTTTCTCTCCAGGCAATCTCCTTCCCAGCTAAGGCTCAGCTAGGCACTACACCAGGCTCACAGGCCACCCCTAACTCGGTTTTCCCCTGCAGGTTCTGCAAGCAGGTAAACATCAGCCCTTCCCTTTCCATTTGCCCTTTGCATCCCATCCGCCCCTCCAGGCCCGTCTCCTTTAACAGCATCACATCCCCACCTGTGCCCATACACAGACACTCAAGACTGCCCGTATTCAGTCACCAGCCTGGCTTCCCAGCCTCCAGAGCAATTCTTGAATCCTCCTCCCCACCACTGCTTTGTTCTCTCCCCAAGTCCCTGATGGGCCACGTTAGAGAGCCCACTCCTGCTCCCATGGACTCCAGCCTCCTGTGCAGGTGACATTCCATCAAGTCTCCTGCTGATAAGCCTCATTGGCTCCTCATCACTCAGAAATCAACATCACAATCCTTGGCTTGGCATTTGAGATCTTCTAAAGTCATTATCCTAAGCCTTCCTGCCATCCCCTCGCCCTGCATTCCAGCCACACCAAACTGCTGGCCCCTTCTTACCTCCACCACGCCTGCCCCAGCTCTGTACCTCTACTTAGGCTTTTCCCCTTCCCGTCTTTCAAGATGGGCTCCAAACCAGCTGTTCCAGGCCCCTTCAGGTGAAGGATTACTTCTCGATCCTGGCTTATGCATCACAAACCCAGGGCTACATTTTTCACAGGTGCTGGGCCTTGAATTCAAAATTTTTCCGGGAACTTTGGGGGGACAGGGGTGGGAGGGGAGCATTTGGCTAAAATGGGAAGTTGTTCTGCCAGGTGGCACACGTATTGGAGACAAGATACCGAGGGGTCCCCGGCGCAGGGACGGTGACAGGGCAGGAGAAAAGTGACCACCTGGGTCGTGCCAGTCACTGCCCCTGGGTGCCCCTGCCACCATGAGCCCAGCAGAGAGAACACCAGCAGTGAGCTCACAGAGCTGCAGGAGATGGGATGCTGGTGTCGGGTGTCGGAGACAGTGACCCCGGTGGTAGCACAAGGACATCTTGACATTTGCGTAAGGCTGGTTGTGCGTTTCCATGAGGCGGGGCTGGGCGTGCAGACTGCCCCGTGTCTGCTCCCCGTGCCCTGTCGCCCCGTTTCTGACGCCCCACGGGGAGAAAACCAAACAAAGGTTGAGCCCGAAGTTCCCCGAGACTCTCATTGCCAGGAGAGTCCACTTCATTTGGAACTTGGAACCTTTCAACAGCGACGCTTAATGAACTGGGGCCTGAGAAATGAGCAATAAACTTTCTGGCCTGCTTAATGGAGTACCGTCTCTCTTGCTCCAACTGCAATAATGTGTTTTATTTCCCCACTTTTTATTAGCTCCCAGCTAAAGGCTGTGCTACATGAGCCCCCGTGGTCTTCTTTTTGGGAGCAGTGGAAAGCTCATGCAGTGGTAAACCAATGTCATTGAAAATGGGATTTCAAAACAAAACAAAACAAAACAAAAAAGAAAGAAAAATAGAAAGAAAATGAGATTTTAGCAATGACAGTGGTTTGCTGTCTTTGATCCTATAAATGCAATCTCTTTTCCTTTTGTATTTGTTTGGATTTATATTAAGTTGGATTATGTAAGCTGGCAGGGTGTTTTTTATGAGACTGGTGATGCCAATGTAAAAAAAAAGTTAAAATCTTATAATCACATAAAATAGATTAAAGTGGGGGATGCACCACAGGGATATTTCTGGGATGCGTCTGAAAGTTGGATTTCTGCTCTGTTTCCGGAGTGTGGCTTTCTTTTGAAACATCTTTGCACTAGGCTTAAAATCATCAGCAATTTTTAATTGGTGGCAAAGATTTGCTTTTTGCGGTGGGAGGGGGAGAGGGGGCAGATAGAGAAGGAGAGGGAGAGAGGCAGACAAGGAGAGAGGGAGAGAGAGAGGTGGTTGGGCATCAGGCATCATCAGGGACTTGGCTGTTAGCCTTGGTATAGCCATTTCTGAAGCCCGTGAACCAGGCTGAGTCTCAGCCTCCTCAAAGCCTCTTTATCTCTGGCCTCGACCACCCCAGTCCAGTAGGTCTGGACTCCATTAGCGCGAATGAGCTCTTCAAAAGTGGGACGTTACAGTCTTTATTGCATTTCCTGGGACGGTAAACTTAGAGGCCCCCTTCCCCCACCCCTCAGCTGGCATGAATTATATATGAATATCTCTACATGAAATAATACTTCGCATATCCTGGGCTAGTTTGAATATGGACTAGATGTCAGATGATATCATGAAATTATTGATACTTTTCTTAGGTGTAATGATAGTGGTGTGGTTGTTAGGAAAATTTAAATACACACTCCTATAGAGCTAGATAAATCCTATGTAGCAAAATGTAAATACTTGAATCTAGATGGAAGTCTGTGGGTGTTCATTGCACTATTATTTCAACTTCCTCACAGTTTGAACATTTTCTTTTCTTTTTTTAAAAAAGATTTTATTTATTTGAGAGAGAGTGAGAGAGAGCACAGAGGGGGAGGGGCAGAGGAGAAGGAGAAGCAGACTGTCCGCTGAGCAGGGAGCCCGACCTGGGGCTTGATCCCAGGAACCTGAGATCATGACCTGAGCCAAAGGCAGATGCTTAACTGACTGAGCCACCCAGGCATGCCCCAGTTTGCACCTTTTCATAACAAAAAAAAACACAATTAGCAAACAGCCAAATAAATGCTATTATTATAATAATCAAATGCTTATTATAACCATAATTTATAATGAGAAAAAAAATCTATTACATGAAGATTTCCCATGTCAGGATATGCTAATCATTCAGAAATCTAAGAGAAGATGCTGGTAGAAAGTGCTCGCTGTGCTCTCTGGAGGGCCAGGGGCGGGGGGCTGGGGGGGCTGTCGAGCACACAGACTTCAGGGAGGGTAGTTCCGGACCATTCTTCACAGCATTTCCCCAGCAGTTCCACTGCGAAGGGGTGAGCCTAGGCAGATTGGAAAACAAAGGGGGCAAGATGCAGGTCTGAGGATGTTCCATGCAGCACAGTTTATAAAGGAAAACACAATTGGCAACTAACCAACCATCCCCCGGAGGCTGAGAGAGCCCCACGGTGGAATGATATTCAGCCATCACCATTTAGGATATAGATCCATATAGGTTGCCCCTGAAAGATATCGTAGTTGAAAAAGGCAGCTTAGATAATAGACAGAAACAGGGAGACATTATAGCTCTTTTTTTTTTTTTTTGGTCTTTACTCTTTGTTTCCCAAAAAATTTTAAGATTTATTTATTTATTTATTTGAGAGAGAGAGAGAGCACGCACAAGAGCAGGGGAGGGTCAGAGGGAGAAGTAGACTCCCCGCTGAGCAGGGAGCCCGATGCAGGACTCGATCCTGGAACTCCAGGATCATGATCTAAGCCAAAGGCAGCCGCTTAACCAACTGAGCCCCCCAGGTGTCCCTGTTTCCTGAAAAATTTTAAATGATCACTTTTGTAATCAGGGGCGAAAATGGCCAGATTCCATTTGGGAACCAAAGGACACAGGCCTGGTTCCCCAGGGTAAACCAGTGGGGCACAGCGCTTGCAACTTGCCCTGCCCATCTCCAGCAAGAGCAGCGAGCATTCTGGCCAGAGCTCCCTGGTCCCCCTGAGTGGCGGGGGAACATGTCCATCAGGACCCCTTCCGGGCATTAACGGGTTAACCGAGTGTGCAGTTCTCAGGCTTCTCGGAAAGAAGAGCACACAGTGTTATTCTTTCCCTCTCTCTCTCCAGGCATGCCAGGCTGCATTTCATAGTTTGATTGAAATTGTGCCATCCAGTCTGTCTCCACAAACAAATGAAATATTCTGAGCTTCCAGCATTTGGAGGCACACAGCTTGCATCTTTCTATGAAGAAAAATAAACACCGTGTATGGTAACAACCAAGTCATGATGGATCCAACACGCCTGCGATGCAGAAGCCCTTGCGCAGCCTGGGCGCCTGAATGCAGCTGGGTGAGGACGGGCTGGCCACGATGGGGGGCAGGCCGCCGCGATGGGGGGGGCCCCGATGGGGGGCAGGCCACGGCATGGGAAACGTGCGGGAGCTGCGTGGGGATGTGCCACCAGGTAGGGAGCCCTTATCTGGTCACGTCCCCACCTTTCCTGAAGAACAAAAGGCACACTTTGTTTATCCCAATGGCGACTCTGGTGGCGTCCAGCTCCCTCCAAGCTTCTGGTCACGACTCCTGTCATTTGGGTTCACCCCTTCCCCACCCCGGATATCACCCGGCTGCCCTGGGACTAGAAGGAATCAGAAACCACTCACATGCGATTTTCCACCCCGTTTCTCATCATGGCCGAGTGGTGGTTCTGTAAGCGCGGTCTCTGGACCAGCATCATCCACACTTGCAGGTGCTGGTCAACTCCAAGTATGTAGGCCCCAGCCCAGACCTACTGGAGGGGGTGGGCCAAGGGCAAAGAACACATGCCAAGTGAATCTGGGCCCACTGACAGACTTTCCAGAAGGTTCTATGGTGTCTTTTTGGCCAGAACTGTGTTGTATGAACATTGCTCTCTGCAAGGGAGATGGAAAATGTAGCTTTTTGGTTGGGGCCATTGTGTTGGGACACATACACATATGTCCCCAGTACATGGAAGAAGGGAAAGAAGGCTGCTGGGAATGCCTGCTGCCGTCATTTTGTGCCTCTGGTTCATCCTTCCTGTCTCCACCCCTCTAGCAAGAAGACTAAGGAGAACTGGTCCACCATCTACACATGGGCAGACTGGAAAGTCTTGGAGTCACCAGCTTTCCTGAAGGTCAAACCCAGGTTGTCCCTGATCACCTTTGGCGTTAAGGGCAGGAGAAAGTAACTTTGTCTTTTCTCATCTTTGGATAATGCTTCCTCCTTTGGCACATCACCACTGGTAGTAGAGAGACGTCTCTATCCTTAGAAGAGTGCCTTTTTCCTCACGAGTGCACTTTCTGTGTTTGGGAACTACCCACGTCACCAGCATTCTCTCTCTGTGCCGCAAGCCTAACCGTGTGACACCTGACTGCACCCATGGCTGGTCCTTGGTATATTCAAGGTTCTTGACTTGTTTTTATGGGACAGTTTGTCATTGTACTTGCAGTGCTTAGTAAAGCTTAGCAAGTCCCTGTAAAGGATGTCCATACAAATCCCTTGTGTTCCAGTCAACCACTGCTGCATAACAAACCACCTCAGAACATGGCCTGAGACAATAACATTATCTCCCATAGGCCGGTGGGTTGACGGACCTCAGCTAGAGGTTCTCACGAAACTCTCACGCAGTTGCATTCAGATGTCGGCTGGGGCTGCATCACGTGAAGGCTCAGCTGGCCTTGCCATGCAGGTAACAACCTCCCGGGGCAGGTGCTTGGTGCTGGCGGTCAGCTGAAAGCTCAGCTGGGGCCGGAGACTGGAGTGTGTTCCCACAGCTTCTCCATGTGGCTAGGGCTTTGTCCCAGTGTGGCGGCTGGGTTCCAAGAGGGAGTTTCTCAAAGGCAAGCATTCCTAGGGGCCCACACAGAAACTTCAAGGCTCCTTAGGACCCCATCAGAAGTTCCAGCCACATTGCATGGGTCAAGCAAGTTCCTAAGGCCAGCTCAGATAAAGGAGGAGTAGAATCAGATGCCATCTCTCAATGGGAAGAGAAGCAAAGCAAAATGTGACCATCTTCAGTTCACCATGCATTGTTTAATCAATAAGGAAACTGAGGGTCAGGGAGGGTTTGTCCCTAGCTCCTCACAGTAATGGCAGACTCTGAACTGACACCTCCTTCCATCCATCCCACTCCAGCCCAGCAATCTCCACCGCTGCTGAGAAAGGGGACACAGTAGTTTCTGTTGAGAAACAGAATCATTATCCTAACTGGAGGGGGGAAAAAACACTTTACAAGATCTCTCCCTATTTCAAATATGATAGACAGCTGTGGCTGTCCATGAAGGTTGAACACTCACTTGTAATAAAGAAAGAGCAATAACCTCTTGTGGCCACTCAATTCAGAACTAGATCCTGGAGAAATTCTCAAAGTATTTGTGACAAGTATTCACGGAGCCTCTGTATTTACTGATTATTTTTTAAAATAGACCATAAAGAAGATATCTACCTGTGGGGGGTTATATTCTAAGGCCAGAAACTGAATGAGTAAGTTGTCTTAGAAAGCAAACTATCCTAAAGGCCTCCCTCACATCTTTCTTAGATACTCCAGCATTAACCAAAAATAGTAAGAATTTTTGCCCAAGTGACCTCCTAGTGATGTGCCCAAATCAAGTCTCCAATGTTTCCACAAGTTTTATCTGGCCACAGGGCCATTCACATAAGAACTACAATTCCCAGCTGCCCATGCAGCTCGATTGGCCCTGTGACCACATTTGGACCAATGGGATGTGCACTATCTGGATCACGACCTAAAAGGGAAGGGGCAGGCCCTGCCTCTCTCTCGTCCCCTTGCTGCTGACTCAAACACAGATGTCCTGGTAGAAGCTAAAGCTGCCATCTGACACCCACAGGTTGGAAGCCCGCCATGAATGGCAGCATGTGGCCACGCTTCACGCAGCTTGCCAGTGTTTAGTCCTCATCCCTGTCCTGGCACACCTGTAGGAGAATTTCTGCCCATTGAGTTGTGGGTGAGCATTTCACCCGCGGATATGAGGCCACTGCCGTGACCACCAGAAATGTTCCAATAGTGGCTGGTGATCAGCCTGAGGCCCAGATGAGGACAGCACCCCTTTGCCGACCCTCAGTGGATAGGGAGCATAAAGGGGAAATAAAACTGTTGTTTTAAGTCACTAAGATGCGGGGATTGTTTGTTCCTTCCGCATAACCTAGCCTCCCCCGACTACTATAGCAGCCAACAAGACAAGAGGGATCCTGGGTCCTTGAACTCACGGCCCCACCATTTCCCCGGCACCACTCACACTGGTCAGAGAAAAAATTCTTATCTTTTTTTATGGCATTATTACTTTGGCTGTTCCTTGGCAACCAAGCCATATATTTACTAATATAATTCTCTATAAGGAATCAAATTTTGGAAGGCACTCAGCCCCCTGGTGATTAAAAAAAAAAAAAGGAGGGGTGAGGTTGGGGGTGGGCAGCAGGAAGCTGAACTTTGAGCTCCGATCGTATCTGCACGTCCAAGTTTGGACAAATGGAGTTCAATCCCACAAGGGAAACTCTGAAAGCAAAGTTAAGGCCGAAGGAAGAGAAGGCCCTCTGGTGAAGTGGGGAGGATGCTGGCATTGTTGCAGGTTGGGCCTGTGAGCCCTGAGGTGGTAAGAAGAAGATCTAGAGGAGGTGGCCAGCCCACATGCCACGTGCCTCTAGGCCCCCATCTCCATCCTGAGTCTGAGCAGGAGCTTCTGCGTGCCGGGGCTGACAGGGAGGGCGTCCTCAACCCAGCAGAGTTGTCTGAGTGAAGGCCCCATGTGGCCCAGCCCCCACTGCCCTCTCCAGCTTTCTAGAACATTCACTCCTTCCACACGGCGCACTGATTACCATAGGCACCGGCAGCTTCTCCCAAGCTCTGTGCCCGTCTCCAGCCTTCTGCATAACCTGTTCCTGCCGCTCAGAACGTTCTGCTCTGGCTTCAGAGTCTGAAGTTCACTCTGAGGTCTCAGCTTAAAAACATCCTTTGCTCTAGAAAGACTGGCCCACCCACGCCAGTGCAGGTGAGATGCCCACCTTCGGAGTGCCCTCTGCCCCGTCTCGCGGGGTCTCCCCAGCCTGCCAGGCCATTGTTTTGTGGGGCGCATCCTCTCATCCTCTAGGCCACTGCCCCAACACTAGAGCTTGATCAGCAGATGAAGCAGGCAGGTCAGCAAACACCAACAGTAGGCAAGAGCCTCATCCATACAGGAAGGAACCCTGCTCATCAGGATAACTGACCAACTGACCCCCAACATGAGCACCAGATGGGTCATTGTGAGGCTCTTTCTTCCATAAAAAGAAGTCAGTGGGATAAAAGGACCATAGGAGCAGTAAGCAGAAGAGGGGAGGAAGCTGGGTCAGTTTCCAGACTTTGCACAATAGTCGAGAGGTTACTACCCACCCCACCCCAAGCTGACCAACATGCCCTCCCTGAGAGGAAATAGCAGGCGTGACCTTCCACACCAGGCTCTGAGAGTAAGGTCTTGACTCTCCCTCTCAGGGCCTGCTTCGCTCCCTTCTGCCTGGGAGTTGGCTGTGTGTCCCCCAGAGTGATAATCAACTATCTCCAGTCTCCCCAGTATAGACAAATAAAGAAGAAACCCAGGCGATGTGGCAAAAGTGAAATAAATGGTAAAGAATACAATTCTCACCGAGAGGCCAACCGACGATCAGAGCCTCCCTGAAAGCCTATTGCCTCGCACCTAAATACCAAAGCAGCCCCGGGGGCTTCTGGGAGTGCTGGCCAAGAGAGGCAACCTTCCTCTATCAGCCAATTTCCAATCCCATGGGAGAAACCCAGGCCCTGAAGTCCCCAGCCATTGCACAGACAGTCAGGACCGCACTCATCTGCAAATAAAACCCCCATTTCCCGAAGACAGGTGAACCCCCCACTGCCAAAGGGAACAGGACACATCACAGCCATACTCTTTCTCCTTCTTCCCCGCACTCACCCCCCCCCCGTGACTTTATTTCTCCTGTGCTTTTCCTCACTTAAAGATGGTAGGCCAGAGTAGTTTGGGGAGATCTTTGTAACATGTATTCCCTCGTAAACAGTGGGGGGCAAAAACATGCGGATGGAACAAAGTCAAAGGAAAGGAGAGACAAGAGTTAATGCTAGTTTAACCTAGGATGTACCATGCGCTAAAATAGCTGCTCTCAGGGGCGCCTGGGTGGCTCAGTTGTTAAGTGTCTGCCTTCAGCTCAGGTCATGATCCCAAGGTCCTGGGATCGAGCCCCTCATCGGGCTCCCTGCTCAGTGGGGAGCCTGCTTCTCCCTCTCCCTCTCCTGCTTCCCCTGCTTGTTCTCTCTCTGTAAAATAAATAAATAAAATCTTAAAAAAAAAAAAATAGCTGCTCTCATTCATTATTTTATCAATACCCACAATAATCTTCTGAGGCCAGTATCGCCATATGTTACAAAAGAGATAACTGAAAATCAGAGAGGTTCAACAACTTGTCCAAGACCACCCAGTAGAGGCAGGAAAACCTAATATGATCACCTTTTTGTTGTTGTTATTATGGTTTTCTCGTCACTTTAACATGGCTGCTGGCCTTCTCTCCTCCGGAAAAGACCCCCCCACCCCACCCCGCCCCGGCTCCTGCCACCAGCTCACACAATCCCATCCAGGCTCCTGTCTGATTGACAAACTGCAGGAGGGAAAGCTGCTCCAGGCACGGCTCAAGCTGCAAAGCTTTTTGGAATGAGGGGTTTAAAACACCTTTTTTGAATGATCCCAAATCTACGAGAAACAAAAACCAGAATTCTTCAGCTGTGGTCTGTTGGAATATCTGGACCCTTTTCCCAGCATCGTGACATCATTTTCCTTCCAGACTTCGATGTTAAAAATAGCCTAGGAAAAACCCTTTGAACCATTGTCTCCTTAAAACACAATATGGATTGTATGTGTGTTTACAACTTTGAAGAAATGCTTTGTGACAGGAGACAGGCTGGCCGACTGTTCCGGGGCCTGACGGATGCTCGGAGGGTGCACAGGCTCGTTGCACTTACACTAAACCGACCCGCGCACACACTCAGGCCGCCCTAACGTGAGACAGATGTTCCAAACCCGCGGCTAAGGCGCCTTTAAAACAACCCTGTGAGGTGACCAACACTCCGCACGAAGGCCTCATGTTCTGTCTCCCCTTCAGGTAAATCAAAAGCCTGATCAGGCAGAATTTTTAAGAAGCTGCCATCTTAATACTTCTAACTGCTTTTCTGTCTGGATGGGCATGACACGTTTTGTTCGAGAAAAAGTCACTCGGGTGACTTTCTGGCCTCTGCGAAGCGAGGCAGTAGGCCTCCTCTGCCCTGGCGCTTTGCGAAGGCCTCTCCTCCTGCAGCCACGTTATAGGCAGAGCAGGCTGCTGACAGGACAGGAGAACATCTGCTGGAAGCCAACACACCTCCTGGGAACACAGGGATGGGAACCGACCTGAGTCCTCGAGGTTCATGACATGAGAGCCCCTCGGTTGGACTGGAACATTCTACCACGGTCAGCTCGCAGGACAAGAGCAAGCACCCCCAACGGAAAATGGGCATTTGACTGGAAAGCCCAGCTCAACACAGACCAGCTAGCTGGGCAGCCCTCCCAAACCAGGCGCCCTGACACAAAAGCGGCTGATCCTTCAGCCAAGTGAGTAAGTGGCTTCCCTCAGACAAGCCCAGAGGCTCGCCAAAGATCCGGGGCAGGGGCTCGTCTCGGCACTGAGCAAAGGCACATCAAACCCCAAAGGGCAGTTTTTAACACCAACAGGAGGTGGTGTGGCACCAAGCGAAAAAACTGGATCCCGGGGCATGTGGGTGGCTCAGTCGTTAAGCATCCGCCTTCAGCTCAGGTCATGATCCCGGGGTCCTGGGATCGAGCCCTGCATCGGGCTCCCTGCTCAGCGGGAAGCCTGCTTCTCCCTCTCCCTCTACTGTTCACCCTGCTTGTGTTCTCTCACTCTCTCTGTCAAATAAATAAATAAAATCTTTTAAAAAATTAAAAAAGAAGTGGATCCCCCTAGTTTTTTGGGGGCAATGTGGGGGTGTCGAGGAGGGCCTGACATTTGCCAACATGACTGCTCCTTTTCAGCTGCACAAACCCCAGGGGGCAAGGATACCCCAGGACCCTCCAGGTTGCCCGGTTAAATTGGAATTTCTGATAAACAACAGGGAAGGTCTTAGTGCAAGTATGTCCCAAATATCACACTGTTGTTCCCCTGAAATTCAAATTTAACTGTGCATGAGATCTTTTTGTTGGCTAAATCTGGCAACCCTGGCCTCATTGCAAAGTCTGCTGTGGGCCTCTTCCTGCGCAGGTTCCAGAGCCTTCTTCCAGCGAACCGGAGAGGTGGGTGGGCCCAGCAAGGATGCGTGGGGAAGAGGAATGATTTGTTATTTCATCAAGAGCTGGGAAGATAGAAAAGGATTGATGCCGTAGGGAAACAGGTGTGAGGACTAAGGCCCACGGATCTGCGGACTTGAACCCCTACCGTTCTTTGGGCCCTGCCGAGCCCTGGGCCAACTTGATGATCTCAAATGCGATTTTTGTTTGTTTGTTTGTTTGTTTGTTTTGTTTCTATCTTTCTTCCCCCAAATCTGAAATCAGTAGTAACCGGGGCACGGAGGTCCCACGACCAAACTCTCCAGGTACCTGCTAACTGCCCCGGGCGAGGGCTCCAAGCCAGGCCCTTCCCGCTTGCAAAAGTTCACGTCCGCTCATATCACAGCGGAAATGACCGCGTGGGAGGAGCGGGGGCTGGCCCTCCTGCGAGAGCAGAGGCAGGGCGGCCTGAAGGTCAAGGGCCCTGTGGGTAGCTGTCACCGCTGCACCCCCCTTGGGAGGCCTTGGGGCAGACCCAGGGCAGCAGTTTGTGGAGCAGGGGCGGTGGCCAGCAGAAGAGCCTGCCCCAGGCCAGGCAAGGGCAACGGGAGATCCCAGAGCGGGGAGTCCAGCTCTGTGCCACCGACCTGCAGGCCCTGACCGGCCCGGGGCCATCCGCAGCCACAGACCATCCCCTGCCTGCCCTCTCCTCCTGAGCCACCTCCTTCCACTCACCCTCCCGGGGTCCCAGAAGAGGAGGAGAAGCCCTAGGTGTGAAGTGACTTTAGGGAGCATCTATCTGCTCCAGTTTCCCATCAGTCTGCATCCTTGCAGACACGAGGAACCCATTCCTTCAGGGTCGGCTTCTTCTACCTCCAGTCGTTCCTTACGCCGAGCCCAAACCCACTGGCTCTCATACCTTCACCCAGAAGCTGGGGCCACCTGAGCCCATGTCACCCTTCTACTGTATGACACCTGCACCCATTTATTGGGCAGTTCTCACCTATGAGGGGGCAGAAGCATGAAACAGTTTTATTTTTTTTATTGAGGTGTAATTGACATAGAACTTTAAAGCTTTTTTGGTTTTTTTTTTTTTTTTTTTTTTTTTTAGTACTCTCTATACCCAGTATGGGGCTTGACCTCACAACCCTGAGATCAAGAATCACATGCTCCTCCAACTGAGCCAGCCAGGCACCTCTGACATAGAACTTTAGATCAGTTTCAGGTGTCCAACATGATTCAGTATTTGTATATGTTATAAAATGATCATCACGGTAAGGTCTAGTTAACATCCCTCATCACACCTAGTTACAAAATTGTTTCTTCTGTGTTGAGAACTTTAAGATCTACTCTCTTAGCAACTTTCAAATACGTAATACAGTATTCTTAACTACAGTCATCATGTTGTACATTACATTCCCAGGACTTAGTTTATAGTGGGAAATCTGTACCTTTTGATCCCCTTCACCCATTTGGCCCACCCTTTCTTTTTTCTTTTTTTTTCTACACAGAAGTGAGATCATATCGTATTGGTCTTTCTCTGTCTGACTCACTTCACTTAGTATAATGTCCATTGGTTATTTTCGATGATACTGTGTCAACTCTCCCATTTCCTTCCCTTGATGACATTTTGAGTTCATACCATAGACTTAACCTCAAATTCTATTTCAGCCTCATCTTCTCCCCTCCTCAAGGACTGACTTGATCAGACCCTGGATGTGTGCAAGGAGTGGTCAGGATTCAGCTCTGAACCAGCTCCTGGTCTTCAGGGCAAGGCTCCTCTGGCGTGTTGGGTATGGAGCAGGGAGAGGGAAAAGGGCCAGTGCTTCTTTAGCTCACTGGGTCCCAATGTAGTCCCTTTCCTATTGGCTGCCTCTACTTCTTGGACTAAGAGTTAGGGTCAAGTTTAGGCCCAGCTGTAAACCTGCCTGTTGGTTGTTGAAATTTTCTGGCTCACACCGAACCACTATTGGCGCCCTTTGGGGGGTAGGTGTTTCAGGGGGGTTGTGTCTGAGTCCTTCAGAGGAGCCTGTGGGGGCCTCCCTATGGCCCAGTTCCCTGCTGAGTCTCTAGGGCCCTCTGCTTCTGCCACCAGCATACATCCCCTGGCTCTGGGGCAGGGGAGGCCCATCTGCTAGGAGTGCCCATGGGTGGGACAGTGGAGAACCATCTCCAACCCAGCTGCTTCCACAGCTCCCCCTCCCTGGGCCAACCGACCTTTTCTATATGACAGATGTAACCCCACCTCACCTTTTCTATACAGTCCATTGGCTCAGAGAATTTTGTTCATTGTAATCCCATATGCACTGAAGACATGGGTATGACCACACTTCGTACCAGCAGCTGGAATATTCCACCTTTCTAATATTAAAAGGTTAAAATGGCCAAGATCATTCTGACAAAGTATCAGATTGTAGCAGATTCGAAAATCAAGGAAAATAGCATATGTGGCTGAGAGTCCTATGGAGTTGTGCAATTCTCAAAACATCTATATATTATAAATCACTCCACACAAATATGGACACCCAAACTGGCTGAGCTGTTTGGGCCTAACTGGGTGAGGCAAGTCCCAGACCTCCTGGCAATCCTAAAGGACAGCGCCAGGCTGCTTCATGGTCTCATCTGGTACGTTTTTCTCTCTTTCCCCCCAAAACTTCCACCAAACTATTACTCCACACTGAGTGTTAATCCTGTAAAACTCATGAAACTTGAACACATTTGGAACGATTTGCCTTTTTTAAATGAGGAAAGTATGTTTTCTCATAACTCAGAAGGAGATTAAAATAAACTTTCCGTATGCGCTCGCAAACAAACAAAAAGCAGCACCTTGAAGCTGAGGCCAAACGTGCAGCTTGGAGCTCAAGCAACAGGAAAGGTGGTTCGAGTTGTTTATCAAAGGAGTCATGTTGCCAACCCATCCGAAACCTGCAAGATCGTCCCGTGGTAGCCGGGCAGCTGGCTTTTGGTTCTTTCCCCTCCTCTCCTTCTCTATATCCCCCATTTGGATTAGTTTTCTATCGCTACAAATTTAGCAGATTAAAATGACTACAAGCGCAGCAGATTAAAACAGCACAGATAAATGTACTGCCTCAGTTTCTCTCGTCAGAAGTCTAGGCCTCGCTGGTTCTCTGTGGCACCTGGAACCCCACAGGATGGCAATCAAGGTGTCGTGGGGCCACGAGGATGAACCCACGTGTTGTTGGCAGAATCCCCCTCCGTGTAGGACTGAAGGCCCCCCTTCCTCCTGGCTTTGGGCCAGGGTCCTTCCCAGATCTAGTAGCACCCCCCCACCCCGCCTGCAGTCTGGGGCTCCGGCCTCCCCTCCATCCCCAAAGCCGGCAACAGCACTTCAAATCTCTCTCTCTTTCTGCCTCAGTTCTCCAACTGAAATGTCCGCCTTCCTCTGCTGCTTTCCAGGGTTACATTGGGCCCACCAGGACAACCAGATAATGTCCCTATTTTAGGGTCGGCTGGTTGGTAACCTTAGTTACATCTGCAAAGCCCCCTGGGCAATACCTAGATCTGTGTTAGATTGGATAACCAGGGAAGGGGACTCTTGCAGGGCGTGAAGAGGCCACCCCAAAATGTGCCACCTTGGCATATTGATTATTTTGAATTAAAGTTACTTAAGAGGGACGCCTGGGTGGTTCAGTTGGTTTAGCATCTGCCTTCAGCTCAGGTCATGATCCTGGGGTCCTGGGATCGAGCCCCGCATCCGGCTCCCTGCTCAACTGGGAGCCTGCTTCTCGCTCTCGCTCTGTCTGCCGCTTCCCCTGCTTGTGCGCTCTCTCTCTGTCAAATAAATAAATAAAATCTTTGGAAAAAAGTTACTTCAGAAACAGCAGGGCAAGACGGACACTCCGACCCTCCTTGGTCCCCCTGAAAGCAGGAAATTCATCTCCCAGGTGAAGGTACCTTCCTGTCCTGGGAGGTGGAAAGCATCCGGAGACGGGGAATTGGAGGCGGCGAAGACCTGTTGCTTCTTCATTAATCTGCTACCCCGTGTTTTGTCAAAGCCTCACAGGTAAGTGGACAGAAGGTATAAAGGCAGGCTGCTCTGGTCACTTCTTCGAGACGCCTGGTTCTCCGGGCTCCCACACTCTCGGGGTCGTCTGTCTTCCGTCAGGGTCACTACTAGACCAGCCAAAGAACCTCGAAGGGAAGAAGGGAAAAGATGTCGGTACAGAACACGTCTAGAATCCTGCCTACCACCCTCTCTTTCTCCTCCCATTTTCTAACTCGTTTTTCAGTTTGATTGTCTTCTTTGCGCAGATGGACATCCCAGCAGTCGGAATGCACGTTGTCCCTTCCGACTGGACGGGCCTTGGCGGGGCCGCGGGGCCGCCTCGGCGGGGAAGCACCGGGCTGGCAACCAGACGCCGGGGCTGGGGCGCGCCGGGGGCCGCAACGGGTGACCCGCACACGTCACCTTCATCCGCCCGGGGCCCGGTTTCCTCAGTGGTCAGATGGGGATGATGACACACCCCGTACGCAGTTGTTACAACGACGGCATGAGGTCCTATGTTTGGAAAGGCTTCCCGACTCCACAGCGCTTCGCGCACGTGCGCACACACACAGACGCACAAAACGTCAACCGAGTCCCACATCACCTCCTTCGTGGGGCCTTCCCGGCCGCTGGAGGGGAGCTCCTGGGAGGCGGCATTTCGCCGCCTGCACAAAATCGGGATCTGCTGCGGAGGGAGAGCGGAGCTGCCCCGCCAGCCGAGCGCTTGCTTCGCCGGCTGCATCTCCCCGTAATGAGCGCGCTGCGAAGCGCTTTCGGAGAAGACAAGCGCAGCCCTGCTGTCCCCGCGGGGAACAGAGTGCGGCTTCTCGGCCTCCGCCCCGGTGACTGCCCGGCGAGCCACCCGCTTAGCTTCCTTCTCACCATGCTCCATCACTGCGCCCGCGCCCGCACACACACACGCACACACACACACCAGCACCACACACACACCTCAGCACCACACACACACACACACCAGCACCACTCACACACCTCAGCACCACACACACAC
>NW_023270466.1:3291385-3533523 GCF_011800145.1 Mirounga leonina
CACACACACACACACACCTCAGCACCACACACACACCTCAGCACCACTCACACACCTCAGCACCACACACACACCTCAGCACCACACACACACCAGCACCACACACACACACACCTCAGCAATACACACACACACCTCAGCACCACACACACCGAACGCACCACACACACACACACACACACCACACAGCTCTTAAAAGGAGATAAGCTAGAAACCTTCAGATGAGGAAAAAAATTTATAAAACTGGCACCATTTGTTCAAATAACATGGGTAATAAGGAAATTCCTTCTAAAGACAATAATTTTTCTCAGGAAAAATGGCCAAAGTCGCTGTACTCGGAGGCAAGCACCTGCATCACAGGGGCCCGATGGGTGGTCTCCAGGGCGAAGTGGCCGCGGTGTTTGTCTTTGGGTCTTTCGGGGCCGAGAGCCCCACCCGGAGCTGAGTCCCTGCCCTCCCCCCAGCCCACCCCCTGGCCAGAACCAGAGCTTCTCCTGCTCCACTCAAAATTCAGTCAACATCTACGCCCCAGAGCGGAGAACCCTGAAGGTACCCGAGAATCCGGGGGAGCCGGAGTTCCTCACTCTGGGCACAGGGTGGCATCACTGCAGGACAGGGGAGCCAGACTATGTGGGGGAGGCCTGGGGGGGTCCAGGAAGGGCAGGCACCCCCACTATGGGTCGCCCTTGGAAGGACCACCCAGGAGAGCCGCCCCTTGCTCAGCCCCAGGACGTGGGGGTGGTAGACCGGTGGCTTGGCGTGGTTTCCCCCCACCTTCCTTCTCCTCCGCACCTGCAGGGCATTCACACACTTTCCTGAAGCCTCAGCAGCACACAGAGCAGGCTCTCGCCGGTGCCCGATGAGCCCGCAGAGGGCACGGCAGGGGCTGACCAACTGGGGGACCAAGACCCCCAACGGTCCCCCTGGTGGGACAGAGAGGAGGCAGCCCACCTCCCAGATTTCCCTCCTAGATTTTCCTGGGCAATGGAGCCCGGCCCGAAACAAAAAGGCAGATGTAAGGGATGGACACGCTAACTCTTCCTCCTTCGTGTCTTCCCTCCCTCTCTCCCCCTTCCCTCCCCACCTCTCCCTTTTCTGTCTTCCCCTCATCCAAAAGGAGTGTGAGGCCTCGTCTGTCCTGCCTAGTCAACCCACAGATGTTAATCCAACATTTTCCTCCCAGTCCCACTAAGAGGGCTTCTAGATTTTGTGTCTGAGAGAGAGAGACCCAAGTTCAATGTGAGACTAGCAATAACAATAACAAGCCACAGTATTGCTTACAATACTTGACATTTGTTTCTTTAATTAATCCTCGCCTCAACCTCCAGTTCTGTGTCAGAGTCCAAAGCAAATCCCATGGGAAGACCAGCTTCAATGGGGTGGGGAAGCCACTGGCCTACAGTGGCAAGTGGAGGGGGCGCGAATGTCTGCATAATGATCCCACTAGGTCCAGAGGGGGAGGAGCGGTCACTTTCCACCCCATTAGAACTACTGGTAGGAAGTGTCTATACGTGCCATGAATTTATCAAAGTGTCAAAGTTAACGTGATTGCTTCAAGTACTTTCCATTACACATTTAATAAAAACCAGAGAAACCTATCTGATACATGTTTTAACAGATAAAGTTGGGCCAAATCATCGAATCAAGAGCTGAGGAACATAGGATCTCTCAATATTTGACGTTACAGACGAAGAAGCTGAATTTCAAGGAGATGCGCTATTTGCTGAAGGTTTGACCAAGGTGCATTGAGTAGACCAGCTGGCTCCCCCCAGTTCAGTTCTGTCCACTTCCCAAAGCTGGCTCCCCTTAAGGACTTGCTCAGCAAAATCGTTCATCAGGAATTTGTTTGCAGCTCCAGGTGAGCAGGAGGATTATTTGTCAATTTCTGTAAGACCTGTTAGCCTTAGGGGAACTTCATTCTGTGCCAACATTGATCTAGCCTGGAATCCTTAGCTGAAGCCTCAAGATTCCTATTTTGCATGAGCTTATGAGATTCGAGAAGCAGGAGTAACTTTGGTGTGATTATCATTATCCACGTTCCCTCTGGGCTATAGCAGGGGCAACAGGCCTGGCTCAGAGGGAGGCTGGCGCTCATCTCCGAGGGCTTTTGAGAGGCTTGTTCCGAGGGGCAGCTTGTGGCCAGAGGGAGCTGGGAGTCAGAGACAAACTCATCCCCAAAGTAGGGAGTGAGAGGCAAACCTAAGAAACCCCATTGGATTGGTTGTTGGATCCAAAAGTGAAATCAGGGGATTATACCCTTCTGATCACTTTTTATCTTTCTAAAACTTAAAGCGACTCCTCTTACTTCCTTGCTCAAGATCCATCTGTAGCTTCCCACTGACCTACGGTATGGATTCCATAGCAGAGCTTCCAAGGCCCTCTGTGACCAGACCTCTGCCTCCCTCTTCCCAGCTGCCAACCAACCTCCACCCTCTCTCACCTTGTTCCCTCTGCCCAGAATGCCGACCCTGCTCACCAGCTCTCTATCTGCCCCCTGCTGCCAATTCCCATTTCCACGTTTCATAATCCCCACCATTCCTTGAGGTCCAGCTGGGACTCACATCATGACTCCTTTCCCAGAGGCCCACCTGGGGATGAGTCAGTCCCTTGTGACCCCTTGGCGTGGTGTCCCTTGTCCTGGCATCATGTTCTGCCTTACATCAATGCTGTTTATTGAAACCAGGCCTTTCTCCTCCACGAGACTCGAGCTCTCTGAGGGCAAGGACCACGTCTTACTGGCTTTTGTGTACCTTTCACCCCCTCTGCTGCCGTGCACATCAGTACCTGCAAGAAGTCTGACGAATGAATGAATGAATGAATGCTCTCAATTAAGAGCTGCCAAGCACATAGGCCAATGTCACACGTGTCTCAAGTCCAAGGGCAGCTAGGACTTCCACTCCAAGAATAGAGCAAATTAAACCACTGAGGCAATAGGAGAGAAAAACTTGGTTTTTTGCTAGATCTACAAACAATAGCAAGTACCACTTGTAAACAAAAGACAGAAACATCAAACAGAAAGCTTTGAAAATGAAAAGTCAGTCCTGAGGTACTTTGTTACAATTCTGCAAAATAATCAACATCTTAACCAGTATTTGGGCAATGACCTGACATTTTGTGCCTTTCAAAATACAAAATGTGCCAACATAACCGCGGACCAATGATCAGAAAACTGGAGTCACTAAGAACTCCATTACCAAATCCCATTTGCCCAGATTCCTCATTTCACATGAGCTATCATCTTGCTGTTCTCCTATGCCACCACTTAAGAGCCTCATTATTAGGCACCGAGCGTGCACATTTGGATAGGGTAGAGCATTTGCAATTATATTTTAAGGTGCTTCCCAAAGCTATAAAGTCAAAGCTATAAATGGCAAGATGGGCAATGTAATTGTCAACAGAATATGAAACAAGTCTGAAATTAGAGTCGGTTCTGCTCAGTTTAAAAGCATGTGCCAGCAGAAGGTACACATCAGAAAGGATTGGGGCGGGGGGTTCAAGAAGCAGTCAGAAAGCTGGGTGGCCTCAGGCAAGTCACTTAACCTTTCCTGGATGAATTTCTTCATCTAAACAAGAGTGGGACTGGATGACCTATGAGGGCCAAGATGGAAAAATTCTGAAATACTAAGTAGAGTAAATGAAATGGAGTCAAATGGGCCACCACCCACAGAGTTATGCTATTTTTTGAGCTGTTATTTTGTGCTGGGCTTTGTGCTTGACACCCTACAAATTTGGGCCTCTATAACCTCACAAGCTGTGACAGTAATATAGGGTGGATTAATTAAACAGACATTAAATCCTCTACCCACTGCAAACTAATTCCAAATTAGAAAAGCCGACCTATGGAAGGACATCTTGTCCCACAGTTTATTCACTTCAGATTCCACTTACACAATAATATGAGTGACTTCCCAAGCCCACACCAGGCTCTGAACCCCTCCCAGGGAGAACCGGATGAAGGGAAACACTCATTTATCCGGGGATATTGCAATCGGTTTCATCAATAAAGACAACAAACTAGGGACCTGGGCCTGATAAGAGATGCAAAGGCTGAATTAGGTACTAAGATCTCTGGAGTTCGGCCTTCTAGCAGTTCATTGACTAAAGTGTCCCCGATTTCCAAGAAGTCTAGGGACATTTTTGACACAACGTGAGGAGGCAATTTTAAGCAAGGTATAAAGACCATAGGGGGAAAAAAAAAGACTATAGAATATCTCTTGCTTTCCTTCCCTCTCTCCATCATAAACACGTACTATTATCTTGCAGGAATTGAGCAGACTAAACTCCTGAGGTGCACCATTTTCCTTCAGCCAACAGGTTGTTACTACTACTTTGGGCCCCCAGAACATCACAAGCTGTGACAGTAATATTTGGTGAATTAATTAAATGGACATTAAATCTTTCACCGACTGCAAACTAATTGCAAATTAGAAAGGTTGACCTTTCCCATGAAAGGACATCCTCTGTCCCTTCGAACAAAGATAATTTGAAAGAATCCATGCTAATGAGATTCCAGGGTTCTCAAACTGGGACCACAAAGCAAACATACTGGGGAAGGCGGGAGAACATGTGGGTGGTGCTGGTCAGGGAGAGGTTAAAAATGAAAACGGGGCACCTGGGTGGCTCAGATGGTTAAGCGTCTGCCTTCGGCTCAGGTCATGATCCCAGGGTCCTGGAATCGAGCCCCGCATCGGACTCCTGGCTCAGCGAGGAGCCTGCTTCTCCCTCTCCCTTTGCCTCTCTCCCTGCTCATGCTCTCTGTATCTCTGTGTCTCAGATGAATAAATAAAATCTTAAAAAAAAAAAAAAAATGAAAACAAGCATTCCAGAGACCTACAGTAGATTTTCGCCTCTGGGTGTTAATTCTGCCCTTGTCAGTTCCGAGGCAGGTGGCTCTGACATGTGCTGGGCACTATTTAATTATTACCATACGAAGAAAGTAAAGTCTTGTTATGTCTAGCTTTTACCTGTTGTCTTCCCGTGTGGACCTATAAAATGACACAATTTTTGAAACAACTTCCCACCTCGCTAAGCCTAGAGAGGCTGGTCCTGTACAAGCTGACATAGTATATAACGCCAACACGTCCATTCTGGGGGCATGGGGCTGGCTCCCGCTCTGGGAGGTGCTGCCTTGTCACTGCCCGCTGGATCACCCACTGATTCTCCTCCCCGAGCCCTCCAAACCTTCCCACCCATGCGGGACTGCTGTTACTGAATGACTCAAGAAGACAATTTAGGTGATACCAACACTTCATGGAGCGGACAGTCTCTGTTTGGTGAACTGCAAAAAAAGGCAGAAGGCAGAAAGCTCTTATGGGATAAAGAATAAAGAACAAGGAAGGGGGGGAAGAAAAACAGAAAATATCTGATCAGCAGGAGCCACATGTTAAACTTGTTTAGGGTGAGAAGGAACAGGGAAGTAAGTACAGAGCCCGGGGTTGGCTTGGGATTTGGGGACTGGCTGCCTGGACTTACCACGTTTCAACACTCCCTCCACCCCAGGATGCCCACAGAATGCATCTGCACAGTGATCAGGTACAGAGTCCACGGCTGGTCTCTGCACAGAGAGTCCCCCCCGCCCGCCCCAACACTACATGTTCAGTGCACCCCAGGCAGGTGCCTTCCAGGGAAAGGATGGGAAAGGACATGCTGGAAGGTATGGCACCTCGCCCAAGAGGGAATGAACACTCACAACCCAACCTCCAGATTTATACACAAGTAGCATGGGAGATATTTATTTTAGAACCATATATTTGCTATTGTTTTTCTCGGTCCCAATTAATAATTCTCTTCATTCCAATCACGCCAACAGGACAGTTTTGCTTCTATTTTCTCCTAACAACAACAAAGGTTTGACAGCTATAATTGGGGGACTGGACCGTACACTGGCTGAACTACTATCTGAATTCCATTGTTCTTGGCTACAGGGATGCCTGCGATGGGGGAACCACACAGACAAGAGCTACTCCTGAGAAGTGAAATGGATGGTACTGAGGCCATCCTGCTACAGCTCCCGAGTCAGTCATCCTCCTAAGCTTGGACTTATGTGCTCCACAGCACCTGTTCCCTGGGGGTAATAAGCAAAATGGCAGGCCCACCTCCATAAGCCTTTCTTGAAACCTATCGGTTATGAAATGTGCACCTTGTTAGAAAGGTCACAGAGGCCGTTACTCAGTTTCCCAGCTACTAACAACTGCACTCACACCCTTAGAACTGTACAACTTTGAGGACGATTAAATAAGCTTGCTTAGCTTAATCAACAACAAGCGACTGCCTTCGGCTCAGGTCATGATCCTGGAGTCCTGGGATGGAGTCCCCCATCGGGCTCCCTGCTCAGCGGGGAGTCTGCTTCTCCCTCTGACCCTCGCCACTCTCATGTGATCTCTCTCATTCTCTCTCTCTCAAATAAATAAAATCTTAAAAAAAAAAAGTCTCCATAAAAATTTTGCCAAAAAGGTGATCAGACACGAGTACAAATCCAAAGTCAGGGCATTTAGGTCATCTTACTCTTATTTTGTATTATAAAAAAGATTATGTTCCTCTAAATAAAATTGAATCTAGAAAACAGATCATTGTGGGCTTATTTCTAAAACTGATTTCTTGGCCCTGCCAGTTAAAGTGATAATGAAGCTACAGAATAAATTCTCTTCCCAATAAAAATGGAAATTCTTTAAAGAAAGTGAAGCAAAATTTATTTTAGGTTAAGTCTATCAGACAAAATGTACTTTTCCCTTACCATCTTGGCTATAAAAGCAGCCTTTCCAAGCCTTAAGAGAAATCAGAAAAGACGGAGAAAAAACCAAACCATTACCTATTTTGTTAAACATAAGATAAAAAAGACTCAAGGGTCTCTTTCCTTAAAAAAAAAAAAAAAGAAGAAGGCACACACAAAATGGTTAGACACAAAAACTGGATGCACCACCGTCTACCCAACCATCCATAAAAATAGTGATTTGGAAAATATGAGAGAAAATGTTTCCGTCAAGATCATTTTCACAAAGCCCCCAGGAGAGTGCTCAACACACAATACTGTCAGGTTTAGCTCTCCCACCCTCCGTAGGGACACTATGGTGTGTCCTGATAAACAGTTGCCTATGTTTTCAAAATCATCAAACTGTTTACCAAACTCACTCGCAGGAATGGCACCAGAGGGCCCAACGCCCGGGCGCGTGCCCTGGCTCTGCTACGTACCAGCTAGCCTGGGTGAGGCCTATGCCCTAAGCCTCATGCAGTCAGTGGAAATACTAACGATATCTGCTTATTAATAGTGTTTTTGTGATGCTCACATGAGATAACTTGTAGGAAAGTACTTCCTAAACTTTCAAGGGCTATTTACACGCTCTTTATATATGAATCCTGTGTGGATATAAGGCAGGGATTTGTAGTTCCAATCAGTGGGGGGATAGAAATAGCTTCGAGCCTGATAACTAAATAATACTGAAACCTCATCGCATTATATTTGCTCACTGGCCTAACTGATGTAACTCAACAAAGGGATCTCTGATCCCTCTCAGCTTCCTCTCTGGGTCCATCTTATAATGATGCACCATTACAGAGGCACTCCCTTTCAATGTTAATATTTCACATTTGTGTTCTCTACACAATCTACAACGGAGAACTTTCAAGATGCTGAAAAGTCAGCTCTTGGGCTAATACTACCTCTGAACAAACCAATGACAAGTCTCATAATTGGAGGAAAAGATTCCTAAGTTTACAGCAGGATGACGAAAATATGGCTCATTTCTGGCCCAGTAAACCTTTCTAGAGGAGGACATAAAATAAAAACAACCAAGTCTGACATGTTTGAGAGGACAGCTGTTTTTGCCTTTCCAGAGTGTCCCTTTGGGTAAGAGAAATGGTCTCTTTTAACCGCTCTGTGGATGTGTGCTTTGGGCAGGGCCACCCCTCCCAGGACGGACACGAAATGTTGCCTGTTTTCAGATACGTTTCGGACATCCCTGTGTAAGATATACCTTCGCCAGTAAAATTCAATTTAAATAGCTTGAACAATGTAACTGTCCAATTCAAGGTTTCACAGAAAGCTTCATACGGGGCGCCTGGGTGGCTCAGTTGGTTAAGCGACTGCCTTCGGCTCAGGTCATGATCCTGGAGTCCCGGGATCGAGTCCCGCATCGGGCTCCCTGCTCGGCAGGGAGTCTGCTTCTCCCTCTGACCCTCCCCCCACTCATGTGCTCTCTCTCCTCTCATCCTCTCTCTCAAATAAATAAATAAAATCTTAAAAAAAAAAAAGTTTCATACGAAGCTCCAATGATAAAAGGACCCAGTTTCTCTCAACATTTTGGCTCTGTTCCTTCAACACTGGCTCGTCACGGGCATGTTCTCCTCTTGGGGTTGTACGGAGGTCAGCAACGGCTAGCTACATCCTTCCTTCTCGAGGAAGGGCCTCTGTCCTAGCATGACCATCCGAAGTCCTGACATTTGCTCTGTTTGGGGTCGCTTGGATCACATGCCTACCTGACCATCCTTGTGATGGGCTGATGGGCAGGTGGCACGTGCCGATGGGCTCAGCTCACGTGGCCCACTCCTGAAGTCCCAGGGAAAGGTGCTGACCTCAGAACACACAGGTCTTGAACATGGGTTAGGGCAAAGGGAAGAATGGATAGTCAGGAAGCAAACATGCTCATGTCCGCTCCGTCCTGTAATCGATCTGGATTTTCGCATGTGAGAATGGTGGTTTAGTTTTTGATATTCACCTCGTGTAGCCGTTCGGGAGGCAGACATAAAGGGTGACAAAAGTAGGTGTGCACTGGACACTCCTCTCTCTGCGTTAAATACAAATTATAATCCTTTAAAAGATATCTTTTCAGATTTTGAAATTTATCTTTTTATATGAAATTATACAATTCGTTCACTGTTTCAAGTGCCCACATTCGAAAAGAAAAATAGATGAAATGTCAAACATTTCTAAGAATTAACATGAGGAAAACAGGGAGGAAAAGCAATCATATCGATGACATGGGAGAAAATATAAATAGTAAGAGTCAAGACATTTTTGCAAAGAGAGTATGTAACTTGACTTTAGTAACTATTTAGCAGTGAACATGAAGATAAATTTCCAGTCTTAAAATTCCCTATTTAATTATACTGTCAGCTAGAGGAACAGCTACAGAGAAGCCCATCTACTTTCAAAGGTGCAGACTTTACTTGTATTTATTAAACTCTAGCCTTTTCTATTTTAATTTTCAATAACAACCATCCTTGTCTTCCATAATTTCTTCCCATCTGCCATTCATCGCAGCTCTTTATGTGGCTTAAGAGCATGTTAAAAATGTTTGGAAAACCAGCATCCTAATTCCTCTGACCAGATTTTTGTTATTGCTCACCTCATATTCACTTGGCATCCCATCAGGACATCTTGGAAAGGGACAGTCCCACATTTGTTACTATAAAGAAGTAACCTACCTATACGGTTTACCTATAAGGTTTACCTTCTGAGTATCTGGAGCTAAATCTCCCAAGTTGTCTGGGTTTGCAAATAGAAGGGCACCACAAGTCCACCCCCGCTCTGCAGGGGCTTGTGAGTATGCACGCACGCAACTGCCCAGGGAGAGATCACTTCAGTTCTTGGCAGCGTCAGCCACGCCCCAGATTCCAAAACGTCACCCCAGCTGGCCTGCACAATGCCTCAAAACGCCACCACAGGAGGCCCATTCATTTGGATTTAGGTCCTGCCTATTCATCTTCAAATTGAAAAGTTTAATTACTCAATGACCCCAATAACCAGCCATACTCTGAAGCCCAAGAGCTCATAAAAAGTGCCAGGAAATCAAAAGGGCTTGAAGTTTAAGGAAGGCTATGAGATGGAAGGAGGGGAGACAGGCCTAAGTTACTGCTCAGGGTCTAGAAAGAGAAGGCCCTAACGATCAGCCCCATATAGGTAAGTACAAAGGCTTTATAGATATCATTAATGGTGGAAAACAACTGAAATTTGACATTCCAGGAACAGAACCCTCAAAACATGAATTATCATAAAGAAAATGAGACTTTCTTCTGAGTTTCCCTTTTTCTGTGCAGGAATTCAAATGTGCTTTAGCCAGAAAAATATTTGCTTAATATTAATAAGAATATTCTTATGGATAAAGTAGAATGGTTTTTCAATTAAAACATTGTTTCACTAGGTTTTTCCAAGTGGAGAGACCTAGGGCTTACATGCAGCTGCTTCACTGAATTCATGGATTTTCAATTAATACTTTATAACAAAGTACATACAGGAAGGGTGCCTGGGTGGCTCAGTGGGTTAAGCATCTGCCTTTGGCTCAGGTCATGATCCCAGGGTCCCAGAATCGAGTCCTGCATCAGGCTCCCCACTCAGCGGGGAGTCTGCTTCTCCCTCTGACCCTCCCCCGTCTTGTGCTCTCTCTCTCTCAAATAAATAAAATCTTTTTAAAAAATGTACATATAGGGAAACAAAAAGATTTATAAAGATACATTTATGGTTTCATTAGTGTCATTTATTTCTGGATCATGCACAAAGACAATTCCATTAGTACATTTATTACATTATCCATTTTAGTGCTTATAATAATATGGTCATCTTCAGTTGGATATTTGAAATGTAGCTGTTAGTGCGCTATCTGAAGTGGAACTCCAGGTTACTTATTTGTAATTAGGATTCAAACAAATGTCCATGTTTCTGAATACTAGACACCACTGGCAGACGTGGCAGGAACTGAGTAAGAAAGATACTTAAAGCAGGACAAAACCCTGTCTCCCAACAATAGTATGACAGCAAAAAAGGAAAAGCCGATGTGAACCACAGGTTTTTACACTCTGCCTTGCCTGAATAAATTTCACAAACTCCAGAGAGACCCTCAAGCTTTTCACATTCCTCACTCTTTGCAGAAAGGCCAAGGACGGCATCTCCTTTTGAGGCAAGAACACAAGGCCAGTCGTCTGCAGACGTGGGCTGAAACCCTGGCTCTGCCTCAAGTGCCCCAGTGACTGCACTCGATCTCCGTGTGTCTACTGTCTTGATTCTACACCTGAGTTTGATCTAGACCAACCCTTGGTGCTGATTTCCAGTTCACAGGTCCTGTGACTCCTAGGAAACGAGGCTGCAAAAGCACATCAGATCAGACAGTGGTTCTCCTAGCGTGGTTCCTGCATCATTACCACCTGAGAACTTTTAAGAAATGCACATTTGGGGCCCCGCCCAGAGCCACATCGTATCAGCAATCTCTGATTTGGGAAGCAAGTCCTCCAGGTGATTCTGATGCACACAACACAGTACGAGAACCACTGGATCGCACCAAAACCACTGTTAAGAAATTCGCAGTTCCAAACACAAGGCAAATTAAATCAACCTAAGCTCTATCATTAAACTCAGTTTGTCAGCTACACATTACTTTTTCAGGGCTATGGCACTGAAGGCATCTCAATCATTCTTTGAAAATCCTGAAAAGAAATAGCCAGAGATAAAATTTAGGGCAATTTTAGCTACTAATAGCCAATGACACCTAGTTTTACCCACTAATTCAGAAAGTTAGGATTTGAAATTCTTATTTCTCCAAAGCTATTTATTAAAGAAAAAATCATTTCCTAACCATAAAAGACTTTCTCTTCAACCTTGTGAATAATGATTTAATAAAAGGCATATTCAGGTTTGTAACATATACTAAAAGATGTACGTCATCAATATGAAATATTGGAATAGTACACAATAAGGGATTTTTACACTGCCAACATAATAAATTGAAATTTTGAGTTATCTGCACACTACAGTAACTGTAATTGCTTCTCATACATGGATATCTTGTGTTTTAATTTCTAGTTTTATAAGAATCAGTAAAAATTTACATACAGACATAGTGGCTCCATAATCCACTCTCTGAAAAAATCATAATTAAATATGTAATTATTTTATATATGAAATATATAAATAAAAATAAATAACTTTATGAATTATTAGATAAATTATTTAGTAATATTTTAAAGTATCCTGATCTTTCCCAAATTAGCTCACCACACACTAAGAGGACTGTCAAATCCTCACAATCTAGTCTTTATTTTCTGAGATTAATAAGAATTAGGCTACTAAGAGAAAAAGAACTCTATCAATTGCCCCATACTATGTTTTTAAACATAGCTCCTAGGACATCAAAAATAAGCTACACCATGGAGAAAATGCCTCAAATGATACAGTGAAAATTACTGGTTTGGAAAATGCAAAAATCTGAAATACATTTTATCATTTCTTTTCATTATAGGTTTAAAAAAAAATATTTAAAAAATTCTAATCAGGAATAAGCAAAGATAATGTACCCAAACCTAAGCACCAGAGTCCTCGCAAGAATCTGTTAATGAGGTATCTCTTTTGGATTTGTTTTATTACAACAGAAACTTAGTTTGTAGGGCACTTATCCAAAGCCGCTGAACCAGTTTTATTCTATTTGAAGACAAAGTCGTTCCTGCAGCAGGGCAGCTTAAACCAGAAAGATGACAGTGCAAGAAATGGTTTACAGTCACTGTAGTCATCGAGACACAGATGCCAGGGTCAGTGCGTCTAACAGCATCACACAACTCAGGAAATGCTAAATACGCTTAATATACAGATACACATTTAACACGAGATCGTATCCTCACTGCATTTTTCAAGCTGAACAAACTATCGTGATAAACAGTTTAGATGCAACCAAGAGACACAGTTTTAGAGAAAAGAGCTGCTATAATATATGCTTTACGACAGAGAGAGGTATACCTATACCATAAAAAGCTTAGAACCAGTAAATTCAGCACTTTTTTTTTCTGTTTTACAAATTTCTATCAATGTGTTTGGATGTTGGATTTTTATAATATTCTCACAAAGATTCTATAAACCAAATAATCTGAGCTGGTTAAAAAGGACGACGAAATGAATTCAACATTTAATATAGCTTTTATTTGTTTAATTGGGTAAGTGGAGAACGTAACGCTTTCAAGGCAAACTCTGGGTTATTTCAGTCACAAGTCCACAGGTAACATGATTCTGAAGCACAGTCTTATGTTCAATGTCTACCCACCCTACACAGTCACAGCTAAAGAAATCCATGTACATACGCATTTGTTTTCAACAACTCGGGATTCAGATTTTATATTCTCACACACTTCAAAATGTATCCATTTGATGCAGGATATAACCATAAGAAGATAAAAATTCATGCAATGATACTCAGGTTTTAAAAAAAATCCAACATTTGATCATTCAATGCCATATCAAGTGCACTGAATATCTAAAATAAAACAAGTGCCAATTTTATCATGAATTAATAACATATTTATTGTCTTGAAACCAAACAGGCCCAAGTTACTTTTTGTCTTTCTTGAGTCAGCTATTAACTCATTTCTCTCAAACTTCCTGTGTAAGAAAAAAGAAGATATTTCCTTTCTTTTTTGCACTTTCAAGAGATGGCAGAAGGTTTAAGGTAGGTATGCTCTTGACAATTCAGAGTCAGAAAGTACTTCTTCCTGAGCAGAAGGTTCATAATCTCCTACGTTTTCCGCCAATTCAGTATCTAAGTCGTCATTACTTTCTGCACTGTAATCCACTTCTTCAAGGAATCGAGGCTCATCTTCATCCAAAACGTAAGTGGTAGGGCTGTGGCCAGAGCACAGAGAGCACACGAGACTTCATTAGATCCTAAGGTTCTAACATAAGGTAATTTGACCACATTGGGTTAACTTTGATTTCAAAATAACGTAAGTAGTTTGATTAGCTTTAAAAATGTTATCCAAATGAAAAAGTTAAGAGATTTATAACAGTTGAGGCCATAAAGGGTGAAATGCTAAGTATTAATCATATGACAAGGCTGTCAACATATACCCTACAATTAGAGAGCTATAAAAAACAAGAGACTCCCCTATTAGGTTGCTTTTTTCAAGGACTTCAACAATTTGCAGGACTAAAAGTTCTATCTTAATCACTAAAAAGGAACAGACCATTTCAATAAGCTTTATCTTATTAATTCATCCATTATAAGAAACTGCAGTATTTAGGGGTGCCTGGGTGGCTCAGTCGTTAAGCGTCTGCCTTCGGCTCAGGTCATGATCCCAGGGTCCTGGGATCGAGCCCTGCATCAGGCTCCCTGCTCCACGGGAAGCCTGCTTCTCTCTCTCCCACTCCCCCTGCTTGTGTTCCCTCTCTAGCTGTCTCTCTCTCTCTCTGTCAAATAAGTAAAATAAAATCTTTATTAAAAAAAAGAAATAAACTGCGGTATTTAAACACTAAAACCACTTATTCTAAGTCTATACAATGATTATTTGCCATGAAACAGCCCATACACTCTTCCTCCCAGTTTCCAGTGGTCAAGAATAAAAACGAAAAACAAGTGAACGCTCCACATCCAGATTAATAACTTGCCCTTGGGACACAGAATAAGATATTTGCTTAAAAGCACTAAGTGCTTCTGAATATTTCATTAGGTAGGCTGTTTGGGATAAAGACAACCTTTCCATCTTTCCTCTTCAAAAAAAAAAAAAAATCACAGTATTCTGATTTCTCCCCATTTGGGAGATTTTACACACATGCACGTGCGCGCATGCACACACACAGTGTTATCAAAGAAACACTACAGAAATATTTCAATGTCCCCATGTTGTGACCAAAACTATCTTAATTTCACACAGATGCATGTCTGTTTATATCCCACCTGCTTCCAAAAAGGATTTCCCATCATGGATGCAATTAAAAGCTATAAAATCAGAAAATAAAAAAGGAAACAATAAACTGTTAAAATGAGCAGGGAGGCAAATGTCATTAGGCATCTAGAATGAAAGAAGTCCTGCACTGAATATGAAATTCGGTTCAGATATCTACAAGTTTAGGCAGGAAAGACAAGTTAATGGATTATACGGTTCTCATTTTCTGAAAAGAGAAAGCAAAACTCATCCACTAAGATTATCTCTTTTTCCTAGAATTGTTTTTATCTTGCTCATTAAAAATATATTGCAAAACCACCTTGATCTATTTATATAGCAAACTTCTTAAAAAGTTCAGAGCTTGGGTGGGGGGATGGGTTAGACCGGTGATGGGTATTAAGGAGGGCACGTACTGCATGGAGCACTGGGTGTTATACGAAAACAATGAATCGTGGATCTCCACATCAAAAACTAATGATGTATGGTGACTAATATAACATGAAAAAAAAAAAGTTCAGAGCTTGCCCTGTGATGGAGTAGTCCCGATAAACCTGCTGAGTGGCTTGAAGGACTATGTGAGACTTTACTACTTACCTAACACTCACAAGAATGATTTCACAGCTTTCAATTATGCAACTAAAATATTTATCATGGATCTATCAGGTCTTTAGGAAAAAATGAGATTAAAAGGAAAAAATTATTAGCCTTTTAAAATGATCATTTTCCTTTTTTTCTTTTAAAAAACAGTAATTCATTCCTCCTTCATGAGTTTGGTGTTTCGAATTCTCAGGGTGTCCCCGGTGAGTCACAGCATACATGGAAGACTACTAGAACAGACTCTTAGAATAGACGGAGGCTTCAGCTAAAGCAAAGGAGGGGGAAGGACAGAAGTGAGGGGAGAAACTTGTTTACTTTCTTCCTGGAGGCTGTCCTAACAAGAAGAAATGATCATGGAAATGCAAGGGAGGAGGCAGATTTGCTCAAAAGCCATGCACTCCACTGGTACAGGGGCTGGGGAAACCAACCAGAACTGTAAAGGCTCACTCCACAGTGAGGAGGCACCAGGCCCAAAGCAGTGCAGTTACCCGCAGCATCGTGGGATCTCCCGACAGGTAGGAAGAGCACGAAATCCATGTGGTGGGTGGGTGGACAAGCATCATTCAGGAGATCTACGGACAACAGAATTCCAACCCACCCCTGCATTCCACCCCCCACCCCATACCACCACCAAAGAAAACAGACTGGCATAAAGTAAACTAGTTGCAGGAAGCCCAGCCACTACACGGAGGTCAGAGCAAGACCTAGTTCTACATGGGCAGCTGAATACTAGAACATTAATCCACATGAACTAAGAGAAAGGGTTTAAAGAAAAAGCCTAGACTTACAGGCTAGAAAACAGTCTTGTAAGTTGAGGAAACAGAAGAAGAATGATTTTGAAGCAACAAAAATGCCCAGGATCAAGCACAAAAAGCTGCTAGACATCAAAGAGACTTGGAACAATGCTGGGGTCAGATCCTGATAAACACTTTTTTTAAGTCTAAGAAGCACAACCTGGAAGGCAAAGCCCCTGGAAATTTAAAAGAAATCCCATAACAAGGAATGTTCAGAAAATAATTTGAGCCTGTCAATTCCTGATCTTGGCTTCTTCATATGCTGTGACATAAACCCCCCCTCCATGTTCCGGCATCATCCATCGTGATACCTAGGAATGGATGGATTTCACACCCTTAATTCCATTCCCAGAACCCTCACTGACCCTGATATTTGATGCCGGTTTCTGCAGGTCCTATCAAAGTCACATTCCTATCCTCAGCTTCGTGAAGGTGTACCATCTGGCTGAAATGCAGCGAGTCCATCCAGCAATGGCAAAGGGGCCCTCAGTGCTAAGCTGTGCGCATGTGGGGGCAGGGGAGAGCGGTGGGTAGATCTAGGGTCAAAGAGCTGCAGGAATCCTGAGACAGCGGGAACAGAAGATTACAATCCCCGTAACTCCACTGAAAGCAGCCTTCTGACTGGTATTCCAGTTGCCACTGTCCAGTCCATTGTTTCTAGACCTCTCTGTTGCACTTAACTGGTAGCAATTCCAATACTCCTCTCTTCTGCTGTGCCTCATTCCCCTCTATCCCTCCTCACTGCTGATCAAGTGCTCTTCATCCTCCGTAGTATGCCTCAAAAATAGGTGCTTATAAAAATGCTCTCCTGGCACGCTCTTATATGCAAGCCCTCTTTGAGTAAGCTCGCATATTTTAATTTGCATTCTGATCATTTCCAAATCCAAATTTCAAGCCCTGACCTCACCCTTGAACTTCCACTGTGCACACAAGCACTTGCTAGCAGATTCATATGGCTATTTCACATACACCCCAAGTGTATGTTCAGAATAGAACTCACCAGACTCCCTGGCAAGCCTGCTCCGCTTGTCCTCGTCCCAACATCATCCACTCAGTGCGTCATAAAACCTAATTCCAGCAAGTCCTGCCAATCAATCTCTGAACTACTTCTTGCTTCACATTTTACATCACAAACTTTCACTGACATTGCTTCGTCTGCTTAGGACATACTTTCCACCTTTTTTCTCCCAGCGACTCATATTTCCTTCAAACTGCAGCTCAGGCTCATCTTTAGATGTTCTTTCTTTCTGGAAGCCCATTCTGGGCTAAGCGCCCTTTCTCTGTATCCCCCTGTACCCTGCGTGTTCTGTCCCATCACTGCTCCCAGGCAGGTGAAACCATCTATTTGTGGGCCTGTCTTCTCAGCAGCATGTCAAGGTCGGGAGCTGTGACTTACGCATATTAATCCCTCTTATCAGCTCCCAAGAGTACTCGACACACACTGTAGGCCCTAAATGAATTATTTGCTGAACTCCACGAGAAGCCACAGGGCCCACGAGACCATCAATTTTTATGTTACCCCATCCCACTGATTATACTTTACATAAAAAAAACTTAAGGCACAAGACCAATCATAGCAATTCAGCTTCACTTTTATTAATAATTCCAACATGTTTTGAACAATGTACAACTTAGGAAGGGCCTTCATATACATCATATCTCACAATAACCTCCAGATTATTGAGAAAGACTTTAAGGTAATTTGCTCTAGAGTTATAAAATAATTAATCCCTTGACATCGGCAGAAAGGAATTCAAGTAATAATTCGATCACAAAGAGAAACTCTAATCAGCACTTAGTTATTTCCTATCACTATTACTTTTTTCCCACCACAACTTCCTTATCCCCCTAATTCTCTTCCTGTTAGTTTACTCCCACTGGCCTGTTCTGCTTCGTTCTCCAACAGCTGGCCTATGTAGACCTGCCCTAACATCCTTCTCTTCTGGATTTTAATCAACGAGAAACATTTCATCCTAAAAGAGAAGAGCATTTTAGTCCAAAAGCAAATCTTCCTCATGCTGCTTCAGGAAAAATATCAAAACCTTCACCCAAATGGCTTTCTCACAGGATGAATTTGTTGAAATTCTCTGCTGTATGGTGTCATTATGATGCAGAAGAGGTTCAAAATTCCCACTGATTTCTGAAGACAACAAAAAATCCTGCTTCATTCAGATTCCGAAAGTGTTCTGGCTATCGCTATGTTAAACTAGTAAGCATAGGCAAAATTAAACCTAAGAAAGTCGCCGTCTCCCTCGAGGCACGCCCAGCCACGTGCATTAGCGCTGACTGGACATGCAAGACACCAGGATGCAGATCTTCAGTTCTGTTACCTACACCAGCATGAAAGAAGCAAAACCCTGGACATGGAGTCAGAAATTCTGGGTCTGTGCCTCTCTTCTTCCACTAGTCAGCTGCACGACTTTGAGCAACTCCTACACTTTCTTCAAGCACTGGTTTTTCTCAAGAATAAAAGCCAAGAGAACAGTGTCAGCGCCACTACCTCACAAGTTGTTTGGCTCCAATTAGGTAGTAAGTGTGAAAGCATTTGTAAATTCTTAAGCTGTACAGATATAAAATGCTATTATGAAATTAATAAAGCTACCTTGTTAAAGAAAAAAGTTAATCAAGGGGCGCCTGGGTGGCTCAGTCGTTAAGCGTCTGCCTTCGGCTCAGGTCATGGTCCCAGGGTCCTGGGATCGAGCCCCCATCAGGCTCCCTGCTCCGCGGGAGCCTGCTTCTCTCTCTCCCACTCCCCCTGCTTGTGTTCCCTCTCTCACTGTGTCTCTCTCTGTCAAATAAATAAATAAAAATCTTTAAAAAAAAAAGAAAAAAGTTAATCAGTTCCTAAAGAGCCCAGGTAATGGGCTGCCCCCACACCAACAGGACTAAAAATACCGCCTTCCTCTTGTAACTCAGAATCCTCCCTTAACCTCATACTCTTCTACAATTTTGAAACTAACCTACCTGTTTTCAGACAGCACAATAAAGATATCCTGGGGGAGAAATTCTGAAATTGATACACAAACAGAAAAATATTCCATTGCCCAAATTACCAGCAATTTGTGACTTGCTGATTATGTCTTTCTTGTATTGAAATATCAGGTCTCATGTGAAAGAAAAATCTCTATCTGCCTAAATATCACAGAATGTTTTATTTATATAATTTGATTCCCAGCTCATAAGAGATGTTGTATCTACTAAATATCAAAGCAAACAAAATTATCCATAGAAAATACAAGTAACAATTTTTGTCAGTCTTAATTGTCCACAGTGTATACATAAGTATTTGCACATTCCTACACATGTACATACCCAACACACACAGTACAGAATTTCTAACAGGATATTTCGGTGGGGGGCGGGGGGAGGGGAGAAAGTCGTTAATTTACAGATACTTTTTGGACCACAAATATAACTAAGCTGCCTTCAAAAAACAGTCACTAAACTCCAACTGACTTTATTTTACTATTGATCTAAAAACATTCCTTATACAAAATAAAAAGGTTAAATAATTAAGTTTCCCAATAATGCAGGACAGCCTCAAAAGCTGAAACCATTCCTTTTTAGTAATTTTACTTAGTCACTTGGAAGATACAAGATACAATGAAAGCACAGGGGAATTCTGGAGTCAGATCTGGGCACAATTCCTGGTTTTGTTGGGAATTACCAGAAAGATGACCTTGGGTCAATTCATCTCTGAGCCTCAGTTTACACAATATGAAAAGGGGTTACAATACCATCTGTCTCTGATCATTCTCAATAGAGCACAAAAATCTCGGAGATAATAATCGAACTTAACAGAGACTCAAAATGGGCATGCATGTTTGCGGTCCCAGGGCCACCCCTGGTTTAGTGATGCGCTAGCAAGATGTACAGGATTCAGCAGACAGTTGTATTAACAGCTATGATGTATATTACAGTGAAAGGATACAAAGCAAAATCAAGAGCAAAGGTGCATGGGGTAAAGTCCAGAGGAACTCAAGGCCAGGCAAGGGCAGCTGCTAAGAGGCAGAGAAGTCATCAGAACTTTCAGCAATTTCAAAGGACTGGAGGCAAAAATTGGAGTTCAGAGCTGCCAAGTTTCCTGAAAGAAGGGAGTTGCAGAGATATGACCCCAACAGTTCTCTCCCGGAGGCATGTGACAAATTCTTAAAATACACAGTGCAAGAGGCTGAACAGCAAAGCAGAAAGCAGCTAAACAAACCAACCAGAAAATAAACAACAGAATTTGGGGCAGTCTTGTGGTGCTGAGGAAAGGAGAAGCCCTAGGCCTTTCACAGTGACCGCTGGAGGGCTACCACTTAGAGAGGAGAGGTGTGAACCAAGGCTAAACAAGTTTTACAAGTTTTGCAAACCCACCTCCAGCTAGCTCAGTCCCTTGCCAGACTGGGACCACCTGCCTACTCCACAGCCTGCCAGAGGATAGAATGAATCCTCTTTGAAGGAGTAATTCCTCCTGATTCTGATATACCATATTCTTACTTTGAAGTCTCAAATAGGCACTTACTGAGAGGAATAACTTAATTCTTCCAAGAGGCTACAAAGAATATAGCTTATAAATATTAACAAATATCTACAATCATCAAATTCCTTATACAGCTGTCTTAGAGACTAACAATTACTAACTCCATACTTATCTGGATCTCAATGATAAGGATCATTTCTCTCTCTTATGATAAGCCTCAAAGCTTTCATTATAATCAAATCTGGCCTGGGGTCCTGAAGTGTTCACATTAAGTCCCCAACTTATTTTTCTGGATGATTTTAATCTCCTCTATATTTGTAGGTACAACAGCATTTCACTGACTTAGCACAAAAACACAAATGGTTCACTTCAACTATGATTTCCAGTGGACTAGAAGTGATAATATGATCTTCAATTACATGGCATGATTTATCTGCCTAGAAAATATTCTAATCTAATTATAGCTGTAAGAATTTTCTACATGGTTGCAATAAATGACACTCACAAATGCACACCAGACTCAAACATGTGCATCACAGCCATTACAAAGGATTTTCTAAGGATTAGCTTGATTAAATGATAAACTGTACATTTAAAATAAAGCACATTAATACAGTAAGCTTGACTGCATTCCTGTAAATACTGCCATTAACATGTGGCCACAAATGATCTATACTGACAGACTCTGTCCTTGACCAAACTTGAGTCAGGCTCTTCTGAGTCCTCCTTTCAAACTAGGACCTGACCTTGGGCTCTGTCCTCAGTCAGGGGCTCTGCCTGCTTAATCTAGTCTAGCTGTAGTAAGAATTTTGCTGAGTCAGTTTATCAAAATGCCCCACTCTCTGTATCTCATCAGTCTGGCCTGCTTTCAGCAAAAACTCCGTCAAGTAGGTTTAGCTAGAATCTACCTTACATGTGATGGTTCCTCTTAGTAATTTTCCACCCACCAATCCCCCACTCTACTCCCTGGCTATAAATCCCCACCTTGCCTCACCGTATTCACCCTTTGTAGCAGTCCTCCTGAGCAGTCTGCCTTCCTAATCTGTAACAGTGTCACAAATAATTTTCTCTTTAACAATATTAATTTAATTTTCTCAGAAGACAAAGTTCCTACATATTTACAAATAAACACAAGCTCTACATGAAGAAAGTACAGAAAATACAGAGGCTAATATTTCATTCTAGTGTTAACAGTCTGTAGCAACGAGTAGCTTTGTACTACCTTACCAGTAACCTCCAGCCAGTCGCTCTGATACTGCTCGCGACAGAGGCAGAGCCTTTAACCAAGAAACACTATGATGTTAACGCATTCACAGACATTCTCTATACCTTATGAGAAATGTACTCTATCTTTATCAAAACACATCAAATTAGATTTTTAAAAAAGTATTAACAAAAAAAAGAACAAATGCTAAGCATATTTTAAAGGTTTTCTCCAGCTTAAGTTCTGTTTATTTTATTAGTTGCATTAAGTACAAATTCAACAAATTTTCTAATGTCTCTGCTGTATGCACAAATACAAATTAAGTACTGATACATGCTACACCACAGATGAACCCTGAAAACAAGCTAAATGAGTGAAGCCAGACGAAAAAGGTCATACACCATATGATTCCATTTATATGAAATATCCAGAACAGGTAAATCCACAGAGACAAAAAGTAGATGAGTGGTTGTCAGGGGCTTGAAATGACTGTTTAAAGGGTATGAGGGTCTTCTTTGGGGGTGCTATAAAAAGTTTTGGAACTAGACAGAAGTGACTGATAGTTGTACAATATTGTGAACATATTAAACACCATTAAATTATTCACTTTAAAATGACTGATTTTATGCTGTATGAACTTCATCTCAATTAAAAAAAAAAAGAAAAAGAAAACAGGTCGAAACACTGATTATAAGACAGTCATTAGGCTTCATTTAAACATGGGCATATGTTTTTATTATGATAAAACATTGCATAGCGTTTGGCGTTTTTCAACTTCACTTTCCTATTTAAACTTCAAATACTTCTTCTGTATATCTAATATCCTGAAAGTAGTGACCACCAACCATATCCTGACGAGCAGCACTGTTAAATGTTTTATCAGTTCTTGAATCCTTTAAATGAGACTGAGAGGACTCTTTAATAGTTCAGGTGACAGGTGAAATAAAAACACTTTCGCTAAGTACAAAAATACTACATAGCTATAAGCTTTTAAATGAGCGCTACTGATATTCCCAGCTTTGACCTAAAAGAAACACCCCCCCACACACAGGAAAGATATAATGCAGACTTAAGTGTTCCATCAGATGAAATTTTTATTATACAACAAATACAATTAAGTAAAGTTAGAATGATTTATGTATGGTAATTTCCAATGAATGCTCTGGGAATATAAAACATGATTAATTTTCAACCACAGGCTTCACTGAAAAGGAAGTTCTGTAACTTCTGGTAAGTACAGTGAATCTCAAGAGCAACGAAGATGACTGTAAAAGAGTAACTTTTCTTTTAAAGGATAATCCACAGGAAAAAGAACACTGAAGAGGAAATAATAGCAAAGAAGATATATTAACAAAATGTTAGAAGATGAAGGCAGATGGATGAAAAATGAACAGGGCCTGAGTACCAATTTCTACTTTGCTCAAGTACTTACAACAGGGGAAGCCATGGGGAAAATGCTAATTTGCATTACACAGTCAGAGGAAAGCTAAAATAATCTGGGTGATAAACCTGATTATCAGGGCGCAATTGAAAAGAGAATGGACTAAAGATTTTATAAAGAGCAGTTAGACCTTCAGATCACCCTCCTCAGGTTATTCCCTAGTTTAGAGAGATAGAAAAATGACTTTCTAAAGAGTTTTATCAGAGAGGCTATCCAGTTGGGACCAAAAGACAGAAATGGGGGTCAGGAGAGTAAGTGAAGAAAGTCTGCTCAAAAGTAAGTCCAACTGGCCCCCAGAATGCCAGCTACTGGACCTTATGCCCCAGAGGCAACATTTCTCAAAAATTTTTTAAATCACCGCCCAGTGCTCCAAAGGAGTTTTCTCCCCCTAATCCCCCTAATTAAATACAATTAAGAATTAGAAAGATAAATTTCGTATCAGATTAGACCCAGCTAAAGAAAGCATGGGTGAATTAAAGGTTGCTTAGAAAAAACACCTAGCTCTGACAGTCAACAGGACCACAAGGCTACAATAAACAAAGAAGCAAGTCTTACCTGGCATGCACAAGCATATACACATATGTATATATATAGTGTCTGTGTGCATTCTGCACAGAGGCAATAGGCAAAACTGTCCATCTCCCAGTCTTTCACTGAAAAAGTTTCATCTGCATATTTTAAAAGCTGCAGCCTGAGGGCCAGACTTCTAATTTAGCAGGAACTGTGGGCTGCCATCCTCTTCAGAGACTGGGGAAGCCAGCAGATACATATCCTGCCTTCTCCCCACAGGGTGCGCCAATAACCAAAGCAAGTTACCCATATCACCCTGAAAGGAGCTTGTACATACATCTGACACCTCAGCTTTTGTGGCTGTCACTGAAGACACAGACCTACAGACAGCCTGGCTCTGTACCCCAACAGGGCTCACATTCATGAGTCCCATGTACTGTAACAAAGAAGCAGTTCTTAGGCACAGAGGCACCTCCTACAGCTATATACTCAGACTAGCACAAAGGGAACAGGCAAAAATACCCATCTCCCAGTTTTTCCCTGGAAGGGGCTTAAACTACATGCTTTTCTAGCTGCTGCTAGAAGGTCCAGCTTCTAATCATTCTGCATCTAAGTGCTGACTATGATCCTCCTTTTTGAGATACTACTATGACCTGGCACCCCCAACTACTGGGAGACACTAAAAACAAAGAAAGAGGCTTGGGCTATCACAAAAGTCTGAGACACAACTAGGAGCTCAAGCCAGAATAATCAATGAAGTTCATCTCCTACACGAGAGCATTCTGCTAAGACTGGGAGATGGCTAGTTTATCTAATGTGCTGAAACCAAAACAGAGAGTCATGGAAAATGAAGAAACAGAGGAATATATCCCAAACAAAAGAACAAGATAAATATCTAGAAACAGATCTCGAAGAATGCAGATAAGTGATATACCTGATACAGAGTTCAAAATAATGGTAATAAAGATTTTCAACAAATTCAGGAGCAAAGCATGAACAAAGTGAGAATTTCAAAAGAGAGTCAGAAAATATGAAAAAATACTGAATAGAAATCATAGAACTGAAGAAAGAATCAGTGAACTCCGAAAGGGCAGTAGAATTCATCCAAACAGAGGAACAAAAAGAAGAAAGAATGAAGAGTGAAAATTACTTAAGGGACTTATGGGACATGAATAAACAAACCAATATATTCATTATAGAGTTCCCAGAAGGAGAGATAAAAGGACAGAAAGCTTATTCAAAGAAATAATGGCTGAAAATTTCCCTACCCTGGGGAAAGAAAAAGACATCAGAAATCCAGATTTACAAAGACCCAAAAAGATGAATCCAAAAAGACCCATACCAAGACACATTATAATTAAAGTGTCAAAGTTAAAGACAAGGAAAATCTTTAAAGCAACAAGAGAAAAGCAACCTGTTACATACATGAGAACACACGTAAGACTATTAGCAGATTTTTTTCAGCAGAAATCTTGCAGGCTAGAAGGGAGTGAAAGGATACCTTCAAAGTGCTCACTCAAAAAAACAAACAAATTATAGGCCAATATCCCTGATGAACTTAGATGCAAAAATCCTCAATAAAGTATTAGGAAATTCAATTCAACAATACATTAAAAGGATCAAACATATACCATAATCAAGTGGGATTCATCTCTGGGATGCAAGGATGGTTCAACATTTGCAAACCAATCAGTGTGATACACCACATTAACAAAATGAAGAATCAAAATCATGTGATCATCTTAATAGATGCAGGAAAAATATTTGACAAAATTCAATATCCATTCATTATAAAAACTGGAAGAGGATGACACACACCTCCACACAATAAGTTGATATAAGCCCACAGTTAACATCATAGCCAGTGATAAAATGCTAAAGCTTTTCCTCTAAGATCAGAAACAACAAAAGAATGCCCATTCTCACCACTTTTATTTAGCCTAGTACTGGTAATCCTAGCCAGAGCAATTAGGAAAGAAAAAGAAACAAAGGACATGGAAATCAGAAAGGAAGAAGTACAATTTTCTCTCAGTGCAGACAACAGATTATATATAGATACCCTAAAAACTTCATAAAAAATGTTAGATATAATGAACAATTTCAGTAGTGATGCCAAGGAAACAAAATACACAAAAAACAGCTGCATTTCTATATACCAACAATGAACTATGAAAAGAGAAGAAAACAATCCTACTTACTACAGCAGCAAAAAGAATAAAACAGGAATAAGTTACGCAAGGAGATAGAAGATAAAAACTGTAAGAGAGCGATAAAAGAAACTGAAAAAGATACAAATAAATAGAAAGGTAGTTTGTGCTCATGGATTAGAAGAACTAATGTTGTTAAAATGCCCACACTACCAAAAGCAATCTACAGATTCAATACAATCCCTATCAAAATGTCAATGGCATTTTTCAAAGAAACAATTGAACTACAAAAGACCCTGAATAGACAAAGCAATTTTGAAAAAGAACAAAGGTGGAGGCATCACACTTCCTGATTTCAAACAATCATGCTATAGTGATCAAAACAGACACAGAGATCAATGAAGAGAACAGAGAGCCCAGAAGTAAACCCCTGCATATACAGCCAATTAATTTTTGACAAAGGAACCAAGAATATGTATTGGGAAAAGACAGCCTCTTCATTAAATGGCGCTGGGAAAACTGGATAGACAAATGCAAAAGAATAAAACCAGACCCCTACCTTACTCCATATACAAATATCAAGTCAAAACAGATTAATGACTAGAAAGTACGATATGAAAGTACGATATGTTGTTTCCTAGAAGAAAACACAGAGGGTAAACTCTTTTGACACTGGGCTTAGCAATAATTTCTTTTTTGACACCAAAAGCAAAGGCAATAAAAGCAAAAATAAACAAGTAGGTCCACATCAAACTAAAAAGCTTTTGTACAGCAAAGAAAACCATCAACAAAATAAAAAGACAACCTATGGAATGGGAGAAAATATTTGCAAACCACACATCCAATAAAGGGTTAATACCAGACATACACAGAACTCACAACTCAAAAGCAAAAAAAAAATTTTTTTTTTAAATGGGGCATTTCCCCAATTTTTAAAAATGGGGAAAAGGACCTAAATACACATTTTTCCAAAGAAGACATACGAATGGCCAACAGATATATGAAAAGGTGCTCAATTGTACACTGTTGGTCACATTGTTGACTGGTACACCCACTATGGAAAACAGTATGGAGGTTCCTCAAGAAATTAAAAATAGAACTGCCATATGATCCAGCAATGCCACTTCTGGGTATATATCCAAAGGAAATAAAATCATTAGCTGTTAAAGAAATATCTGCACTCCCATGTTCAAAGCAGTATTATTCATAACAGTCAAAGTATCAAAACAACCTAAGTGCCCATTGATGGATGAATGAATAAAGAAAATGTAACATACAGATATACAATGAAATATCATTCAGCCTTTAAAAAGAAGGAAATTCTTTCATTTGCTACATGGATGAACCTGTAGGGCATTATGCTAAGTGAAATAAGCCAGACAAAGACAGATAGCTAGTACATGGTGTCACTTACATGTAGAATCAAAACAAAAACAAAAACAAAAAAACAATTAGAACTCAGAGAAACAGAGTAGGAAAGCAGTTGCCAGGGGTATAGGATGTAGGGAAAAAAGGAGAGATTGGTAAAAGGGTACAAATTTTCAGCCTTGAGATGAATAAGACCTGAGGAAGTAATGTATAACATGGTGATTACAGCTGATAATCCTAGACTGTATGACTGAAATTTGAAGAGAACTGAAATGATCATATTTGTTCACACACACACACACACACACACCCAACAGTAAATATGTGCGCTGATGGATGGATATGTTATTAATTCAATGGGGCAATCCTTTTACAAGGTATACATATATCAAAGCATCATAAAATCTTAAAATTGTATTTGTGAATTATACTTCAATAAAGCTGGGAGAAAAAAGAATACATGAAATAACTTGAAGGAAGGCTTCTAAATATCAGTCAGAACAACTGACAATCTTTATATATTTACTTCCAGTAGAGAACTCAGGTGATTACTGTCTCAATTATCATATTAAAAAGAACAGAGTTCTAATTAATGTTTTACTACACTTAAAACTCCTAAACTAATATATGTAACAGAGCAGAGCAATAAACTGACAAGTCAATATCTAACAAGAAAAATCATGAAGATTCTACAAAATGAGCATATTCTTACCCATATCCATCAAACTATAAAATGCTAAGGTCTGGTGTTATGATTAAGAATTATAATACTGAATTATATCTGAGCCTGTAACTGATCAAATTTTATATATATTTAAGGAGCAAAGGTTTATCTATTGAGAATATTATTTGGCAGATATAATTAAATTTTCAAAGGGATACTAAAGTAATTAGCTGTTTTTAGTATATGTAACCAGAATGTTACTGGAAAGCCATTTGATGTGTTTAGATATCAACAAAATAAAATTTCAGGTATGAATCCTGATTCCAAGTCCTCTTATTTAGATATTATCTAAGTACTGTTTTCCATATTGCTTATTTTTGGGTTAAAGGTAAGCCATTAAGATTACTAAAAATAGCATTCAAAATATAAGGATATTTCGTTACAATCTCATCTAAATATCAATGTTGAAAGAATGAAGAACATTATCACAATTTGGAACAAATAAATACATAACCTAGATGTTTAAACTTTATTTAATTCTAAAAATGCTCTTGGCTATCAAAATCTCTGTGCCTTTCCTCCTTAATTAATTTAATGAAGTCTAACAGTATACTACAACATAATAACAGAAGGAAACAAGTGCGTCTTACCTAGTTACTTTGCAGTTCGATTCAATCAAGTCATTTTCAAAGTCAAGCAGGCTGGAAGGCAGATTATATTCCAATGGGGATGTCAGTCTTTTCAAACGCAACAGACCAACACAAAATTTTGCTCCCATCTCTTCTAATTCTCGAGTACCAATCTGTAAACCCTAGAAATAAAGCAATTTCATATATGTAATTAGGACATTTGCTGTCCTCTGGCTGTTTCTTATTATAATTACATAAAAGAAATTTGTAATTATATTAATAAAATTAAAAGGTACTTTGTACGGGCCTACAACTCAATAAGCACAATGTCTTAAAAATATAAGATCATTTTAGGTTACAAAGGAAACTATCTCAAAAAACCATTCTAAATGTCTATTCGCATTCATTACATGCTAACTATTTTCACTAACACACTGGGAAAAAAATAAACGTTCTGTGGTTATATTACTCTTGGAGTTCATGTGTGAAAATATATTTTTGCTAGTATTTCTTGTAATCTACTACTTTGGATGCCAATGTTGAAATACTGTACTGTCAAAATCAAAGCCCGAATTTGTAATAACTGAAAATTACTATATATAGACACTTTTTACCATATGATAAAAGAAACTGGTAAATAAAAAAACAAAAGAAAGGTAACTATGTCAAAAAAAAAAAAACAAAAACCAGATCTAGGCCAATGAGGTAGCAGTAAAATAAGTTCCTATGTTCCATGTCAATTAGGAATGCCCATTTCAAATCCGGTCTACTGCAGCAAAAAGAAAATTTTACTGCAACTTATTACCCTTTTCTGACAGTTTCCCAATAAACAATATAAGGCTTATCAAAAGTTAAATGTTACCACATAAAATGATAAAAATGGACTATAAATCAAAACATTGCTTATTGTTTAATTTTCAGATAAAAATGAATCTCTAAAATAAGTGAAATCCTTACACCAAAAAAAGTTGCAGGTGAAAATGAGAGCACACATCATTTAGAGAAAAGGTACTTTAAAACAGCTTTACAATGACGAGACTGAAAGCACACAGTAACTGAAGAAATAAATTGTAAAAACTGTTACTTACCCTACACAAAGCACATGCCTTTATAATAATGATTTTTTTTTTAAAGATTTATTTTTTATTTTATATTTGAGAGGGAGGGGGAGAGGGGAGGGAGAGAATCTTCAGGCAGATTCCCCACTGAACAGGGAGCCTGATGTGGGGCTCGATCCCATGACCCATGAGATCATGACCTGAGCTGAAACCAAGAGCCTGACACTCAACCGACTGAGCCAAAGAGGTGCCCCGGTAGCCTGACGGTTTAAGTATTTTACCCATCTCCAAATATTCTAGGAAATGGAACCTAACTTTATTAGAAGATTCATTTGCCTTCTTAATTTAAAAGCTTTAGAAAGGCTATGACTGTTTCTGAATTAGTTCACAGAAAATAAAAATAAAGATCATTTACAGCCTAAAATTCAGTAATATAAGAACATTCTTGAGGTGAAGAGAACTGTTTCTTAAAATATCATTAAACTCACACAACTTATTAGCTAACATTAACAAGTCTGAAAAGTATACATTACGTGTGTAGGGGCAGATGGGAGTATATGGAAATTCTGTACTTTCCACTCAATTCTGCTATGAATCTAAAACTGCTCTAAAAAAAAAGTTTATTAACAATAACAAAAAAGCTTGTAAAAAGAAAATGTTAGGATCACAGCACTGAATTTTAGACATTTAAAAAAAAACCTGTTAAGGTTTAATGCTAAGACATTTCTCTGCGTAACAGTTTTAAACCAACATTAACTCTATTAACTAAATCATATAAAAAAGAAATGAGTATTTACTAGGTACCCATTTTATTTTTTAAAGTCTATAGATTTAAAGAAAATAACCGTTTGGAAAACTGGTTTAACATTTTATGTTTCAAAATATATTTTTTAGCTATTTTTAAAATGTGGTTTTTGAAATGACCAAAGAAATTTATCAAAATACAAATAGAATGTTTTAAAAAATCTACTGAAAGTCTATCAGTAGAATCCAAATATAATAAGAAAGCACTAATGCTATATCCCATAGTTGATTTCAAGGGGCATGCAAACCTCAGTTTCTCTACTTCTCCTCCTGCCCCCAGAGGCTAGTTTCAAAGACACTGATGCTTTAAATTGCCTTCTCCAGTCTGACTGCATAAAGGATCTCTTTAAGACATAATTTACAGTCTGTTTCCATAAATCATACAGCTTAAGGGTTTTTTCCTCAGAGATACCTATGGTCTTATACAAAAGTGATTCTCAAGCATTGTTCCCATCCTACACACTTAAAGAATATGAGACTCCTGGCAAAGTTGTCCACGACAGCAATGATTACGAGACAGGGGTTGGGAGCTAGAGTAGTGCTCTAGGACATCTTATCTCTTATCACCATCATGTCCTTAGCAGATGAGAAGTCACTGTTTTACAGTATTTGAAGAGAATTCAAAGGACATTATATTTTGGAAAAATAATATACTGTGGTCAACCTAAAATTTAGGGAAGTCACTCAACAGAAAGTACTGAAATTTCATTAAGTTTTACTCGACCAGGCCTCAAAAGTTTGAATGTCAGTTGCAAGATCTATACAATTTTCCTCCAGTTTGGTACAGACTGAAAAAGTCATTACTTAGGCTCTCCAGTTAAGCTTTCAGTCAACTATAATATGTTGACATTTTTAATACTAACCAATTGGGAGATTTTTAAATTTTTAACTCTTTCCGAACGAAGTTACAACCATTTTTATGTGAGGTATATGAAAATCACTCTTAGATTCAGTTTCCTCTTGCCCTATACAAAACCAAATCAAACAGAATAATTAGCATGACACCTGAAAATCTTTCTGTAGCAAAAAAAATAAGTACTTGTCATATTTATTTGTTTGCTGTTGATTATCTAAGCTCCGACTGATTGCTCATTAGGTTCTCAATCTTTCAAATTAAAAAATTCAAAGTCACGTAATATTTTATTAGTCTTTAATTTCAAAAGTAAACTTTAAGCTCCAGTTGTTTCCAATAAAAGTCTATGGCACCAGGGGCGCCTGGGTGGTGCAGTCAGTAAAGCATCTGACTCCTGGTTTCAGCTCAGGTCTTGATTGAGCCCAGCGGCGGGCTCTGCGCTCAGTGCGGAATCTGCTTAAGATTCTCTCTCTCCCAGGCACCTGGGTGGCTCAGGTGGTCAAGCGACTGCCTTCGGCTCAGGTCATGATCCTGGGGTCCTGGGATCGAGTCCTGCATCAGGCTCCCCCTGCTCTGCGGGGAGTCTCCATCTCCCTCTGCCTGCCACTCCCCCTGCTTGTGCGTGCGCGCTCTCTCTCTCTGTGTCAAAAAATAAATAAAATCTTTAAAAAAAAAAATTCTCTCTCTTCCTCCGCCCCTCCCATTTGTGCTCTCTCTCTCTCTAAAATAAATAAATACAACTTAAAAAAAAAAGTCTATGACACTAGAGAAGAGCAGTCTTAGTAAAGAAAACATTTTAGTGAAGGGATATGCATTTAAAAGTCACACACGCACACACAAATCTAAGTATATAAAACTTTATAAATAAATGTAATGGGTTTATTTCTAAATGCATAAAAATATATTTATATCCAACAAATTAAAATGATAGAAAATTTTTATTGATAATGTACTACTTGTGCAGCTCATTATAAATTACCAATCAATATTTAAATGTGTACCACAACATGCCTAATGTAGACAGGCTCAACCAAGATTTCATAAAGACCAAAAGCAAGCTATTTAAGTACAGAGAAGTAAAAAAGAATTGCATATGATTCAATTCTATTCTTGCAAATTACATATAACTCAGTATAACAAACATGTCATTTAATATATACTTGAAAACCACCAGCATACTATGTGAAAAGGAAGTCCTTAAAATAATTTTTACTGATCAAAGTCCTGAGATGTTTTACCTTATATTTTCCCTGATCACAGCCACATAAAGTACTTTCCATGGTATAGCTTCTTTGTACTCCTATCTCCCTCCAAACTACAACACGTGCCGTGGATTCTTTAGATTTTTCTACTACAAAGCTACAGCTGCTCATGCAAAATGCTGGGGCAATATGGCTCAGTATCTTAGGCAAAGTCTGCAAAGATAAGAATGATAAAATATTTCAAGAAGGTTTTTTTTTTTAGATAATAATTTTTTGTAATTTTTAAAAATTTTCATGAAAGCATGGTGATCAGAGTAGGACCATGTGGATCTTCTTGCTTTATCCCCTGCTATTCCAAGCATCAAAATCACTCCTTACTAATTTAGAATTTTCTGTTTTCCTAGATGAACAGTAACCAGTTAGAAAATAGAAGGATCACATTCATAGTAGCAACCAATAAATGAACGAAAACTATGTTAAAAAATGTTTAAAAAGACCATGTTTAAAAAACAAAGCAACTTTAGTCATGAAAGATGGCCTATTAAGAGATTTAATATTATAAATGTCAATCACCTCTAAGTTAATCAATAAGGCTTAAGGCAATCACAATCAAAATGCCCATTTTTTTTCGACTTCACATTATTCTCAGGTTCACCTGGAGTGTGTAAGTATGGGGGCAGGGCCAGTGGAACTCTGAGAGACGCTCTGACTAGAGAAATAATCCAACAGATATTCACCTGATTATCTATGTAAGGGAAGTAAAATCGTGATACTGTGTCGGACCAGATACCTCTCCAGAAAGAGAATTCCGAACTGGAACCAAAGGCAGGTGTTAAAATTAGAATGATTAGTGGAGAGAAGGCCGATCACTCCCTAACTGCTGGCACCGCTGGAGAGCCACTGAGAGAAACTAGCTGAAGCCACTCTTCAGTACGTTCAAGTCTAACTGCTCTGTGAATTTAAACTTACAATTAGTAAAATTTCAAAATGAAATTAAAAACAGTAAACATGGAACTTTATTTTTTAAATCTTGGGATAAGAAGTCTTTCTAAGCCTCAAAACTCAGAAGTCATTAAAAAAAAAAATCAACAAATATGATGTGTTTTAAATTACCACACACAAACGTTTCACCATATAATTTGTAATACATATACATATTTGTAATACATATAAAGAGTTGTTATCTTAAAAACAATAATAATTAGATGACCAGTACAAGAGCAAGCAGAGAATATGAGAAAAGGCTTTTAAAAGAGAGGGAGAGGTCATCATTGGCCAAACATATGAAAAGGGACTCAACCTCATTTATAATTACAGATATTAAAACCATCCGATAGTTTTTCCCTCGCGGAGCTGACAGCATGCTGTGGTAAGGGTATGGAAACAGCACTGTCAGTCACTGTACGGAGCACTATCGACTTACACCATGTTTATGTAGGACAATCTGGCAATACTAATCGAACCACCACCAATAGTAGTTGGACTACTCAACAAATTTTGGCACATGTGTGCAGTGATAAAAATGCACAGCAATACATACTGGCTGTGGTGTCAGAATAAAAACAGAACTTCATAGGCTACATGTATATACCTTTAAGAATGAATGTCCTTAGAGGCAAATCTCACAATACATTGGTAGAAATGATTAGTGACTGGCAGAAGATGACTTTCACTTACTACTCTTTGTTTCTGGAGTGTTCCTTTTTTTTTAATTTAACTCTAATCATTTTATTTATTTGGGAAAGGGGAAGAAGAAAGAGGACACCAAAAAGAAAATGTGCCTTTGAATTTCTGCTCACAGCAGTGGGACGCTACTAAAACTCTTTTGGGAAAATAACCTGGGGTGCTTTGTTTGAGCACAAATACAGTAGGAAAGCCACTGTGCCCGAATGGAGAGCACCGAGGACGTGAAGCAGTAAGATCTTGCAGTCCTGGGCATACCTCAAAACACACCCAGACGTATGGAAACATGGTATGTAACAGATGGCTTTATAAACTGGCACAGGAAGGATGTACTGTTTAATAAATGGTGCTGAGACAACTGGCTATATATGGGAAAACTAAAATTAGATCCCCAACCCTCATACAAAAATACATTCCCAATAGATTAAAAATCTAAATGTGAGAAGCAAAAATTTTAGAATGGTTAACTTGAAAAAATCTGAAACAAGAAAAAAATGGCAAAAGGGCAACACTTGCTGAATCTGAGTAGGTCGTGTATGTTAAATTATTCTCTGTAGTGCTATGCACGTTTGAACTCCAAAAACTCCAGACTCCTCTGTAATAATTACCCTGTATCCTGCATCTTCCACAACATCACACGAAGTTGCATTATCGTGGGTATGCCACACGGTCTCTTTGATGCTGCATCCATACATAAATACATTCTTCTTCCGGGAATGGCCATGATAATCACAATAAACCTTGAAGATACAATATATTTTAAAAATTAAAAAACTTCAAATTCATACATTGCCAAATAAAGCTAGTTAATACCAAGACAATAAATAGGTCTGTTTCTTTGCCCTTTATATTGTAACCGAGCTACCATTTAACAAGTAGAAGTAATAAAAGTAGTAAGATCTAGTTCTGGAAAGGATCTGTGATTAATTCCAGAATGGCTAAATCCTTTCCAGGGCCTGCATCAAGCCATGAGTTCCACTCTTATGTATCTACTATTCATCATTTAAAAAATAATGAATTCAGTTATAGGTCAAATCTATAGCAGCAATCATCACTGATCCAAGGGTTGTTAAAACATTTACCTAATTTGAAAGAACATGAAAATGCTCTCATGAAAAACACTATTTAAAGAAGAGTATGGTTTCAATTCGATTTTTAAGAGCATCATTTTTAAAATGAAGAATAAAGAACAGGCTTGCATGTCAGTGCTGCTCCTTCTCTAAAGTTTTCCCGTCTTTCCCAAAGGAAGATTGCCTCACTTAAACCATAATATAATGGGAACATTCTACACAAAACCATTCTGCGGAAAACAGCACATATACACAGTATGGTAGTCGGCCACCATGCCCTATGCCACCTTTCATATATATACTGGGGACTTACCTCATTCAGCGTTGACTAAAGAACTCAGAAATAAGCTTCTACTACTTTGAGAATTTGGAAGATACATCCTGTTACCTTAGTGTTGTTCGAACAGTGAAGTTAAATACCTAAAATTTACAACCCGGAGTTACCAATATTCATAAACAAAAAAATAAAGAGCTCATGGGAACTATAAAAGTTAAACCTGATGAAATAAGAATATGGATAACACTGTATTAATTTGACATCATGATACACTGATATTATGTAACTGATAACAGAAGTAATTGATAATAAAAGATATTTTAAGGAAATTACTTTTTAAATTAACATTTAACTTTTATCACCATAAAATACTGAGTCATTAATTAACAAAATCATTTCTTTGACTAGACAGAGTACAAATACTTACCAGTGGTAAATGTTTCACAGCTGCCAGGTATTGTAGCAGTCCCTTAGCATGGTAAATTGTGGGATGTAAATCTGGATTTGGACTTTGCCACTGTCTATTCAGATCCTCTCCACTTAAAGAACAGCGGTGACTACACATATGCAAGCACAACCACAAACATTAGTACTGATAAACTCTTACATGTATTTAATTTTATGATTCTATTCCAGTAACTATTTCCAGTAAATACACTAGTCATTAAATAAACACTTATTAAGTATGTGCTTTGTGTAAAATCTTGTGTTACATGCATTTAACTGTGGTTAAGTTTTCAGATATTTAGGCCAACATTTTCAAGCTATTGAAAAAAAAAAAAACTTAGGGGCACTGGGTGGCTCAGTCTGTTGAGCTTCTGACTCTTCATTTCGGCTCAGGTCATGATCCTCAGGGTCCTAAGGTCGAGCCTGGCATAGGGCTCTGCGCTCAGCGGGGAGTCTACTTGAGATTCTCTCCCTCTCCCCCTGCCCCTCTCTCCACTCACGTGTGCACACACACTCACTCTCTCTCTCAAATAAATAAATAAAACCTTAAAAAAAGAAAAAAAAAACTAATTCTCAATTCTGAGGTCTTATTTCAGGCTCTATAAAATTTATTAACGGTCATATTTTCCATTCTGACTACATAATAATCATTTGTTATATACTAACATCCTGTACTTCGACTGTATTAGTTATTATGTAAAAGTGCTATCTGGGGGAGGCGCCTGGGTGGCTCAGTTAGTTAAGCATCTGACTCTTGATCTTAGCTTGGGTGTTGATCTCGGGGCTGTGAGTTCTGGCCCCGCGTTGGGCTCCAGGCTGGTCATGGAGCCTACTTAAAAAAAAAAAGAAAAGAGAAAGTGCTATCTGAGCTGGGCCCTCCTAAAAAAGAGAAGTATATGAAAAGTTTACATTCTTGCAAAAATTCAAATATATTTTCATTTAATTGCAAAGTATTAAGTATTAAAGCAATTGAGCAAAAATTTAAACAGACTAGCAGAAGGTGATAACAGAAATATAAACACAATTTTAACTGGTCAATATGCTTCAATTAAATTAAAACCAGTCATAAAAATCTCATTTTAATTTTGTAACATACTACCTAAAAGGAAATTATTCTAGCTTTTTCATTCAAAAATTTCCTAAAATATGAGAAATATCCATGCTACCTTCATTGAATAAATAAAATATGGTATCCTCAGCTTTGCAGATGCTCGTGATAGCAAGACCAAATTCCCATCTTTCAGAAACAGAGACCTTTCTTAATTCCCACAAAAAATAAACTGCACTAACTGTAAGTCATCTCCACTCAAAAAGAAGTTATCTTCTAGTATTTCCAGTCTAAAGAATTCTTTCTGCCAAAACTACACCTCTTCCTATAAGGAAGAGGTCAGCAGGTAGAGCCAATCCGTATTAGTGGAAAGAGATCCCAGAAGTTTCTAAATCTTAGAACAACCCAAGATCATGCCACTGACAAACAAAAATATAAGAGGATATGTTAAAAATCTTTCTCATATCCTGACAATGATTTTTCTAAAACAATTCAAGCAAGACATACATTTTATGAAATCATATTCTCATGGAATACAGAATTTCTCAAAATATCATACGGATATATAAAATGTATTTTCCTTTAAAAATTTATCTTAGATGAATTCCCCACCAACAATTTCTTTGTTCTAGAAAAATCATTCAATTTGTTTTCCAAACTAAGCTGGATGCTATGATTTTGACCAGTTTATACAGGACAGCCACATCATTTATAGCATTTCTATAACATTTGCTTCACTTACTTTCCATTGATGACACCATCTGGATTTAGCATAGGGACAATTTTAAAAATATAGGATTCTCGTAGGCTCTGGGCAGTAGGGTTATTACTCATGAGGTACTCCAATGTTCCCTTCATTACCCAACTTGCATTAGTTTCTCCAGGATGTACCCGAGCAGATAAGAAAACGTAAGGGCGGTTTCCTAAAGTACACATAAAATCTCAAATTAAAATGAACAGCTACTAAGAGTTTGTGTGATGTCTGACTTTGGGGATTTAGAAATATTTCTATTCAATTGTGAATTCTGATATAAATTCATTGCAACACTCCCTGTGCACCTACTATATACAAGAGTGGCACTAGGCCCTATAGAGAAAACAGATAAAACCCATATAGGCCATGTCCTAAAGAAGTTCATAGTATGAACATAACACATAAGACAATAAACAGTATTTGAGTCACTTATTTATTTCTCAATAATTAATCTGACATATAAAACTAGGTCTTTTATATAATAGTGCTTTTTATAAAGAACAAGTAGTTGGAGAAGCTTTATATATAAATTTATTTTTCATAAAGTCATGGGGGAAAATATCATTTTACCCCTGTTTTATAGTTGCTATGATAAGCAGAAATAAAATAAGGTATATCTGTTCAGAGATTTACAAAGAAAAATTTTTCACTATACATTTAGATATATAGGTCTACAATATAACCACTCAGCCCACCTGCTCATAGTTTCATGCATAGCAAGCTTTCTCTTTCCTGAAAATACTTTACCTTCTTATCAAAATTAGAGCAGTTTTTAAATTTTTTCTACTACAGCTGTACATCTGAGACAACTTTAAAAATATAAATGGCCGGGAAAACCAAGTAGCTCTTCAGTGCTAGCATCAAAGCATTTGATAGGTTTCTTGGTGGTTTAATTATAAATAAAATTATTTTATTAGTTTAATAAACTAATCTTAATAAAATTAGTTCATTGAAAATTTTTAATTGTAAAATTTAAATTTTAAACATTTAAAATTTAAATTTTTAAGTGTTTAAAGAGTTCATGTACTACATGAACTCTTTAAACATTTTGTTGTATTATACTTTGGGTAGGACTTCTAAGAACTACAGAATATTCCTATTGAGAGAGACCTCAGAGATAATCTCACACAACTCCCCCGTTTTCGAAATGAGGAAAGTGAGGCCCAGAAGTAGGCCGAGGGCTAGGCAGGAATAGGACCAAGACTAGAACCCAAGACTTCTGATGCCTATTCCTAGTACTGTTGCTCTTACAAAATATATATGAAGCAAAGGAAAGTAAGAACAATTGGTATTTTGAGTGAAGAAGACAGACTTACTGAATTGACAGATATGTTCATAATAATTAGACTCTGGCATCGCTGTTATAGTCACCAAGGGACAGGTGTTTCCAGACAGGGTTTCACATAACACATCTTTTCGAAAATAGATTTGCTGAGGATTGTGTGCTGATTCCAATTTTTGAAGATGCATCTTGATAAAAATTTAAAAGCAAAGTATACAATCATTTAAAAACTCCCTAGGATAAATAGGAATAAATGCATCCAGATCTCCACATAACGAAAAGTGAATCGGATTCCTAATTCCTTCTCTGAAACCCTCAGGGAGCCAGACGTAGTTTAAACATCAGTTCTTTGAGGCAGTTAAGAAAGGGGATAGATATGATGCATATACCATTAATTCTGCAATACCCCAGTGGGGCCAGCAGCAGCAACCTGTAATAAGCACATTACTATCTCTGCAGCAAAACATACAAGGAGTCACTCAAAGTGGAATCAATATTTTAAATAAGCTCATATCAATTCAAGCCAGGCTTTGCTGCCAAATGGGCTATAAGAAAGCTTTTGGTTTTCAAAGCTTTCTGAATTTTCAGATTGTAAGTGACTACAGACCTGCAGAATGAAATATGTAGCACAAATTTTTTTAACAACTTCTCCTGATTTCAAGATTAATACAGGTTCATTGTAAAATGTCTAGAAGACACAGAAAGTACAAAGAAAAAATTTAGAACACGCGTAACTGCATCACCTAGATTACTACTAACAAATGCCAATGTAACCTGCTTTTATCACTTAATAATTTATACACACACATTCATAATAACAAACATTATATCCTATCACTCAACACATGAAATACGTGTTTTTTGAAAACACAAGTTTTAATGGTTTTAGTATATGGTTATACCACACATAATTGTTCAATCCCTTATTTTAAGATACTTAAGTTGGTTTCCAAAGTTTTGCCTATGTTTGTTCACATAATCACAATTTACTATGTGGCCACTATTTCTGTGCAGGAAACTGTACCCAGCACTGGGGATGTAACAGTGAATGAACAGACCCTACCTTCGGGAAAATACAGAGTGCTGTGAGAGCCTGTGATCAGGGGCGGGGAGCCTAGCTGAATCTGGTCAGTGAGAAAAGGTCTCCTAAAATAAGTCACATTCAAACTGAGATCCAAAGGATGAGTGAGGAGGGTAGAGGGGAATGCTGCAGGCAGAAGGAAGGTATATGAGAAGACCAGGACGAAAGCAAAAAAAGAGGAAGGGCATCTTAAAGAACCAACCCAAGATGCCCTGCAGCCAGCCCAGCAAGGGTGAGAAACAGAATTAACAGCGACTGAAGGGCCTCACAGGCCATTCTTTCACAAGATACAGCATATGTATGTATGGCTGGTAACTGAGATAGAAAAGTGACATGTGGATAACCTTAACAAAAAATAAACAGGCATATATTTTACTGTGAATTAATACCACAAATATTAACTTAGGATGAGGATAAACTTTAAAGAGTTAAAGTCCATTTAAAGATAAATATTAAGTATATAAATAGTTTAAACAGTACATGGATATGGCAAAAATTGTGAAAAATAGTAGAGAAATGACGATATGAACCATGGTAAGATCTCATTAAAATGGCAAGAGAAATCACTAAGGAGCTTTAAGAAGGAAATTTATGGGATCAGATCTTCCCATCAAGGAGCCCTCCTGATATCATGTGGGGGAAAGACTGATGAAGAGGAAAGGGGATAGAAGTGAATTCTAGAACACCAGTGAGAAGAGGTGGCAGAAGTCCAGAGGAGAGGCAGCGGTAATGCCTACAGAGGTCATGGTAGTGGCATTGGAAAAAAGGAGGGGAATTCAAAATGTATTAAAAAGGTAACGTCAGTAAAGAACAATAATACATAACCCTGTGAATAACAACACTGTATATTCTGATGCTATGTTATTTGGCACAGAAAGATAACTGGTAATACCTTTATTGTAAGTTGTAACCTTTATTAAAATAAAGTCAGCCACATTCAATGTTCTTAGCCTCGTTATCTCTTCAGTTCAGTAGAGTACGTTTTTCTCTCCTTTTCCCCTAATAATCTGGAAGCTTGTTTCTAAATCACAGTGTTCCAATTTCTTTCTGGGTAAACTGATCATACCTCTATGATCCTTGATCATTAGGACATTCTGAACTGAGAAAGAAATCTACCACAGTAATTACTCGAATTCATTTTTCAGTTTTGTTTTACAATGCAAATACTCAAATATCTCAAAAGAACCCACACAAAACAAGGCTTATATCCTAAATTCTAAAGAATCTGGACCTAGAACTCCACATCAATGAATTCCCTACACATTTTTCTATTGTTAGATTTTCTATGAGATTCAATGCCTCTCATTAAAACAAGTGGAAATCTCATCTAGTTAAAATGTGTAAATCATGGAGAACTATAGATTTCTACACAAAGATGGAGAGTAAAAATCTCTTCAAATTTCTTTGGTATTTCTACTAAATAAAAATAAAGACTACATTCCCATTTTACTCCTTTTAATGTTTTCAACAAGTATTTGTATTATTTTCTAAAATATTCAGCAGGTTTTTTTCTCATCTTATTAATATATTTCATTAAAACCATTTTTTTCCAATTCTCTGACACATGTATATAGCACAATAACAGCCATAATACAACTTAATGAGTTCTCACCTGTAAAGTTGAATATGTGTATGGATAGTGATAAGCAAAGTAGCAAACATCATCTTTATGTGGAAAATTGACAGTGAATGTAATTGTATAGTAGGATTTTCCCTTTTGCCCACCTGCAGCAACTGAACTTCTTGAGAAGTGATTTCTGCAATAGAAAAGCACAAAACATGTTTATTTCTTCCACACAAAAGTTCTGATTTTCCTTACCACTTTTTACACAGAACTTCGGGGGGGAAACCCCACACAGTTTATAAAAAGTTTAGCTTAAATATTTTATAAAACTTAGACTTGGTACTAATGCAACAGTTAATTGCTATCGGCCAACATTAGTTTTCACCTCTGGATTTACTTTTAAATGGAGTTGAGACTCTACACATCAAAAAAAGTTTAGAACCTCATTCCTTGTTAGCCACACACATTACTGGATCTCAGCAATTACCATCAATAACTGCTACCACCGCTAGACGAAAGGCTAATGGCTGCCTTTCAGGTGGACAGATCAGAGGACAATAACTAAATTCACTATCAATCTTAAGATTACAAAAAAAGAAATAACCAGACGTGATGTGTTTCCTGATATGACGCAAGAGGAATTCACTGCACCATCTATGAAGTATTCTTGCCAAAAATCAAACCTGAAGTTGAACAAGCTTCTAGATCTAACTACTACTTTATAGGAAATCAGTGAGATAGAAGAATTAATTATCACCACAGGGATGCAACCAGCAAAACCCAAAATGTGGAAAATCTTGCATGACAGATGACCCAGTTTCTTCAACGAATAAAGGAGAAATAATAGGAAAAAAAAAAGGGGGGAAACCTCCATATTAAAGGAGACTTAAGGGACATAGCAACAAAAATCAAATGCAATGTGTGGTCTTGGTTGGTTGGGTTAAAACAATCCAACTATTAAACAACACTTATGAGGGGCGCCTGGGTGGCTCAGTCTGATAAGCATCTGCCTCGGCTCAGGTCATGATCTCGGGGTCCTGGGATCGAGCCCCATGTCAGGCTCCCCGCTGAGCAGGAAGGTGGCTTCTTCCTCTCCCTCTGCCTTTCCCCCCTGCTCATGCTCTCTCTCTCTCATGCTCTCCGTATCTCTCTCTAAAATAAATAAATAAAATCTTAAGAAAAAAAACACTTATGAGACAGCTGGGGAAGTATGAACAATGACTGGATATTTTATCATATTAAGGCATTTTTTAGGTGTGATAATAGCATTATGGTCCGACTGTCTTTAAAAATCTCTAAAAGACAAAGATCTCTGAAGTATTTATCGATAAATATATCTGGAAATGCTTTTAAAAATTCAGTGTAGAGGGTGCCTGGGTGGCTCAGTTGGTTAAGCGACTGCCTTTGGCTCAGGTCATGATCCTGGAGTCCCGGGATCGAGTCCCGCATCGGGCTCCCTGCTCGGCAGGGAGTCTGCTTCTCCCTCTGACCCTCCCCCCTCTCATGTGCTCTCTCTCAAATAAATAAATAAAATCTTTAAAAAAAAAAAAATTCAGTGTAGAGGTAGGAGTGAAAGTATTCCTAAAACAAGCTAAACATGTGTTGATAGTTGTTGAAACTGGGTGATGAACAGACATGGTCTCATTATCCTATTACCTGCTTTTGTAAATGTTTGAAGATTTCCATATTAAAACGTTTTTAAAACTACACATTACTTTCCAGACTTTAAATATCACTGACATTTGATGGCCTAACAGTGCTTTGTCTATCAACCTAATTTCTAAAATTTCAAATCATCTTATATTATTTAAGTCATGAACTGAAGAAAATCCATGACCAACAGTTTATTTATTTGCATGCACATACACATGCATGGTATTTTCAAACTGGTATTATCTTCATTAACGTAGCCACCATATCTTGAATACTCAATGACAAGGTGCTATGGGTTGAGGAAAACACAAAATAAGTTCCAGAACTTCTGGCCAACTCTTTTCCCCCCTAAGTTTAACAACTAATTGGAGAGGTATTGATAATACCACATTATAGCTATATGGTAGTCTGTAAGTTATATTCTCTCACAGACTGGTGGAAGTAGCTTTAGTCTCATTGTGCAGATGAGACAAAGACGCATCGGAAGACCTGGCTGACATGAAAAGTTAAGACAGATGCAAAGACAGTAGATTTTAATCCTATCTGGATTTCCAGCTTCAGGAAAGCAACTAGCCTAGTGCTTGTTACACAGAAAATAGTTAATAAACGTCTGTCGAATTGACCTGAATTCTAGTTCCGGGTCTGGAAGTAGCCAAAAGAAGAAATAAAAACGAAACTAAACAAATGAAAATCCTTGCCATCACCCCCTACACAAAACAGAACCACCACCTGTCATGTTACGACCATTCACTTTACAATGTGAAAAAGAAAAGCATTCATTGATTGACGATTTCTATTCCAACTTTATGAGAAAGAGATAAATAAGAATATTTTTATGTTAGCCTACCACTAAAAGAAATACGAAATGTATTCAGACACAGATGAACTGCATACCATCTTACACTTCTATTCCTCACTTACTACTTATTTTGCTATTCCAAGTAGGGGGAAACCCTGCTGAGATGAATTCTAGGAAACACCGACTCTCTTTAGAAAGTAATAGCACTTAAGAGCTAGGTTTTTCCAAAGCCATGTCTTAAACCAATAAAAAGTTTAATTTCAGAAGGCTTCTGATTAAAAAAGGAACATCAGAGCTAGTTAAACACAATATAAAAACCCAAAATCCACTGAACAAAAATGTCAGAATTAAGATTAATAACAGAGAAAAGACAGGGATGTCAAATGCATTCGGTGGAGGAAGTTATCTAGAAACACATTACATGCAGAAACAGTAAAAACAGGAAGCAAGGTATATTATAATCCCAGATTACTTAGATGTGAGGCTGAAGAATAATCCAATCATTCCAAAGAAGCAATAAATGATTTCAAGCACTTATTTCTGACTTGATAAGTAGATGGCCTATTTGAGGTCAAGTTGAACTGTACAGGCTGCTATAACATAACTTTGGAATACATCTCCACGTAAAACAGCCTGGAAATACAAATCAAGTAAACATTTGCATGCAAAAGAGAAAAGATGAGAATTGCACTTAATATCATCAGAACAAAAAGGCACTGCTAATTATTTCCTAGAATTCCTAATTTCAGTTTTATTTAATGAAGTTTCCAGAGCCTTAAAGCTAAAAAAGTTGAGGACACATAGCTAGCTAAGTGGTGAAGATAAGATCTGGACTAAGTCTGTCTGTCTGTCTTTAAGACACATTTTATTCCCACTAAATATACCACCTCAATAAATCTCAAATTTTAAAGGACTCTGCTAGAGGTAACAGTAAAGCATATCACCACAGTTCAAATAATGCAATAATGACTCTACTTTCTAATCTTCAAATTGAAACAGAATGAAGTTAAGATCCCATTCTGTCAGCTGATGTCCTATTATTCTTAGAATACTTACTTATAGTAACAAATGTCGGTTCCCACACGAATCCACCATGGTCTGGCGTTTAATGCTTCCTGAACCGAATACATGAGTGGTTGCATACCTTTGACAGAGATAGGAAAAATAGGAAAAAAAAAAAATCGTTTCAGAGTTTCTGAGTTACAAATTAGTCATGCCATTATAGAAAGCACCAAATGTTCAGGAAAGCTAAAAGAAAATACATTTCAGTTTTTAGTATGTATAAAAAAAATATGAAATATTTCTTTAAAATCTCCTCTAAGTCGATCAATGATACGTTTTTAATCCCAGTTTACCTAAAATGGGATTACAACTTTAATGAGTGAAAAGCTATTAAACTTTATTAACTGATCTCTATATGAGATCAAATAAAAATAATAAGTAAAATGTACTCCTTGGAACAAGTGAGAGTCAAAAAATATATAAAGAAATAGTATATAATCACACTTCTAACTCTCCAGGGATTCCCATCTACACTGAGGTTAAGGAGGAAAATGTCACGAAAATGTCAAGATTGTTTTCTTCTTCAAACTTCTCCATACAGATATGTGCTTATAGTGGGGAGGAGGTGGAGAGACTATTGACAAAAATAGGATTAAATATAAAGCACATTTTGTTAGGTAGTTTCAGAAATATACTCTACAAATGAACTTTAATATTATCTTATCCAGTTTCATAAAATAGTACACTCGGCTTCTAACTAGAATTAATGAAATTCCTATGCTAATTTTAGAAATGTTGACAATTTTTATTAAGATCTAGTTTGACTTTCCTAAAGATAGAATCATTTTCTTCATTTTCTTGCTACAGAACCATTTTGTTAAATTTACCTCTGAGTATTTTTATTAGTCTTGAGTAGTCTCTTGGGTTTTCTACATATGAAAATCATATAATTTGTAATTCAAAGTATTTTACCTCCTCTTTCGGTGTTTGTATCAGTTATTTCATTTTCTACTTTTATTGTATTAGAGAAATCAAACAACCTCAAAAGTGATTCCGAATACAGTGGTAAGAAGACCAACAAACTCTGTCTTGTTTTATATTTTAATCAAAATGTTTTGCCATTCAATGCAACATTTGCCAACTTTTTTGCATATCAACTGTATCTTTTTTAATAAAAAGAGCTAACGCTGAATAATTTCTATGTGCCAGACATGGCTCTTAGTATTTTTACACATGTTAATTCATTAAATCCTCACAACAACCCTCTGTGGCAGGTGCTATGATTACTTCCATAACTAGAGTAGTTTCTTTCATAATTCTTATTTCACTTAAGTATTTTAATTATTTTGTCAGATGCCTCTTCAGCATTCACTAATAGAATCACATGGCTTTTCTCCTTTAATCTGTTGATGCAGTAAATTATGTTGATAGGTTTCCTAGTGTGAACTATCCTTGCATTCCAAGAAAATGCTATTCTTTCACTAGTATATAATTATATCAGCTAAAATCTCATTTAGAGTTTCTGCATCTAAAAATTGGCCCTTTTTAAAAAAAATTACCATTACAAAGTTTTGGTATAAGATTACACTAGCTTCAGAAAAATATACTGAGAAGCTATCCATTATTTATTGGAATAAATAAAAGTATAGCCTATTTCTTAAAAGAAATATAATTCAGCTGAAATGCCATCTAAATAAGGTGACTAATAAATACATTTTTTTAAAGATTTTATTTATTTATTTGAGAGAGAGAGAGAGCAAGAGCATGAGCACTGGGGGGAGGAGCAGAGGGAGAGAGAGAAGCAGATTCCCCGCTGAGCAGGGAGCCAGATGCAGGGCCTGATCCCAGGCACCTGAGATCATGACATGAGCCGAAGACAGACACTTAGCCGACTGAGCCACCCAGGCACCCCAAATACATTTTTATTTTCCTTTTCAAAAGTTATAGTCTGGTGACTAACATAACAAAATTAAAAAAAAAAAAAAAAGTTATAGTCTGTTCAGAAACTCTGGCATGTTTTGTTTTATTTCTATCATTATTTTCAGCATTTTTAAAAATTCATTCTCTTTCTTTTGGTTTTTTATTTTAAATAATGCAAGTTATTAAAGGCTTTCAATTTCCCTCCAGCTACCAGTTTGTTATGTCCCATAAGTCTATGAAGTGTCCTCTTTTGAAGTACTTCCTACATCAGAGCTGTTCAGTTGAACTCTACCAGAATGGAGATGTTCTGTATCTACAGTCTCCAAGGTGGCAGCAACTTGTGGCTATTAAGAACAGGAGATGGGCCCAGTGCCACTAAAATAACAGAATTTTTAACTTTAAGTTAACTTAAACTTAAATAGCCACACAACCGTGCCACACACAGCAAGCTTCCAATGATCTGAAACACCAATTTTAAATTTTCAGATTTTTTTTTTTAGGAAGAACTTTATATTTCCAAGTACCCAGTTTTTGTGTCCAGTTGATTTCCACTAATACTCTGAATTACAATGAAATCTGTAAAATCTGAGTTTTTTTTTTAATCACCAATAAGTTGTGCCTGTAACAAAATATACTAACAGTTTTAAATGTTTCATGCACATAAGGAAGACACCTTCTTGCACTCCCTCTATAAAGCTGAATGTAAAATGTGAAAAACAACAGTACTTCCATTCTGATTCTGTAAGTATAGTTCACTGCACGCCAACCCCCCCAAAATAAAGTATTTCCAGGGTGAAGTTCAAATGAATTCTTTCACACAGTTCATCAAATATTCCAACTCAGGTGACATTTTGTTTCATTCACATTTGTAGCATGACTTTTTTACAGTTCTTCTGATTTATCCTTCCGTGGGAGAAGATACTTAGGACTTCTGCCCCATGTCCCTAACATTTCTCAGTTTCATAATCATATTATATCATACCATTTCTTGGGACCATTTCAAATTTTTTTAAGGTGTAATTTCAGGATCCCACTAACTTCCAATTCTAATTTGGATGAGTTGCTTTCTAGAAATGCTCCTCAGCTTTCATCTTGTTCACACTGGAATCCCAGATTAGTTCCATCATTTCTCCCATCTTAGACCTTACATCTCATTCTCAGTCAGCTGGAACACATCTTCAAATATATTCTCAAAATAGAATCCTAATGAATCCAAAAATCAAGCTTGTTGACTATATTATTCACATTTTCTGTATCGCTTATGTTTTCTCTTCTTAATATGTTAAATTATGAAAGTGGTATTTTAAATTCTTACAATAGCTGTCTTCTAATTAAGTTGTATTTCTTGGAGCTTTTGTTTGATCTATATGGATGCTCTGTGGTTATGGTTGCTGTTGTATTATATAAAGGTCTGTGTTCTACACAGCAAAGGAAACCATCGACAAAATGAAAAGGCAACCTACCAACTGGGAGAACATATTTGCAAATCATGTATTTGATAAGGGGTTAATATCTAAAATATCTAAAGAACACATACAACTCAATAGAAAAAAACAATCTGATTAAAAAATGGGCAGCCATAAAAAAGAAGGAAATCTTGCCATCTGCAACAACATGAATGGACCTTGAGGGCATTATGCTGAGTGAAATAAGTCAGACAGAGAAAGAAAAATACCATATGATCTCATGTGTAGAACCTTAAAAAAAAAACTCTCATAGAATAGATTGGTAAATCAGGAAGGGAGTAGAAACAGAGGTGGGCAAAACGGATGAAAGTGGTCAAAAGACACAAACTGCGAGTTATAAAATAAGTAAGGCCGGGGAATGTAATATACAGCATGATGACTATAGTTAATATATAATACTATTATTACACATCTGAAAGTTGCTAAGACAGTAGATCTTCAAAGTCCTCATCACAAGGGCGCCTGGGTGGCTCAGTTGGTTGGGCGACTGCCTTCGGCTCAGGTCATGATCCTGGAGTCCCGGGATCGAGTCCCGCATTGGGCTCCCTGCTCAGCGGGGAGTCTGCTTCTCCCTCTCCTGCTCCCCCCTCTTGTGCTCTTTCTCTCTCTCACTCACTCTCTCTCTCTCAAATAAATAAATAAAATCTTTAAAAAAAAAAAAATGCCAAAGTTCTCATCACAAGAAAAAAACTTTGTAACTGTGTGGCAAGAGATGTTAACTAGACTTCTTGAGGGGATTATTTCAAAATATATACAAATATTAAAACATAATGTTATACATTGAAACTAATATAAGGTTTTACGTCAATTTTACCTCAATTTAAAAAATGTTTGTGATTGGGGCGCCTGGGTGGCTCAGTCAGTTAAGCTTCTGCCTTTGGCTCAGGTCATGACCCCAGGGTCCTGGGATCCAATCCCACATCGGGCTCCCTGCTCAGTGGGGAGCCTGCTTCTCCCTCTGCCCTTTCCCCTACTCCTGCAAGTGCTCTCTCTCTCAAATAAATAAATAAAATCTTTTAAAAAAATGTCTGTGATTACTATACATCTTCAAGAACTGCAACTACTAAATACAGAGCATCTATTCAGTGCTTTTAAACCTGAATTCTTCTTTGTCTGGATGGGAATGTAACTTGGCGCTGCCACTATGGACAACACGCATGGAGGTTCTTCAAAAAATTAAGAATGGAAATACCATATGATCCAGCAGTTCCACTTCTGGCAATAATATAAACATTTTGCCGTAGTTTATTTGCATTTGGCTAGTTTATCTCTGCCTAATCACTCATTTTCAACTTTTCTTTGTCATTTAATTAACACTGCCCTCCCTCCTATTGTATAACTTTTTTTTTTTTTTAAAGATTCTGTTTATTTATTTGTCAGAGAGAGCACAAGCAGGGGAAGCTGCAGGCAGAGGGAGAAGTGGGCTCCCTGCTGAGCAAGGAGCGGACAGCAGGACTCAATCCCAGGACCCTGGGATGACCTGAGCCAAAAGCAGATGCTTAACCAACTGAGCCACCCAGGCGTCCCCTGTATAACTTTCAATATTTGATTTCTGAGGACATTTCAGCTCATAGTTAGTGATGATAGATATACATTTCATCTCATTTTCTTTCTACTCTTTGATGTTTTCTTCTTCTTCTTTACCTTCTTACTATTACTGGCCTGATTGTATTTCTCCATATTTTCTTTTTCTTTTTCCATTATTTGGAAGCTTTCTATTGTGTTTATCAATCCCACTTCCCATCCTCATAGTTATGATTAACTGATATTTCTCTGATACTGTATCAATAACTAAGCAATCCCACCAAGATAAGTTAACTTTCGCTTCTCCCATGTCATTCCCCTTAGAACATTTTTACTTTTAACACATTTTATAAATTCCAAGTGTTCTACCTTGAGATGTTTTCCTCATTTACTTTTCTCACAGAGGGTTCAGGGGTAACATATTTTCTGAATTCTACATACACAAAGATATAGTTTGTTGGCAGTTACAAACAAATGACAGATTTCGCAAAAGACATTTGGCTGTCCTCTAGCTTCCAGTGTGCCACAGATGAGAAGTCCAACACCAATCTAATTTTTTCATATGCAGAACAACACAGTGATTAAGAGCATACAATTTGCAACCAGACTACCTGGGTCTGAATTCCAACTTCATCACCAACCAGATGCATGATCCTGGACAGATTACTAAACTACTGATGCCCCCTTTTTCTCTTCTGTAAAATGGATTCTGTTTAATGCATGAAGAGTATCACATGTGTTAGCACTTAGAACAAGGCCTGGCACATGGTAAATATTCAATAAATGTTAGCTGCTCTTATTATTATCATTATTTAAGTAACCAGTTCTTTTAAAGTAGAAGTATGTTAAAATTCTCTCTTTATACCCAAAATTTAAGTATTTCACTGGTACATATAAAGGATTCCTATCTTCTTTATTCCTTTCTAGGATTCATAGAGCCATCTCAATCTGAAACTTCAAACTCCTCCAGACAAATAAAATGCATAATAATAGCTAACTATAAGTAAGGTTCCAGCTGAAGTCAGGGCACATTAGATTTATCTTAAGTGTTCTAATTTTATAAAAGACAAGGTATTCTTATAGTACTTTTTAAATGATAGTTAATTCTAGTCACAGTGGAAGGAGTGATACTTGAAAATTCTGACTATAATAAAAACCATTTGAACCAAAGAGGTAGCCCTAGTAAGAATCAATCAAATGAGGTAACTCAGACTGAATAAACAATCTATTCAACCTGACATTTTGGCTATAATTGTTGTCATCAGTCACAGGATAAACCTTTACATGCATAAAAAATATGCTAAGAACAGTCAATCTTATCACTTGAATACAGACAATCAAAATATTAAATTGCCACAATGAAGCCAACATCCAATGGCATTGGCTTCTAATAATAGCTAAGTAAAGGCCGAAGTTGTATGGAGTAGATGCTCAATAACAGTACAGATACAAAAAAAGACAAGGTGTTTTAGGCCCTAATCATCAAATGTACTAAGAATCACAGATTCATGAAATTTTCAAGTTGAAGCTATTACCCTCATTTAACAGAGAAGGGGGACAAGTAAAGTTTAAAATGGAGCTCAAATAACCTAAAGGCACCTATCACAACCTGCATATATTATGGACTCAGTGACTCTACAGAGAAAAAACACATGCTTCTAATATGACTAGTATTACAGCAGAGATTTATACTAAAAATAGGAAAATCATATTGTTGGTCTGGAGGATAACGGTAGCCACTTGAATTTGAATCTGGATCTCTACACACATCGTCACCACCAAAAAGTAAATAAATAAATTCAACAAGTAGGACCAATAAAACCACACATACCCCAGATTTTCAGCATTACTAGAAGACAGAATATACCAAATTTTTTAGTTAAATTACCTATAAGTATAAAAACGGGCAAAGACGCACTAGGCAAATAGAAACAAAATAGGGATCGAAATACTGAGATCAAAGTAGATTACAGGCCAAAAAATATTAAATGAGACAAAGAAGGAACTTTATAAAGTCACCATTCACAGTGAAGTATAATAATACCCAGTACCTATGCACCAGGGTAAGACCAACCTCCTATGTAAAGCAGAAATTATAGGAGATACAGAAGACAGAAGGCATACCGTTGATAGTAGACGGACACATCACTCTCAGTACATGACAGACCAAATGAACAAAAATGAAGAATAAAGAACATAATCAATAAGGCAAATCTTACATACAGATGTTGAACACAATAGCCTGATAATACAGATTATATATAATATACCTTTCTAAGAGCATGTGAAATAGTCACAAAAACTTATCATAAAGTAGATGAAAAGGAAATGTCAGAAGTTCCATAAAAGAGAAACACTATAAACAAAACTGTCTGCTTGCCACATAATAAAACTAGAAATTAAAAACAGAATGAACACAAACAAACAGGGAGCCACACTTGCAAGGGGGGTGGGAAGAAAGGCTGACTTGGGTGTCAGACCCTGAATGAGGTGAGGAGGTCACCTGCCCAAAAAGGCATCAGAAGGATTTTAACATACACTGGAACTGATCACTAAGTAAATATATTAAGGATAATGGAAGCCCAGATTCTCCATGTTGGAGGACACTGTAAATATAGGGAAAAAACCAGAATAGAGTCTGTGGACTTAAAGGTATCAGTGTGACCTCATGGAGATTGTGTGGGGATGTGTGTATATGTGCACATAACATATACACACACACAAACATAAATATATGCATACATATGGAGAAACTACTACAAATGAAAATTTCTATATAAATATTTGCACACACAAACATACAGTCCTCAGCTCTGTCCACTGAGAAGTCCAATAACAATGCGCATACTGTGCACACAGACCTTGGTTTTTAAATACCATTCACCACTAAAACAAACCAGGGCTATTCCAAGAAATGACTGATACCAGGTTGAGGCAGGGAAAGGCAAGGTGAGCTTTGAGCACTGTATGCCAAACATCCAGGAGGCCCACACAGTATGACAGGGATGTAGCAAAAGGACACAGAAGCCAGTACGAAAGGGATCCCACTGGCCAAATCTTGGGCAATTTGAGCATCAAAATAAATAATGACAGAAATAAATTATAACCCACCAGTAAAACAGGAAACCAACTCTGGACTGATATTCACATATTAAGAGCTTGATGAGGAGAAAGATATTTACATAGTTTCAAAGTACTTCCACCTAAAATACTTATTAACTACAAAAAGAAAAAGGGTAACTTTACAATGGAAAAGCCTGACAGACTCAAACTTAATCATGTGATAAAATGATTATTATCAGTGATGGGACAAACAAAATGCTGTATTCACCAGGGTACAACACCACTTCAGTAATATTCCTGCTAAAGACACACCTAATTTGAACTGAGTCACGAGGAACATGAGACAACAACTCCAAACTGAGAACCACTCTACAGAGTAAAAGTCCTATAATTGTCAAAAATGTCAGGTCATGAATGTTAAAATCTGCAAAACTGTTCCTGACTAAAAGAGTTTTAGACACTTGACAACTAAATACACATGGTTTGAGCTGAATCCTCTTGCACATTATTGAGAAAACAGATGAAACTCAAATGAGGGGCCTATGGATTAGAGAGGATTCACGTATCAGTTATAATTTCCTGATGGTGGTGGTTATATGTTATTAGTTTTTAAAATCAGTACTTTTTAATGAAAACAACTTGACCAAAAATCTGTCACAGAATTTTGAGACCCATTAAAACAGAAGTTTAATGAGAAAAAAAAAATGCCACTGTTTATAGAAAATATACTAAAAATATTCTAAGGTAATGAGACATCATTTCAAATCCTCAACATCTGCATTAAGGGTGCAACTTTTATAAATCTGAAATTATTTCAAAACATTTATAAAAAGTTGATCATAAATTGAACTAGAATTTTTTTTTTAAGATTTGTTTATTTTAGAAAGAGAGAAGAGTGCATGAGTGGGGGGAGGAGCAGAAGGAAAGGGAGAGAGAGAATCCTCAAGTAGACTCCCCGCTGAGCATGGAGCCTGATGCAGGGCTCAATCCCAAGACCCTGAGATCATGACCTGAGCCAAAATCAAGAGCTGGCCTCTCAACTGACTGAGTGACCCAGGAGCCCCGAACTAGAATCTTCTTGACGTATTATTTTGTGCATGTTCGTTTTACATTCCTAATGGGATCTTCTTCATAGTTCATTCATCCATTGCCTCATTCATTTAACAAATCATCTGTTAAATGCCATACTGTAAGTACAGCGATAAGCAACAGTGACACTGTCCCTGATTATTGTGGAATTTATAAACAAGTGGGGGGGGGCGGAAAGCGATTAATCAGCCACACACATAAACAACATAAAACTGTTATGAGCACCCCAAAGGAAAAAATTACAAGGAACATTTATCAAGGGTACTAATCCAACCTGAGGAGTCGGGAAGGCTTCCTTAGTCAAGAGATAGCTCAGCTAAACTTCCAAGTATGGAATTAAGTAACATGGGGTAGGTGGGAATGCTACAGACCTAGACTCCAAAATTCTATTCTGTTGCCTGGTTCCACACATGTTCAATTTATTTAAGAAAGTGGTTTAAAATCCTCATGTATCTGGGAGACACGGCTGGAGGGAAGGACGGAGGGAAAGGAAGGGTAGTGGGGAAGAGCTAGAGACATGGAGTGCAAAAGCACCAGGGAAGGAGCTAGAAATGAAAGCTCCAAGTTACTAAAATGCAAGACTGCCATCTAGTGGTAATTTGAACAAACCCCTTTCAAGTAATGGGAGAAACCGATTACAACAGATAACAGCATCATTACACAGTGACAGAAATTCTCAAATAAAATTCACCAATAAGATCATTCACCTGTGAGAAAACTAAGTATTTAATACAATCTCCTAAAAAATTCCCAAGAAAAGGGCAATTTGAGAAACTAAGCAATAGTAATTCTGCCCCTCTTGGGGGCATTGCCAAAGAATAAGACATCTTTGGATATATTTGCTAGAACCCAACACTTAAATACTCCTGCAACCAGAACAACCCAATCAAAAAAAGAAGAACAATTAATTAAAACTAATTAATATTATTTCCTGATTTCAATCATGTATGGCAATTAAACAAATTCTTCTGGCTGAACAAGTTTCCACTGCAAATATTTTTTATCATCAGTACCATTCCTGAAGTAAAGTCAAAATGAATCTAATGACAATAACATTAATTACATAGCCGGTTGCAATTTCGTAAAATTTTGAATTCCAGTTTACTAAGTCCCTTCCTTCTTCTATTGAGGTTAAGACAAACCAAGATTTCCTTTATGTTGTACTAACAACAAAACTAATGACAGAGGTTCACTTAAAAAACTACATCTACCTAAAAGCTCATTTCACAGCTATAACCAACTTCCTAGTTAAATACTTACAAATACATGGAAATAAAAAGAACTCAGACCACTTCTTGTCAGAATTTGGGAGGAATCTCTAGTAAACTTAAGGCAGATGGAGCAGGACTGAGAAAAATCCAATGCAATATGCTTCATGCTCTATTCTTTTTATATACATATTTTGGATTTCCACAGCTAAAAAAAGTGTTGTACTACACCTTGAAGTCCCCTAAAGAATAACAGATTAAACAATAAAGCAAAAAAATAGGAAGCATTAAAAAAACCAAACTTGTCTATTAAAAAAGAATTTTAAATAAGTTAAAATCATGTTAAAGACAAGGGTCAAACAACAAAATCAACCTCTACTTAAAAGAAACAACAGGCAAAGATATATCAAGCAAATTCAAACCAAAACAATAATAAAAACAGAATTCCAGGCTAATGATACTGAAGTATGGCTATTATTTTATCCATTAAATGGTATATACAAAAGGAATATGGAAAAGTTATAAACTATGTGCCAAATAATACTGCTTAAGAAGAAAAAAACATGTTTTTGTAAATGAGGAATTGACAGAAACACAATAGAGCTGAAAGACAATTTTTTTAAGTCTTAGGCAGAAAGAATATAAAAAATAAATAAGGACACAGAAAACTGAAAAATGGAATTATAACACTAAACTAAAAATGTATATTAAGTTGTTGTCAGCAGAGAATATATATTATTTTCCAAGTGCCCATGAAATAAAAAAACTGACCAGATATTAAGCCATAAAAAGTTATTCCAAATCATAATTTTTTTTTAGATTATTTATTTATTTATTTATTTATTTATTTATTTATTTATTTATTTGAGAGAGAGAGAGAGAGAGAAACAGCATGAGAGGGGAAAGGGTCAGAGGGAGAAGCAGGCTCCCCACGGAGCCCGGAACCCGATGTGGGACTCGATCCCAGGACTCCGGGACCATGACCTGAGCCGAAGGCAGTCGCTTAGCCAACTGAGCCACCCAGGCGCCCCCAAATCATAAATTTTATACGCATATGAACAAAATGCACTAAAACTTGAAAGTAATTAGAAAAATTTTAATCAAAATAATCTAACCAACTAGGAATATAAAAAATGCTTTCCTAATAATTCTTGGAACAAAAAGGATACCAACACTACATATAATTAGAGGCAATCTACAAAATAACAAGGAGTCTTAATATTAAAATCTAGAAGGGAAGGGGATACAGAAATAAGCAATAATCAAGAGCAAATGCTTGGTCATCAAACAAAAATAAATTTAAGTGGGGGCGCCTGAGTGGCTCAGTCGTTAAGCATCTGCCTTCGGCTCAGGTCACGATCCCAGTGTCCTGGGATCGAGCCCCGCATCTGGCTCCCCGCTCCGTGGGAAGCCTGCCCTGCTTCTCCCTTTCCCACTCCCCCCTGCTTGTATTCCCTCTCTCGCTGTCTCTCTCTCTCTGTCAAATAAATAAATTTAAAAAAAAAATCTTAAAAAAAATAAATTTAGGTGAACAAACTGAAAGTTAAAAAGAAGAAAAAAATCAAACTGCAGGGAGGAAAAGAGAAAAATTAATAAATAAAAAACCTTTAAAGGAAATAATGAATAAAACCAAGACCTAGGTTTTTAAAATAATAAATTATGTTTTGAGCACACACACAAAAGGGAAATAAGCAAAAGTAACAAGCAAGCACACACACTGCAGACATCATCTAGAAATCTGTATGATTTCTAGTGAATTTTGAAAATCTAAATGTCATGTATATAAGAAAACATCAATTATCAAGGTTGTCACAATAAGTAATAGAAAACTAGGGGCACCTGTGTGGCTCAGGGGGTTAAGCCTTCAGCTCAGGTCAGTCTGCCTTCAGCTCAGGTCATGATCCTGGCATCCTGGGATCGAGCCCCACATCCGGCTCCCTGCTCAGTGGGGAGTCTCCTTCTCCCTTTCCCTCTGCCTCTCCCCCCTGCTCATGCTCACACACTCTCTCTCCCTCTCTCTCTCAAATAAATAAAATCTAAAAAAAAAAAAAAGAAACAGGAAACTAAGTCACAGATATCTGAAAAAGTTACCTAGACATTCCTTCTCCCACCCAAAAAGGGGCACACAATCAGAGAGTTCTAGAGGTGCATTCTTTCCAAATTTCATGAAGACCTGTAAATGCTGTTTAAACTCTCCAGAACCAGGATGGGGAAATAAAAGCTTTTCTATTTAAGCGTTCAAAGTTAGCATCAGCTTGCTTCCAAAACTGGATGAAGACAGCCCTCCGAAAAAGAAACTGACTTGCCTAACTTATGACCAGTGATATAAAAAGCCTTTAAACAAAATACTAACAAATCAAAAATAGATGTATATTAAAATATTAATTCACATGGCAAAGTGAATTTACTTCTGAAACCCAAGGATGATTTGATAGTAGGAACATTAGTACAATACATTAACAGCTCACAGTATTATATGGTCACATCATATTAATAAACGCAAAAATAAAACTTTTGATTTTTAAAACTTTTTAGTAAAAGTAGAAATTCTTTACTATGAGAAAGAATCTGTACTCAGAAGAAGAGCTAATGTATTTAATGTAAATACTAGCAAAATTCACATTAAAGTCCAAATAAAACAAGGATGCCCAGTGTCTCCTTTTTACTTTAATCATTCTCATAGTTATATCTAAAAGTTATGAAACAATGAAAGATACACAATATAACTATGGATAAGGAAAAATTCTAGGGACCTACCAAGAAAATCCACAGTATCAACTGAGAAACTATGAAAACTAGTAAGAAAGTTCGGTAAGGAGGTTGATTTTCAAGTGAACATATAAAACTTGACAGCTTTCTTAATTATAAGTAATAACAAGCCTGAAAACAATGATCTCTTTCGTAAGAGAAACAAAAAAAAAAAATACATAAAGTACTTAAAAGTAAAAAGAAATGAACAGAACTTACAACAAGAAAACTAGAACACTTAGGTGAGGGCATAAAAAATGAGTAAACAAACCTATACACCATGTTCCTAAGCAGTGAGACTTAATATAAAAAATTGTTTGTCAAAAAAAAAAAATCAATTTCTCTCAGATTATTCTAGAAGTTTCATGCAATGGAAATTTTTTGGCACTTGAAAAAACTATTCGAATACTATTTAGAATAAACTATTCTGACAAATAGGTAGAAAAAATTCTTAAAATTGTTCTTGAAAAAGACTACAGGGTGTTAGCTGTACTGCACAGTCAGTTACACAACAGTGATACTAGAGCAACAAAGATATTACACAAGACAGAACCGTCAGGATAATTAAAATCAAGGGTACTAGAGCAACAAACAGCCCCCAAACAAATGCTAGTCCATAGCTTCTGAGAACTGTGGTATTTCAAACCAGAGGGGACAAATAATATGACTAGGAAGTCAGAACAATTCAACCTAGATTCAAAAAGTCAGGAACTAGGCACAATAGTGGTATCTTACCAACCAGTTTCCAAACTGTTTTTACTAACCACGCCATGTTTCTGTAAGAGCTCCCACAGAGCAACCACATACAATGTCTTCTAAGCAATGTTTCCTCCCCTTATTTTACTAGAGGGTCAGGAACAGAGTTGCAAATGAGTTATAAATGTAAATATTTGAGAAATAACTCAATTTATCAACATTTTAAAATTCTTTGGAGAAAGAATGGGTTCAGCTGTAGCTGCTAACTACTAACAACAGGATTAAGTAAAATATAAACACTGAAAGCACATTATCAAATGCACTTGAAATCAAGGCTGAACTAATTTAACACTCCTACCAGCACAAAAAGTACCCCTTTTCCCTAGTCTTCAGCAACCTATGTTCATTTTCTTTGAGAAATTCTACTTGGAGGAATTGGTGGCAAAGCAATAATCAGAAATACAGACAAAAAAATAATTAAGGATATCAACCATATCACAGCTTATAATTTTGAAATGCTGAAAACTTAAATTCCCGAACTGTTACCATTAAAATAATCATTGTACATTACTCAATAGAATATTATATAAACATTAGTAATGATGTCGCTGAAAATACTGAATGGCATGGGGAGATTTTTTTATAAAATACCGTGCAGTAAAAATAGTTTTGGTGAATTTTCATATTGTAAAACCAATCTATGAAAGGATAAAATTTAATTTCAAAATTATGTGAATAAGTCTGAGGATAGATAACAAAATGCTAAACGGTGGATTTTCTTCTCTTCCTATAGATTCTTCTCTAAATGGTTTCTAATTTACCAAATTTCCCACATAAAGATCCACTGCTTAGGGTGCCTGGGTGGCTCACTCAGTTAAGTGTCCCACGTTTTCGGCTCAAGTCGTGATCTCGAGGTTGTTGAGACCAAGTCCCGCATCAGGCTCCCTGCTCAGCGGGAAGTCTGCTTAAGACTCTCTCTCCCTCTCCCTCTGTGGCTCCCCACTGCATGTGCATGCTCTCTCTCTCCCTCTCTCTAAAATAAATAAATCTTTAAAAAAAAAAAAAGAGATCTATTGCTTGATAATCAGAAAAAAAATATTTACAGCTGGCAGACAAAGATACTCCACTTTTGTGAATTTGTAACTAAATAATTATACACGCAAACATTTTGTACAATAATGCTGATATCAGCATTATTTAAAATAGAAAATAATTAGAAACAATTTAAATGTACAACAACGAAAGTTTGGGTAAGTTATAGGAGCTCTGGAGGATGTCCATTTAAACTCTGTTTCAGAGGAATATTTAATGACCAGAAAAAGTGTTAACAATATAATGTTTGGTTAACATACAGACTGTGAAACTGCATGGGTTACAAGCCTTATTTTTTAAAATAAATACCTAACTGTGTATATGTAGAAATCATATATTGCCTTAGGAAAAAAAAGGCTAGAAGAAAACAATAATATTAAAGTGATTATCTCTGGATGATGCATTGTTGACGGTTTTAATTTTCTTAACACCACTCTGTTACCCAAATTCCCTACAAGGTTGAGTTTGGAAAGTATGATAAACACACAAGAATACCCAAAGGGCAAGTGCTAAGGAGAAGGGGAAATTTTAAAATAAAGCAGCCATCTGTCCCATTGCTTTGATCTGGTTTCAGTTATAGAATTTTATTTATTTTAAATTTAAAATGACACTAAAGGAAGAGGTTTTTTATGTATCACATAGAGGTATAGGTTTTAAAAAAAATAGAAAAAAACTTTTAATAAATAAATTTAAAAAAAGAGGGGGGGAACTGCTCCAAAACGTTAAGCTTTTAATTTTATTTATTTATTTATTTATTTGAGAGACAGCGCGAGCAAGTGAGCATGCACAGAGGGAGGGAGAGAGAGAAGGAGGAGAATTTCAAGCAGACTCCCTGCTAAGTGCAGAGCCCAACACGGGGCTCGATCTCAGGACCCTAAGCCAAAATTGAGTCTGCCACTTAACCAACTGAGCCTCCCAGGCACCCCTGTAAGCTTTTAATTTTAAAAATTAAAATACTTAATAAAGTTTAAAGTAGTAAGAGAGTACTATTTTATAAAAGTAAATAAACAAGTATAGTTAATAAAGATGTCATCTCCCTATAGCTTTACAATTTGAAGATTATCATTTCAGGAATAGAAAGCCTTTTTTATATTTATATACTCGTAAGGAGCACCCAAAATACAAACATAATTCCATTTAATCAATTGTCCTTTTCTCCTCTAAAATACTATGTTAGCATTATGCTTACAAGTTAAATAGGGAAAACAGGAGGTTCTTTAATTGTTGTAGCATTCTGAATGAGTTTCGAATAAGGTAATTTTTAAAAAATACATGAATGTTTAAGGTCAAAAATAAATTTTTCTAATAACTGTGACATTCAATGATTACTAGCTATGTCCCCAAATCCCCAAAATAAAGAATGTGAAATAGATTTGTATCAAGAATATTCATATCACTCTTCATGCAAAATATAACCAGACTCCTCAAACAAAATATACATATTTAAAATGGATTATTTAGATTACTTAAAATATTTTAAAACTTTAAAAAATGTTTATAACTGAACCAGATTATTAGTCTACCTAATCTTCCTATGATTATTGCATTAAATTAGTGAATCTGACTAAAGCTTTTATCCTACACATGTTAATTATTCAGCGTATACAATTTCCTATTTTCCACGAAAATAATGACAACTGAGTACAACCTCTTCAACTCCTGAAAGCTTTAATTTTCAAAAATGCCCCTTAAAAAGCATCATCATATTCACACTTTTAACAACTTTTAATATTTTTGCTGGTACAACACTAGAGTTTTAAAAAAATGTCTCATGAGAAAAAAACAATGAAACTAAAAGCAGGTTCTTGGAAAAGTTCAAAAACTTTTAAAAAATTCTAGCAGGACTGACAAAGGAAAACAGAGAGAAAACACAAATTACTATTATCAGGAATGAAATGGGGTGTCACTACAGACACTGCAGACCTCAGAAGGTTAGCAGGGGAACCCTGTGACCAAATAAATCTACACACACTTTTGACAATTTAGAAGAAATGATCAGTTCCTAAAAAGCACAAACTACCACATACCATTAACTCACTCAGATGAAATAATATGAACAGCCCTAAAACTATTAAAGAAATTCAAAGACTATCAAAAAAGAAATCCTTCCAGACCCAGATGGTTTCACTGGAGAATTCTACCAAACATTTAAGAATTAACACGAAATCTACACAAGCTCTTCCAAAAAACAAGAGGAGGGAACATTTCCCAACCCATTTTATGAGGTCAGTATTACAACTATACCAAAACAAAATATAATACAAGAAGAAAAAAGAAAACTATAGCTCAATATCCCTCCTGAATATAAATGCAAAAATTCTTAACAAAATGTTAGCTATTATACACAATGACCAAGTGGATTTTATTCCATGGATAAAAAAAGGCTGGTTCAATATTCAAAACTCAATCAATGTAATATGCCATATTAGCAGTCTTCTAAAGAAGAAGAAAATCACATCATCAGACCAAGTGATGCAGCCACAGCATATGACAAAGTTCAACACCCACTCATGATAAAAACAAAGCAACTCAGCAAATAGTAATAGAAGGAAACCTCAACTAGATTTTAAAATTTGCATAAAACTACAGCTAACATCTTATTGAAAGGTGACTGATAAAGGAGTGGCACAAGGCTGTGTGGTGATAGAAGTATTCTGTATCTTGATTGTGGTGACTAGTTCAAGAATCTACAAATGTAATAAAATGTCATGAAACTCTGCACCCACACTGCACCAATGTAAAATCCTGACTCTGGAAGATGTAGCCACTTGAGGAAATTCAGTGAAGAGAACATGAGACCTTTCTGCAACTTCTATCACATTTCTATGAGACTATTCAAAATTAAAAATTAAAAAAGATTATGTAATTCTCTTCTAGATGAATTGACATTAAAAACTAGATTTTATGCAGCATAAGTAATGAATCTTTAGTTGTATTTAATTTGGATGAAATCAAAGATACTCATTGCATTTTAAAGGGTTTTTCACCAACAAAGCAAAGCTCAGTTTATTTCAAATTTTGCATAATAAATATCTGAATTTTGAGAACTAGAGAAAACAAAAGAACAACGAACCTTTTTTTAAACATGTCAATAATTTAAAAAAAAACAAACTTATGTCCTTCAGTTACGATGCCTGCATACTTTCTAAAATTAGGGGAACAAAACGTGTCTTACCATAATTAAATTGACTGTTGGACTTTTCACAGTTAATGATGTTAAATCTATAAGCAACACCCGGTCGCATTCCACTGACTTCAAAGTAAAACCACTGGTGATAATGATTGCTATTTATATCTGAGTTCAAAATAAGATCATATTCATTTCTGAAAATAGAAAATAAAGAAATCTGATGAAAATTAGGAAAATATCTGTGTACAGACAAAATGAGAAAATTTTAAATGACTTACTTTCTAATTTGAATTACTTTGCGCAGATTCCCAGATTCAAATTTGGAGTTAAACTTCAAAATATCTCCTTCTTCTGGAATAGTGTAACTAAATAAAATTTTTGAAGTAAGTATAATAAAATACATTGCATGTAAATAGGTGAACAAAAGATAAATAAAACTACACTACAAATTAAAAATATACCACTATGGACACTTCACCCTCCTCATTATTTTTAAACCAAAAAACATAACCAACACAAGCAAAACACAAACTCTGGCTAACATTTACAGATTTAAAAATTGTAACTACAAGTAGAGATGTGTTCCCACATTTATAGTGAATGTTAATCACAAATAAGAAATTTTGCCTCACTGAATAAATGTCATTCCTAAATACTAAAAATCATATAAAAAGGCCAAATGTATTTTTTAAAAGGCACATGACCTGTATTGAGTAGCAATAATTCTAATTAAACTACGTAGTTCTCAGGTGAAAATATTAAATTTACAGAGCTGTATGAGATAACAGATATTATTTTATTTAGTACCAAAAAGGTGAAGGTATTATCTTCACTTTACATAGTCACTACTTTAGTAAGTATTTACTGAGCACCTACTAGGTACCAGATGCAGTTTTAGTTGTATGTCTGTTTCCCTGATTAAATACAAATTCTTGCTCTTCTGAAGCTTATATTCCAATAGGGGAAAACTAAGACTCCAAGAAGCTCAATGACTGTGGCCAAAGTCATTTCAGTTAGAAATAGCACTGGTATGTATGCTATCCTCAAGGTTCCTGAGTTTCTCTTTTTATCACATCTGCCTTATCTGTCTGACACAGAATTGTAACCATTGACATAACTAAGATATTTTGAGTAAGTAGATTTGGTTTCCATTTTTAAGATTATTCCAAATTCAGTCATTAGCTTTGATACAGCTTTTACCCTTACTTCTCTGACAAAGATCTTTAAAAGGTGTTTTATTTCCTCCAAAAAGACCAGTAAGATGTGAAATTTCTCCCCAAATATTAGAATGTTGAGGGAGGGGAAAACCCATTGAGGGCTAATTAAATGTTTCCTCTGAGGAGGCAAATAATAGTCACATTCATCACTTCTAATTTTCATTTATTTACTTATATTTAAACCTTAAAATGTGATGATACCAGTGATAACCCTAAATTGTAAATAACACCAAAGCATCAAGCATCATAAACAAATGGCCTTAAAGGTCTGGAAAGTAATCAAAAGGACCAATGCACATCATAAGCAGTAAAAGATGAGAAAGAGTAGTGGGGACTATGGAGAAATTGGCAAGCACATATTCCTTCTAAAAGGGATGGTAATTTGTTGTCCCAAGGAAATGAAGGCTCAATATTACAGGACAAAACTGCAGCCTTTCATGTGAAATTTCCACTTTCTCCAATGGAGGTAATTTCAGATTTTTTAAACACAGTATCAGTTTGTGACCTTTCCCCTTATTAAGCCCATTAAAAGTCTACCTATGAACAAACAAAAGCCTGTGATGTATTCAATTTAACATGATTAACTATTTATTCCATTACCATTATATCCCTGCTAAAAGATGAAAATGGAGTAAGGGCAAACTAGGTGCAAGGTAGTTATATTTTTTTATCTTTTACAAACAACACTGAAACTTGAGAGTCCAAATAAAAGTAAAAGCAACAACAGCAGCAACAACAGACTTACTTTGGGTTATCTAAGTCATATACCACTCGATCTATGATATCACTCTGATGTATTAACCTCTCAATATCTTGAGCAATTTTTGTCCTGAAATCATAAAAGAGAAGCGTTGACTACCAAAATTCATTATTATATGCCAAGGCACAAGTTTTTCTAGTAAGTTTTGGATGAAAAAAGTATAAAATGACAAAACTTCCTTAAAATAAAAATGATCACTCTATATATTTTGTACACACAAATTTATCAATACACAGCAAGACAAAAACCAGTATTTTTAAAGTCTGAATTCTAGAAAATAACCATGTAGAATACAGCTACAAGTTCAATAGCTTAAAAAAAAATCTTGAATGCCTATTATGACTTTCTACATAGAAATGATATGAAACCTCTCTCTAGCCCTTAAGCACATAATTTTACGTAACAGCAGTAAAGATCTAAAAGCCAGAAATTACGTATAAAGGAGATTTGTTAAACCCACGCTTGCTGGAATGTAGCTAAAATGTAACTGGCAAACAGTTTACACATTCCGCAGAATCTGTGCTCTCTTCTGTGGCTGGAGAGGAAATGTGGAGGGTGAGGGGAACACTTGTGTCAGGAAGCAGAGAGTGGACCCTGAATCTCCAGGATCCTCTAGGCCTGATCTCCCCATGAATCAGTCCAACAAAATGGACACCAGCTAACTGAAAAACTCCTAAAATCCCTGCTACTGTCCTAGAAGAGTGAGCCACACACAAATCCCACAATCTTCCCTGTCAGTAATTAAGCCAAGGAATACAAAAAATCACTAAAAGTGGCACCAAACTGTAACCAAACCAGAACAAATTTGGATAAAGCCAGGTGCCTGGAACTCCAGGTAGACTGGCCACAAAGGTCTTGGTGGGAAGATGCCTGCTGGTGTTAATAGTCATAGTATCACTTGTCATACCAGCACTTATTCTTAAAGAGGAAGCCAATTATATGAAATGATTTAAATTTCAAGTTTGTCTGTTTCAGCTAAAGACTGGTAATGCAGATTAGAACTGTGGTCTACTGACATTGATAGAGCAGAGTGGGAAAATTTGCCAAAATGGTTATAAATAAAATCTGAAGAATACACTAAACACTGAAAGTCTCCTGAACTTCAGGTAGATGTGAAACTAGTCTCCTGCACAAAGATACTTCTTTGTGATTATGGTGTATTAACTCTCATATAGTTTAGAAATATACCTAGTAATATCACAGTGTAACTTCAGAATAAGCTAAGAATCTATTCTGATGAACTAAAAATTATCAGGAAAACATTAAAAGGTGTGATAAATACAGGAAAAAGAATGTACAACTCTAAATTTATTTTTAGTTTTATTCTACAAAAAATAACTCATCACTGTAAGCAGTCTATCAAAAATAAATAAATAACCCACTACCAAAGGATTATGATATAAATCCTTGAGTTAGGTTCAATATCATAACTTTCAAATGCCAAATTCTTTCTAAAGAAACAACCTTTTAAAAAGCTTTTAATTACAATAACAAACAAGTCCAAAATTTATATCACCCAGATCTTCGACAATAAAAGAGATGGCACTCACATATATTCAGATATGCCATACAAAAAAAAAAAAAAGTGAGTATTCAAGTACGGGTGAAAGCATAAATATATCCACTTGTCAGAACAATTTATTAAATAAGGCTGATACATACCACAAATGTGCAAAAATTAATACCTACAAAAGTCTGAGTGTTTTTCTTTTTTAAAGGAAAATGTTATTAACAGGCTGATGCAACAGCTCAGTTCTACAGCAAAGTTCCATTATATAAGAGAGGGTCAGAATAGCACAGAGAGCCATGGGCCAGCGGGTGTAATTGCGTGAGCTGACCCGTGGTGATGTGGAAAACTGCAGAGCACAGCCTCTGTATAAAAAACAAACTGATCACTGCCGGGTAGGAACCAGAGGTTAAGGCTGTCATACCAATTTTTCAAGAAACATCAGAAACTTGGATTTCTATGGGGAATCTCCCAAATTTTAAATGTTGGCAATCAGTAAAAACAAAACAAACAAACAAACCAGTCTGCAAGTGAAGTCAAAATCGTGTGCAAATTAATATGGCCTACGGGCCACTGGTTTTCAACATCTGACACTGTATTTTAGGGGACATAGTGGCCCATGTATATTAGACTAGACCTAAAATTACACTTGAGGGAAATAGCTGTCCTGCCATCAGCCCTCATAAATAAAGAGGAAAACCAGTCCTTTATTCAGGTATGGATTTGTGTTAAGCAGCACAAGTTTCATAAAATATCAATCCTTCCTTCCTTTACCTCACCTGCCTATTAAAATATATGGCTCTCCAGTCAAAACAAAACAATATTTTCCAGGTACCCTCGGGGACTATAACCTCAAACCTACTGATATTCAGTATCTATCAAAGGCTCGGCCCAGAAGATAACTCCTGCAGGGCAGTCTGAACAGTAAATACTCAGAAGGTCATGTGATATGCGGCCACCAACAAAACTGTCCTGTGTTAGTTAGGTTTTAACCCATACAGAGCAGCCTTACAAGAAACAATTTAATACATCTCAATGCTATATTTGCTATAAGGATGTCATGGGAAATGTTGTTCATTACATTAAGTGCTCCCCGAGGAGCCACAGAAGATAATCTTTATAGAGGGTATGGTTTAAGCCATATACATGATCACTATATATAAAGGATGAACAGGACAGGCTCATGACCTAGACCAGAGTCTGAGTCTTGGCTCTGCCATTTACTAACGGCATAACCTTGTTGCTCAAAAACCCTAAGCTTCAGCACAGTCTTGTGTAAAATAAGAGGAAGAATAGCAATTTCCTCACAGAGCCATTATAACGTGAAATGGCATACTTCACATACACACGCACACTGCGCAAAAAGTGCTGATTACTCAGTTCTCTCTGCCTGGCTCATGAACACTCAGAGTCATCTACCACTGTTGCTCCTACTAAGATTTCTACCACTGTCTCCATTCCAGAAGTACTTACATTTCCCCTGAGCCATCCTAGACTTACTATAAGGAAATCCAGGGTTTTGCTTTCCTTATTTTGCTTTTGCCACAATTCTTTCACCTACTTTTTAGTTTTAAATTTCTGAACACATAATATATTGACAAGGAGCAAAAATCATACACTACATAAAAGTATAAGATGGAGACTCTCAACACAATCCATATCCTCCCTCCAACTAGCTAACTACTTGTATTACTCTCCTTCCGCAAGCACCTTATAGCTCCTTCCATCAGTGCCTAGAGATTTTTCTGTTTTTTAATCACTGCACAGCATTCACAGAAGAGATATACCATAATGTATTTAACTAGTCCGACTGATGAGCACGCCATAACGAAAAACTTTGAACACCATTTCACAGACGTGCAAATTATATGTATATATATCATGCATATAAATTATAAATTCCCATAATGTGTCAAAGGAAATATGTACTGTTAATCTCGATAGACCCTGTCAGACTGCCCTCCACAAGAGGTACTATTAATTTGCAATCCCATTATCAATGTATAAGGGAGCCTGTTCCTCCACAGCCTCATTAATCGAATGTGCTATCAAACTTCTAGATTTTGGCAATTTGATATGTGGGACAAGATATCTCAGTACATTTTAATTTGCATTTCTTTTATTTTGAGAGAAGTTGAACATATTTCTGTGATTAAGAGTCACTGTATTTCTTTGTCATATTTTTCATTTTATTTTGATAAAAGTATTTGGTAAATGCTTTTTAAAACAAGGCAATATGAATTATATTTTATTATAAAATACAGTTAGACAACTCTAAAACATACAGAAAAAATAATGGAAAGTAAAATCAAAATGCTAAAAGTAACCACCTCTGGGGAATGGGGCAAAGAAGGACCTTTCTTCTTTCTACTTTTTCTCATGCTCTAATTTTACAGAATATGAAAACAGGAAAAATGTACCCAAAAATGCTAAGCATACTTTAAACTACAAGAGATGAGTTTCACTTTAATTTGTAAGCCAACTTAAACCAAAACTATGGATTCAAGTAATTGTCAGTATGTGATTACAGTAAAAAAAAAAATTAAGGGTTAAAGTACTATCTACATTGAGATGTGAAGCTTATAATAAAGTATATATTGCACTTGAAGGAACAAAGGCCTTCCCCCTTCCATATGAGGTGAAGAAATTTTTAACGAAGTTTTATTCATTTGCTGCATTATTTTAAAAGGATTATTAAAAGGTCAGTGATAATCATAAAGTAGAAATTCAAAATAACAAAAAGATATTTTCACTCAGTAATTTTAAGAAATCTAATGCCTCCTTTTTCTGAAAATAATAAAATAGTAAATCCTTAATAATTTTGACATTATTCATTTACAATTTTACTGCATTCGAACAGGGGCTGGGCTAAAAAGTTGGCAAATAATTTATAAAATGTTTATCATTTGCTCAAAAACTAAGTTGCAGAAGACTAGGAAAATAAGATAAGCAAACTAGAAACAATATCCTCAATGTAGTATTTTAAAAATGGCAGCATTCCTGAGTACTAAGAAATACTTACTACCTGGCCCATATTGGGTATTTTATCACATATAGAGAACCAGGAAGCCTTCAGACCACCTAGCTACTAGAGTCAAGCAAATTTTTCCTTTAAGGACCAAGTAGTAAATATTTCAGGCTTTGAAAGCCACATGGTCTCTGTGACAACCATTCACCTCTGCCATGATGGCACCAAAATAGTCATAGATTATACATAAACAAATAGGAATGAATGACCGTCATACAATTTTTATGTGTCACAAAAAAAATTTTTTTCCAGATTTTTTTGAACCATTTAAACATGTAAACCACTCTTAGCTTGTGGGCTGAACATAAACAGACAGTAGTGAGCTGTATTTGACACAACAGGCCATAGTTTGCTAACCATGATCGAGGTGAACAAACTTTTCTGATCATGACCTACTAGAAATATTTTAAAAATCACTGTCCTGATGAGCCGTCTGGGTGGTTAGTCAGTTAAGTGTTCGACTCTTGATTTCGGCTCAGGTCATGATCTCAGGGTCATGGGATGGAGCCCCACTTCCGGCTCTGTGCTCAGCGGGGAGTCTGCCTGAGATTCTCTCTCTCCTTCTGCCCCTCCCCTCACTTGCGTTTTCTCTCTCTTCCTAAATAAATGAATAAATAAATGCCTGAGATTCTCTCTCTCCCTCTGCCCCTCCTCCTGGGCACACTCTCTCTAAAATAGATAAATAAATCTTTAAAAAAAAAATTACTGCCCTGAGTGCACGCATGCACGTGCACGCACGCACACACACACTCGCCCCTGAAACAAAAGTTTATGAAATAATACTTTGATGTACTACATGTGACACACTATTATTTTCTCCTTTAATACTAGTTACTAAATGGCCATCAATCCATAGTTTGAAAAGAAAATTGCTATCTAGAGAAATTAAGTTATTTCACTCAAACATGCACACACAGAATTAGTGGGACAGCCAAGTCTAGAATCCAAACACTTTACTTGCTTTTCAGGTGCCCTGTCCTGCCAGGACACACCACAGTGACTCATCACACTTATCAAGTCAAACCCACTGGTTCAAGTATGCTTGCTACGTGCATTTATTCTTCCAGTCTCAAATTAATGTCACTTGAAGGAACAAATGCAGTTCCCCCACAGTTCCTGTGAGCATCTCCTAAGGAGAGCCTGAAAAGACAAATACCAGCAGGACAAACTTTGTCCCCAACACTGCAACCGTTCTCAGGGCTGCAACTCCTCATCTCTATCCCCCAACATCAATCTAAATCCCCCTCTCACTCAGCTCCACTCCTGCAAGTCTTGGATTAAGTGACCCAAACTTAGAGAGGTCTGAGCCCCTGGCAATCATCATCTCATTCCAGGGTCGCTGTGACATGCTCACTCACACTTAAAAGGAGTGGATCACTTGAGTTCCACACATATACAACCTGCTGCCATGGCGTGTACAAGCAATCTTACCTCCTTTAGCTGATCTGGGTCAAGATGGTAGAGCCTATTTCTGCCTGCTGGTCCTAGACACAAGAATCTACAAGTAACCTGTTGGCAACCACAGCCTGCAGTGAAGTTGTACCCTTACTATGTACCCCCCAATGGAAAGACTACATCCACTTTGGGAACCCGGACTACTAACCCTGCAGAGATCAGCGGTACAGGGACAGAAAGCACCAAGTCCCCCAGTGGGACACTGCGAGAGCTACAGGAAGGTAGGACTACTTCCTGTCCCCACCTCCTGGTATGAGACTTATGTGTTCTTTCTTTTGGGGATACAGAACCATGTGGAAGTTTCTAGTTTGGTGCATATACACTTTCATTCTGAAAGATGGCAACCCATCACTGCAGAGTATTTCCTCCTAGTTGGAGCTGCACTGTGCCTTCTGAAAGCCATTCTAGCACTCCAAGAGGCCAGCTGCCTCTGGACAGTGCAGTGTGTGATGCAACCAGTGGATGCCAGAGCACATGCCCGCTCCTCCACACCTTTCCCAGCAAAGTGAGTCCCCTGTTCTGATGCTATGTTATATGTCATTCCATACCTGCGGGTCAAGGAGCCAACTGGTAGCATTAAACATATACTAAGTTGCTAAATAAAAATGATTAATTTATATGATACATTAAATACAAAAAATTAGTAAGATACAACTGTTGCTTTAAAAAAGCCTATAGTCCAAGGAAAATCAAATGCCTACAGCACTGTCTTCCTGTATCATTACATACTATATTCATAACAAGATCACAGAGATTAGGCACTAGTAAACCATCACCACAAAACCCTAAACATAACCACTGAAAATAGTCAAGTTGCACCACAATTGTACTTAATATGCCAAATATTACTAGATGGTAATAGTTAATACTATTTGTAATTTCTAAAATTAATTGGCAAGGTTTAATAACTTTAGTTACTGCTTTTTATGAGTCCCAAATTTTCATAGAGTATTTCCAATTTCAATTTTTGCAAAATAATACTGCCCACATTTCTATTTTTAAATCATATATCTAAATCAAGTTCAAATTATAATCAAATTACTAAATTAATATATTACTAATATTTATTCAAAGATTAGTAAATAATCTATATATTCAGATGCCATCTAAATAAAAAATTTCTAAATTGTCCAATGGTCAGGTTTACTATGCTGGCTTCAATCTGAATAAGTAATGAGCTTAGAAAAGAAACAAAGTTAACCCATAAGGATAACTGCAAATAAATAAGCGCAAATTTCCAAAGCAGGATAAAAAATTACAGTAACTTTAATCCAGAGTACTTTTCTTCCTAAATACCCACATTTAACAATGGTCTTGTTTAAGACAAAGAAGAAACCTGAAACTCACCTTTGTACACCATAAGGTCTTTCTAAAATAGGCTCTCTGAATGGAGGCGGAATGTGACCAAAATAATCAGGATAAGCCACTTCTGAATATTCTGGGACAGACTTTGTATTTTTCACAATCTCAATATAGAGATCTGAGTCGTGGAGGGTGGGTCCATCAGAGACTTCTGCTGATGCTTGTTCCACTGATGAAGTAGATTCTGTATCTTCATCATCCTCAGTTTCAACTCCAGTACAACAAAGCTTCCCTAGCTGAACTGTTCTTCCCTCAAACAGAACATTTCCACAAGTGGCCATGTGTGGACAAGTTTTAGTGCACGTAAGGACAGTAAGAGGGAGACTGTAGTCCTTCTTCGCTCCTGCATTAAAACCTGGGGCTGTCTGAGAAGAGATATTCTGCAACGTAATTCGGTCCAAGGCCTTCACAATATCATTGTTTAAGCCCTGGGCCGAAGAAATAGTTCTGTTTTGATCACCTAGAGGCTGTTGTGATGTTCTGTCATTATCTTTAATATCTTCTTTCACCAGATCCATACAGGTAGGTTTCTTATCACCTTCATCTCCTTTAGGAGACACATTTGCTTTCCTTACAACTCCTTTTTTTAAATTGCCTGGATTCCCAGATGCTTCCTCTCCCGCAGTAGGAACAACAATAGGACCACGTACTTTTCCCTCAAATACAAAAGGCTTTGGTTCTTTGGAGATTAAATCATAGTCCTTTGAAAATAAAAAAAATACGTTTAATCTTTAATCTGTAAATATTAAAATGTATTAACAAAACTAAGACTACTTCTTGTATATACTTCTTGTATATACTGCTTCGGAAAACTAACATTTGAAAATTATAAAAATGGATAAAACAGAGTACATTTTAATTTCACTAAATAAAACACAAAATACTTAGCCACAAAATTCATCACACTTATTTTACTTTTTCTATTATAAAAATAATGCCTACATATAAGAGAAATATGGGAAATTTTACAGAAGCACAAAGACGTTAAAAGCATCCAGACTCCTATTAAAGGAAACACAACTGAACTGTTACTCATTAACTCAACAATTAGAGTGTCTGTTTTGTGCCAAGCAGTGTTTCAGGCACTTAAGTACCATCAGCTTAAAAACAAAAATAGAAACAAAAAGCCTCTTCCCTCTTGCAGCTTACATTCTTCTATGGAAGGAAGGGAGAGGACTGTCAACACAACCAATAATAAACATGACATAGGCGTGCCAGGGTAGCTGAGTCGGTTAAGCAGCCACTCTTGATTTCAGCTCAGGTCATGATCTGATCAGGGTCCTGAGATCGAGGCTCCCACTCCATCAGGCTCTGGGCTTGGCAGGGAGTCAGCTTGAGGATTCTCTCCCTCTCCTTCTGCCCCTCCCCCTGTTCGTGTGTTCTCTGTCTTCCCTCTCTAAAATAAATAATTTTTAAAAAATGACATAAATGTATTTTATGGAACATGAGTAGGCTAAAGTGTTAAAGAGGGGAGTAAGGGGTACTGTGGATTGGGAGTGCCAAGGGGAGGGAAGATGGGCTACAATCTGAAATCCCATGGATTAGTGAAGCCTCCCTTAGATGACATAAAAGCAAAGGCAGAAAGGACTGCCATGCACAGAACCCAGAGTCGAAGAATGTCTGGGATATGCAGAGAACAGCAAGGGGGTCAGGATGGCTGGCACAGAATGAACAAGATGAATTCCAAGATGTAAAAGAGGACCAGATCCTGTCGGGCTTTGCAGGCTATTTTAAGAATTTTGGTTTTTACTCTGAATGACACTGGGAGCCAATGGAGGGTTTGGCGAAGAGGAGTGCCATGAGATGGCTTACATTTAGAACAAAACACAACAAAATAGAACCTGTAAGCGTAGAGTTTCTTAACCACCTGAAATACAGGGTTTCTTAACCACAGGGGTTGAGGCATTTGATCTAAATAATTCGTTTTTAGAGAGAGGGAAGCAAACCATAAGAGACTCTTAACTATAGAGAACAAACTGAGGGTTAATGGAGGAAGGTGGGCATTAAAGAGGGCACTTGAGCACTGGGTGTTATATATAAGTCATGAATCACTAAATTCTAGGCATGAAACCAATTTTACCCTGTATGTTAACTAGAATTTAAATAAAAATTTGAAATTGTGTGTGTGTGTGTATTTCTTTTTTGTTTGGTTTTGGTTCTGTATTTCAGGGGTCGGGGTAGCAAGATGGGCAGCACTGTCTTGCACATTGTAAGATGTTTGGCAGCATCCCTGGCCTCCCTCCTCTGTACACTCTAGATGCCAGTAGCATCCCCACCCATTTGTGATCACCAAAAATGTCTCCAGACATTGTCAAACATCCCGTGGAGACAAAATCATCCCAGTTGAGAACCACTGTTCTAATGTCCTTCTGAGGACTGAGGAGAGGAGAGTAGAAGCAGGGGACCAATTAAGAGTCTAGGCAAGTTGGTAAGAAGGGGTTGGATTCTAAATGCACTGTGAGCCAGAAGTGTCAAAGACCAGATGCAGGACATAAGGTACAGAGAGGTTTCACACATGGCGCCAGAGTGCTTGCCTAAATAAATGAAAAGCACCAGTTTAGCTCTGAGAGGTTAAATGTGAGTATTAAAGTAGGCAATTAGACATACAAGTCTAGAATTGAGAAGAACTATCCATCCAGAAGATAAATATTTGGGAGTCATTAGCATACAGATACTATTCCAAACCATGAGACTGGAAATCATCAATGGAAAGAACTAAAGAGAAGAGAAAAGACTGAACACTGAGGCACTACAATCAATCTACAGAGGTTGAGGAGATGAAGATAAAACAGAAGAGATGGAGAAGGAAAAGCCAGTCTGGAAAGACAAACACCAGGAAAGAAAAATGTCCTGGAAGCCAGGTTTAAAAAAAGAATGCTGCTGACAGGTCAAGTAAACATCTCTCTTTTTGTACTTATAGAAATATTTTTTTATCTATATAAGACTCTACCAAAGAACTATACCACAATTGATTTAACCTTTATTCCACAGTTAGGCATTAAATCCTTTACACAACAGAGAAGGATTTAAACACATGAACAAAGTGTATAATTAAGCCATTTCCAAAATTTTATTATTATAAAGAATTCTGTAACGAACGTTGTTTTGCACATATTTTTTCTTTATTTAGGATGATTTCCTAAGCACTGACATGGACTTACAAAAAGGTCAGATACTATAATCAATTTTAATGTTTAATACAAATTGTCCAAATACCTTCCAACAATACTTATCTTAATGCTTATTCTCAATAACGGTGTATGAGATTATCTATTTCAGCTGCTCCTCTTCCTTGCCAACATTAGGTACTATAGTTTTAAAACACTTTTTCAAAAAGTGATAGATAAGAGATATCATCTAATGCTATTTTAATTTTAATTTCTCTATGAGAAAAGCAAAAAATTTTCTAGACATCTGTTAACTGGTTTAATTCTTCATAGGTAACTTTTTTGTCCCTGGAATATAAGGCTTTTCTTATTTTGTTGTATAAATTCGTACATTAAAAAATACACACACACACACGCACTAATCCTCTAAGCCATTTTTTGCAAATATTTTTCTGAATTTGCACTTCTTTTCATTTTAACTTCTTTACACACATTATGTCATGAAAATTAAGAATCTTTTCCTCTGTGATTCATTCCTTAAATACCCACTGTATAAAAACCAGGGACTCAAAGATGATTCACTCTCAGCCCCTCTAGCACGTCTAATCCAAGGAGACAGTGGAGGCACAAAGGAAGTAGTAGGTAGGTGGCTCTGCATTACAGCCGCTGAAGGGAAAAAACTCTGTTGATTTATAAAGACTAGCATACAAAGAATAGTGCCGAATTAAGTGACATTTAATATCTAGACGCCATTTTGATCCAAGAAGTCACTTCAGTATCAAAGTCAGTATACAGCAGATGAAGTTTTCCCATAAACAAGAGTGTAATATGAAAGCTGCTTTTTTTAGAGTATAAGCACATGCCATGTACATAAATGAATTTAAAATAGTAAGTTGAGGCAAACAGTTCAAAGAGGTTTTATTTTTAGAACAGTAAGTTAACTGTAAATATTTTGATGTTAGTCTGCTCATCTATGATCTGAGATCATGCTGAATTGAGAACATCCCCCAAACTACAATTTAATGCACTGGGAAAAAAAACTAAAAACAGTAATTCCAGTTACAATCTTCAGATCACCCTCGTGATATGTGTCATGGGTCCATTTTTCCTGAAAGAGCTTACACTGAAGCAATTTCCCCTGTTTTGGAGGATTTTGTAGTTAATTTTAACTTTGACTATTGTTTGGAAAAGATGGGCTGCCTATGTAGATATGATAGTTTTTTCATAAAACGGATGTTTATTTTGTATTAAAAATACCACTGTGCTTGTTTTACACCATTTGTATACATGTGGTAATATTAATGCTGAACTGTAAAATTCAGGTATTAAAATGTGACCCTGTAATTCTAAAAAAAAAAAAAAATTCGGTTGTAAGAAACATGGTGAGCTAGGTATCAACCCACAGGAACTCTTAAAATTGTTGGATAAGATATTAAAATATTTTAAGTACAACAAGTGGATAAGACAGCAAAAACAAAGAACAAATAGTAATGAAGATGGGACCCCAAAATGGTAAGACTGAAGGTGGCTTTCACTTGGAAAACATTTGCTAAACCAGGTGACCTGGGGTTTAGGTTTTTCTATCTCAGAGTGTAAAGTATAACTATCCCAGAACCTGCATAAGGTGGGGGGTCTACCAAAAGATCCTCCTCCCATAAAGATGAAACCCCAGAGAACGAAACACTTGATATAAATTCCCTAGAAATAGCCCCACCACAAAAGAAATAGCAAAGAAAACCAACAGTCTCAAACCTTAGCACTAAGAGGGTAAATAAAAAACATCACTACTCATAAATTAGTACCAAAAGCCTGCCATCACATCACACAGACTGCATCCTGAATTCACATTATCTGAATGGTCCAAAAACCCTCAAGGAGGAATGTAACCTCTAAGAGTGCCTGTCAAAAGGAATAACAACAAAAACTTCTGGAGTTTCCACATAAGCTCCACAAGCAGAATTATAAAGAAATGGTCAGCTCATTGGAGGAAAAAAAAAAACAACTAAATGAAAAATTAAGCAAGTAGAAGGAACTGAAACAAACATGTAGGAAAAGACCTGCAAGAATTTCAGACACTAAAATTATAAGACTAATTAAATGGCCATATGTAAATGTTCAAAGAAATAAAAGACAAGAAACAAGAAGTTTACCATAGCATGTACCCTCCCCAATGCTATGGTGAGCACTGTGAATTGTGTAAGACTGCTGAATCACAGACCTGTACCTCTGAAACAAATACTACATTATATGTTAAAAAAAAAAAAAAGAAGAAGAAGAAGATAGTAGGAAGGGAAAAATGAAGGGGGGGGGAATCAGAAGGGGAGACGAACCATGAGGGACTATGGACTCTGAGAAACAACTGAGGGTTCTAGAGGGGAGGGGGGTGGGGGGATGGGTTAGCCTGGTGATGGGTATTAAAGAGGGCACGTTCTGCATGGAGCACTGGGTGTTATACGCAAACAATGAATCATGGAACACTACCTCAAAAACTAATGATGTAATGTATGGCGATTAACGTAACATAAAAAAAGAAATGTAAAAAAAAAATTAAAATTAAAATAAAGAGGATTGCTAAATGTTCCAATGATAAAAAAAAAAAAAAAAAAAGAAACAATAAGTTTAAGAGGGAGGGCGCCTGGGTGGCTCAGTCATTAAGCGTCTGCCTTCGGCTCAGGTCATGATCCCAGGGTCCTGGGATCGAGTCCCACATCGGGCTCCCTGCTCGGCAAGAAGCCTGCTTCTCCCTCTCCCATTCCCCCTGCTTGTGTTACTGCTCTCGCTATCTCTCTGTCAAATAAATAAATAAAATCTTTAAAAAAAAAAAAAAAGTTTAAGAGGGATGAAACAAATTTTTTTTAAACCTTCTAAAACCAAAAATAAAACAAGTTTGAATATCTAATGGATGTTTATAATGACCAATCAGATAGAGCCAAAAATAAAATTACAAAACTGGCAGACTGTTCGAATGAATTTAGTTGAATGCAGCATAGAGAAAGAGAGAGAAAACATGAAAAAGAGTTAAAAGATATGGAAGAGAGTAAAAAAGTCTACAACCAATTAGTAATGCCAAAAGAAAAGAGAGAAAGAAAGAGAAAAAAGGCAGTGTCTGGAGGAGAGGTGAGTTTTTCCAACCCCTAAGAGAAAACAACTCAGATTCCAAAAGACAGTGAATCCCAAACAAGATTTAAAAAAAGAATATCTGCCTTTAGTCAACACTACTAGGAAACTGTGGAGCATGAAGCTAAAGAAATTATCTTGAAAATCACCAGAAACAACCTGTTTATATAAAGCGAAAACATACACTTTGCATACATACTACCCAGCGATTTCACTCATAGGTATTTACCCAAGAGAAATGAAGGCAAATTTCCACAAAAAGCTTTTTACACAGATGCTAGTATCAATTTTATTCACAGTAGCCCCAAACTGCAAACATTCCAGTATTCATCAAGTAAACAGATAAAGAAATTGTGGTACTTCCATACAATGAAATACTACTCAGCACTCAGGAAAGAGCCACTGATACATGCAATAACATCAGTGAATCTCAAAACCCTAAGATGAACACAGAGGCCTTAAACAAGAGTACATTCACATAGGATTCCAGTATGAGAAGTTCCATAACAGGCAAAATTAACCTACAGTGACAGAGAGCAGATCAGCAGTTACCTGGGCAGGAGGTAAGGAGACTGACCACAAAGACACAGGGGCCCAGGGACACACCTGGGGTGACAGAAATAATTCTGTATCTTGGCTGGGTTGGTGGTTGCACAGTTGTATGAATTTGTCAAAATTCACTGAACTTAAAGATGAATAATTTACTGCATGTAAATTATACTTCAATAAAGCTGACTTTTAAAAATTAGCCAGAGAAACTAGCTTTCAAGAATAACCATTCTTGAAAGACACTTTCAAACCAAAAGAGAGAGACGGACTAAAAGACATAATTCCAGCAGAAGGAAAGTAAGTCAGACTGAAGGTCTGAGAAACAAGAAGTAAAAAACAAAAAAGTAGTAAAAACGTCTGTAAATCTTAAACACTTAATGTAAAACACAAAGCAGTACCATCATATGGATTTTTTTTTTTAAAGCTAGAGTTAAACATAAATTAAAAGTGTGTACATTGGTTTGGGAGGTGATTATACTTAAAGTATCCCAAGTTTCCTTTTGTAATTAAAAGAAAGAAGAAAGATCCCAATTAACGTCAGAATAGTAAAAATGTATGTTACAACATCAAGAGTAGCTAGAATTTCTGTATATGTGTCAATACTCAAACTGACACTTTAAAGGAATGCACTTTATTGTATGTAAATTATATCTCAACAAAATTGATTAAAATAAAAAAAGTAACAAGACTATAGCTTTCAAACAAATTAGGGTGAAAAAGTGAAACAAAAACATAGTCAATCCAAATGAAGGCCAAAAAAAAAGACAAAGACACGGAGATGAAACAAATGGAAACACAAAATAAGATCTCATAAATATAAATCCAAATACAGTAATAATTATATGTAAATGAACTAAATGCTCCAGTTAAATGGCAAAGACGCAGACTTGATTTTTTTAAATCCAACTATATACTGTTTGTTTATACTATATACTGTGATATATAGTAGTTTATAGTATATACTGTTTATACTATATACTGTTTAAAAAGATACACACCTAAGGATATCAAAAAGTTGAAAGTAAAAAGATTTTAAAAAGATAACAGGCAAGGGGCACCTGAGTGGCTTGGTAGGTTGATCAGCTGACTCCTGATTTCAGCTCAGGTCGTGATCTCAAGTTGTAGGATTGAGCCTGCACTGGACATGGAGTCTGCTCAAGATTCTCTCCCTCCCTCTGCCTCTGCCCCCCGACTCATGAGCTCTCCCTCTCTCAAAAATAAAATAAAAATAAAAGACACCAGGCAAGTCACCAAAGTTAATTTAGCTACATTAATATTTTTTTTTTTACTTTTTTGCCATAAATTCTTAGAGATAAGCAACTTTACAGCATCAGTAACTTCATAACTGTTCATTTCAGGGATGCCTGGGTGGCTCAGCTGGTTAAGCGTCCGACTCTTGATTTTGGCTCAGGTCATGATCTTTTAGGGTCCTGGGACAGAGCCCTGCGTTGGGGTCTGTGCTCAGCAGGGAGTCTGCTTGGGATTCTGTTTCTCCCTCTCTTCCACCCCCTACCTGCTCTCTCTCTCTCTCTCTAAAATAAAATAAACTTTTTTTTTAAAAAAAGATAAAAAAAAAAAAAAGGGCAGGAAAATCAAGAGATGGCACTGTAAGCCTACCGTTTAGATACATGGGGATTTCAACTTCAAAAACATGCTAAAAGTGATTCCAGGAAAGAGCAAGTGGGAAGGGGACCCAGTTTTTCCTGATTAAACTATATAAAACTATGTGACTCTTTAAATTCTGTCCACACATAACTTTAATAAAAATTTAAAACCAAATTAAAAAGAGGAAAAAAAAAAAAAGTCCATATGGTAACTGTCATCATGCTACCACAAACATTTGAAAAAAGAGCTGTGAAAATTCAGAATTTTGACACTTCCAATATTCTGCCATTAAGAAACAAAAGCATATAAAACTGTAATTGTCACTATGAATAAATAATTATAGTTTTAAAAGCATGGTAAGGGCCTTCAAAAAGTCTGCTGATAATTATTTTAACAATTCTATATCTTGCCTTCAAATGCATTCAATTTGCCTCCATCTGGTCACTGAATAATAGCCTTAACACATGTGGAAACAAAGTGGATGGTGTTCAGAATCCCAACAAGCACATCAAGTAATTTTAAGCCCCAATGGTTGATACTGAAAATGACATGCAAATCCAAATGGAAAAAGTCATAATCAAAATTAATTTATGTTTAATATGTCATGATCTGCCAGTATTTGATAAGATGATGGCTGAAAAAAATCCTTTCAAATACTTCTTATCTGGAACCAACCAATATTTTTAATTCTCAAAAATATGTCACTTAAATACTGCTGTTTAGATATAGTTCCAACACACACTTCAAAAAAGAGACTAAAGTATTTGAACAATGCGTTCCTCTGAAATTTAAAAATGCAAAAGATAGTCAAGTGCCAACACAACTACTTTAGAAATGATTTTCCAGTTATGTAAGTAAAAGACAATGTGCTATTCCCCCTAACACATGCTACAGAGATACAGCTGTTCTACATTTTTCTTTACGGCAAAATAGAGAGACACATTAATAAATACAAGTTATCTGAAATACTTGAAGCAACTTCTTCTGCTTAAACATAATAAAAAGGAGCGACTCACTTGGGGAGACTTTTCGGAGCACTTACACTCTGACAAACCTGTCTTCACCATCTGACCCTGGCCAAGTCAGACCAAAAGTAGGAACCTGCTCTCCTACAAGCAGCCAAACTAAAGGACAAGCTGGCTGGCTATTAGGTGCCGAGCAGGAGACCATCAAGGGTAGCCTGTTCCAGGTGAAGCATTAACAGGCAGACACACAAGAACTCACCGTCACAGCCTACAAGAAAGAAGTGGCCTGCGAAAGAATGAGAATCAAAATCCTGGCCTTGACACCCATTAAAAAAGTTATTTTTCTTTATTCCCACATCAAAACTCTTACCACTTTTAAACATGTTATATAGTTCTTATACATACAGAGAGAAGAAAGTAGGTGACTTCTTCACATAATAATCAATCCCCTCCCCACCTAAATCCCTTCCACAATATTTTTCTGCATTGAGTTAGCAGTATTTGTTATCTCCAGGGTTTTATTTTGAGTTCTTCAGCTGGCACAAAGGTGTTGAAAGAGTAGCCAGGTACTTCTGGTACGTTCAGTGGGAGAAAATCACCCTGTATCGTTTCCCAAATGCCTCTTCCTGCATTCTTGTTCTTTTGACAGATAGCGCTCTCCTTTATCCCTGCCTTCCTTCTAGTTCCCCTGATTTCAGAGGACCCTCCAATATCCCCCAAATCTCTGAAAGTGCCAAGGAACTGGGGAGGGGAGGAAGGGCAACCTGCTGCTGCTCCTAGTGCATCCAAAGCTCCTAAGTTCCTAAAGAGAGCCCTGAATATGACAACTGTGAAATACAAACATTAGCTAGCAAGCACAGCCCAGCCCACCCTTGAGCAACAAGGTATGAACTGTGCGGGTCCACTCACACACGGATTTTTTTCTGATACATACAGTACAGTTCACTTCCTTGTGCTTTTAATAATGTCTTCTTTTCCTTAGCTTACTTTACTGTCTTCTTTTCCTTAGCTTACTTTTCTGATACATACAGTACAGTTCACTTCCTTGTGATTTTAATAATGTCTTCTTTTCCTTAGCTTACTTTACTGTATAAATACAATATATAATACATATAGCATACAAAATGTGTTCATCAACTGCTTATATTATGGGTAAGGATGTCAGTCAACAGTAGGCTATTAAGTAAGTTTGGGGGGTGTCAAAGTTATACATGGATTTTTTTACTCTATTGGAAGGCTGGCACCCCTAACCCCTATGTTTTTCAAGGGTCAACTGTCCTGCCTTTTTTTATTTCCCACATATAACCTTACATTAAAGTCTTTTTCTTTAAGCAACTAGGAATTAAATGTATGGGTTTGGGAGGCATGGGGGCCTGTAGTAAGAGCTGAATAAATCTGAGATTATCTGGTTTGAATGCTTTATTTTATAGGTTAAGATCCTAGGCAATTTCAGGGACTTATTCAAGTACCCACCATAAGGGGGCAGCTGAGTGAGAATAAGAAACTCTATCTACTAATTGCCATCAGTTCAATCCGGTTTACTTGCTATGTAACCCACGCTAAGTAAGTACATTCCAGTAAATAAATGAGGGTAAGAAATGTTAATGAGAAGTCACTCTCCCTGTGAACCGACTCAGATATAAAGACTTCACATTGTTCTCCCCTGGCCCTACATTCCCCAGATATATGGTGACTGTCAGGAAAAACAATCCAATAAGCAGAGACTTCAGTTTTAATTTAGCAATTTCTCAGCTCCCACCTCCCCCTTCAGTTGGATGCAACTGATAGAAAGACGACTTCAACATAAGATTTTAAAATGCCATTTTAAAGATTATTTTTTAAAAACTATGCCAATTAAAGCAATGAGCCAAAGTAATGAAAAAATGTAAAAGCTAGTCCAAAAATTTAATGAGCTAGTCCCCTCATTTAACAGATAAGTAGTTTGTAGCTCAGAATGCTAAAGTAACTGTCCAATGTCACCCAGAAAGGCAATACCACTTTCATATTTTAGAAATAAAAAGCAAAGGGAAAACAGGGATTACAGGCCTAAGGAAGAAAAAACAAAAAAGAAGAACTGTTTCTTAAAATCAATTAAGATGCTGTATTTTCTATATTTATACCTGAAAATCATCAACAAGCTCAGGGAAAAGGTGTTCATACATTTTAAGTTCTTCTATCGTTCGTCCAGGTTCCTGCTGGGGTTTTAGTTTGTTAATATCCGTTTCAATATCATCATTCTGAAATAATAAAAATGTAACCAGTTAAGAAAAAGGTAAAATTACAAACTATATTTCAGATTAAAGTTTTCCAAATTATTAATTACATGTAGAGAATAATCACTGACTAAAGGTTGTACTAATTTTACCATAAATGAAATTTGCTGGTATTGGGTCATTGTTGTGTTGAAAATAGTATTTGGGCTCCTCAAGATAGAAGACCTAGTGTCAAGATCCAGACTAAAGGATGCTCCCCTCAATCTCTTTAGTTGCCATAGTTTTACTCATATTAAAGGGTAGTAAAACTTAAAAAAACTAAATTGAAAAATATAAATATATGATGGTGGTGGTGATAATCAAAATAACTAACATATACTAAGCACTGAAAATGTGAGAAGCACTATGCTAAGGATTTTACATAATTTAATCTGCAGAAGAACACTATGCAGTAGATAGCATCATTACTTCCATTTAACTGAAAAGGAAACCGAGGTAGAGAGAGGTTAAGGGGCTTGCTCAAAATTACATAGTGTGCAAAGAGTCAGGATGTAAAACTAATCATTGATTTCAGAGCATACTCTGTTGGTCAATGCACTGTCTCAAGACAAACCAATGATTACCCTGTAATCTCGTACTCCATGGTCAACAAAGTTCCCTTAGAAAAGCTCAGTGTCACCACACACTCTTTTTCTGGGGGGAAAAAAAGTAAAAAAATTGAAAAACAGCCAGAAATTATTTCCACGCCCCTTTAGGAAGGAAGACGGTAAATTTAAAGGGGAGGTATGACCTCAGAAAAACAGGGTATGTATCTGGGATTAATTCAATCTGTATCTGTTCAAAGACCTAATATACACTGTGCCAGAAAGACAAGTGTCAGTTTACCTACCATCCAAGCTATTCTCTCTATGACCTTCAACAAATGGCCTCACACAAATACAAACTCATCATTATCTTCATTGCTAAAGAGAGATATAAAGACCACTTACTAATTTTCAATGGCTTTTAATTTCAGTGAGTAAACTTACTTTTAGCCTTAAATCTATTCTACCATGCTTCAATCCTTATAATGCTTTATATACATGTATCTGACTAAATATATACACTCCATATTACCAAGTAAGTTAAAAGGAAAAATATATTTTATATTTCTCATAGTTCATATTCAGGAACTTAGCTATTATTTGTATAACCAATAAAAAGATTTTCTCCCTTGCCATAAATAATAAACACTGGTTGTATTTAAAGAGTATCATGTTAGTGTATAATTATTGTATAATTATTAGGACACAAATGCGTAATTTCATAGACCTTTAAATTATGCATTGATGAACCAAAATATATAATTTCCTTGTTTGGCACTAATAAAGTAGACAATGCTTTCAAAATAACAAAAAGTTTACAAAAGTATTCTTTCTCTAAACAGACCAGAATTCAACATTCAATACTACTTTGTGAAAATAGAGCCTTACATATTTGCTCTCTACTTTCAAAAAAAAATGAATTTATCTGTAAAATAGGCACTGTGAGAAAAAAAACTACACTTTGAGAGGTCAATAGCAGGAAATTCTGTTTTGGTTTAGGGGAAAACAAAGATGAAGAGCTACTGACAGATTTAGAAAAAAAAAACAAAAAAAACCACAACCACCCCCCACCACTGCTTAAAGTTCTTCTCAAGTAAAGGAGGGGAAAAGAACGCATTGAAGTTTATATACTGACAGGTCCTGGCTACTGGAGATAAGTGTTCTAAACCTCCAAGTTTCTATAAATGCTCCAAAAACTGAAAAATCTGGGGTAAAGAGAATGGAATCACTATGGTGAGGGAAAAACAGTCTCTAAAACTACAATCACAATCAAACACAAACAAATATTAAACCTGTATGTAGCAGGTTCACCTGACACAGGAAGTAAATAACTAGATTTAGATAAAAAGGAAAAATTAAGTCCAAATGTAACCGCCAATGACAGTAAGGCAAACTGTGGTCAAGAAGAAAAATAAGATAATACAGCTCAGCAGTCTCAAAAAGCCAGCAATTCTGTAGTCCTTAAAAAATAAATAAATAAATAACATTTTGGCTGGGGCACCTGGGTGGCTCAGTTGGTTAAGCTTCTGCCTTCGGCTCAGGTCAAGATCCTGGAATCCAGGATCAAGACCCACATCAGGCTCCCTGCTCAGCGGGAAGTCTGCTTCTCCCTCTCCCTCTGCTACTTTCTCCCCTTCCTTTCTTTCTCTGTCAAATAAAGAAATAAAATCCTAAAAAAAAAAAAGTAACATTTTGGTATAGTATGGTGGTAGAGAGAGTGGACATTCACATCAGACTGCTTTATTCTGAATCCTGGCCCCACATCTTATAAGCTACATTCTGTGCCTCCTTCTTCTAATTATTAGCCCTGTAAAGCAGAGGTAATAATATCATGTACCTTATAGAATTGAGATGAGGATTTAATAATTACTATAGGTAAAGAGCAGGGACTAGCATAGATGGTAAATGCAAAAGGCCTAACTAGACTTATCATGGTGAATATTTCATAATGTCAAATCACTGCTGTATACCTGAAACTAATAAAATATTGTATGTCAACTGTACTTCAATTTAAAAAAAAAAAAAAAAGCATGCTTTTTTTTTTTTTGGCTCAGTTGGTTAGGCGTCTGCCTTCGGCTTGGGTCATGATCTTGGGGTCCTGGGATCAAGCCCTGAGTTGGGCTCCTGGCTGAGCAAGGAGTCTGCTTCTCTCTCTCCTTCTGCTGTTCCCTCTGCTTGTGCTCTCTCTCTCTCAAATAGATAAATTAAAAAAAAAAATTAATTAAAAAAAGAGCATGGACTAGAATAGGATTAGATGTTGAATAAATTGAATCTATTATTTTTTTCTCATTATTATAACTGGTGTGTTAAGATAAAGCAGGAGAAAATGTAAGCAATCGCAGCTACTCCAGTGAATAATACAGCCAACAACTGTATTTTTCAAAGATATAAATATGGAAATATTCTAAATTAAGGGAGACTTAAGGGACAAAATAATTAAACACAATATCTGATGCTAGCTCCTATTCTAGAGAGAAGGAAAAAAAAACCTCACAAAGGACATTTATTAGATCAACTGACAAAGTGGAATATGGATGGCAGATCAGATAAAAAGTGTTATATCACTATAAATTTATCAAGTTGATAACTGCATTGTGGTTATGTAAGAGAGTACCACTATTCTTAGGAAATATTCACTGACATATTTAGGGGTAAAGGACCATGATACATAATATATGTAACTTACCCTCATATGATTTTTAAAAAATTTTTAAGTATGTATTCATGCATACACACTGACAATTTCCAAGCAGCAAAATCAGAATCATTGTTATAATTCCTATTAGTTCTATTTCCCCACCAATCTCTGTCTTTACATCTGTAGTGATCACAACAACAGATATGTTTAATGAGGACCCTGAGCCATAAAGAATAAATTATACTCAACATACTATGTTTTTAACAACACGGAAACATACAGCACAAAAGAGAAAGGTTTCTATCAAAATATGTTAAAGTATAAACTTAACAGCAATCTGAAATTTTACTATCCCCAAACATTCAGTTCCCAAAGAATCTAAACAGGTGATTTTTAATATAGCTTCTATTATCTAAAGAACACTTTACACAACAGAATTTAAATTCTCATAACTTGGATCCCACAGTTCTTCCACTTATATCAAGTCCAGAACCACAATCACACAGTTAACCCAGATATTTTGCCTTGAAAATCAGAGCCTGCACTGTTTTTCTTCTTTCTAGCTTCGAGGCAAGGATGCAGACCATTATGCTGCCCAGACTGGCTAACTTGACAATTCTGCCAAAGCTTGCCTTGGTGATTGCATTTGGTGATAATGAAACTGGAACTACATCTACTATTAAAATGGGTATCTCTTTCCAGTATCTTAACATTCTATCTCCAGAGAGGGTCAAATACCCAATTGTGATGTAGCATTTCAAGACAAAAGGGCCAAGCAGGCAAGGGTCAAATGAATCCCTCCCCACCCACCAAAAAAGACTAAGCTAAACAGCTGAAAACTGAAGGAGTTAAGCAGGCATTTTTCCATAGATACTAAAATGACCCCCTGACACTAAATAAAGCAAATATCGTCTCTACACTTCCAAAAGTGCCATAAAATTCTAAAAACTCCCCTGCCTCTTTACTTAACATCACACATATAACAATAATTTTTTTATCTTGTTTCAATTCAATAAACACTTTTGTCCATTTCTTCTCCAATTAACTGAAACCTAAGAATCATTATGTAAACACTAATTCTTACCAAAAATCCAGCAGTTACAGATCATTTTCCTACTATTTTTATATCCCCAAAAGACTGCTCAAAGAGGAACAGGTTGCTACTTAGTCTCAAACCACTTTCCTTCAAACTCAGATTTCCTTAGACTTTGAAACCTAAGTCAGATCAGTTACCTGAGCTTATCCTGGTCAAAAAGAGCAAAAATAAGTTATTTTAAGGACCTTTTCAGATCAATGCATTCAAAGCAACATCATTTTTCATTTTCCCTTTCCTTAGTGTCCACAGTTATCACAATAAAAAGATGCGGACAAAACCAATTAATCTACCATTAAGCTACACCTATTTCCCCAATCTTTATTTTACAACTGCGTATATGATTCATAAAGTTGACCGAAGATAGAGATTTATACTAACCTTAAAATTCTGATCTACGTCATCTTCATTTTCAGTTTCATTTTCGGCTTCTAAGTCAATATCATCATTGTCATCACTTTCATCTACTACGTCATCCACTGTGACACAAAACATGCTATAAGTAGGTCAGAGGTAAGCATTCTACAACATGCACATACGAAGGAAGGATGCTATAAACACACAACATTGGTTTTTTAATCACCAAAGGAAAAGTAAATGAAATTCCTTATTAAGAATGTCTCTAAGGCTGTCCTAGGTGTTGAAAACCTATGAGATACTAAAATTTGAAAAAGCACTGTAGAAATGTATGGGTGTTTTTACTGATGTTCTCGATTTTTAAAAATGAATGTCTTCTGTTGCAACAGCCTGAATGAAACAGCTTATTTCCTGTACATGATAAATTTCAAAAACTGATTTTATTCCTTTAACAACTGATTTCCCATTTATTTGTTTCAATGGCTACCATGTGCCATGTATGTAGTGTTGTGTGCTGGGAATTTTTAAAAATATATGTAAATAGAGTCCCTGTCCTCCAGGAGCATATAAGGTTAAAGAGCAGAAAAGACTAAACAGGTAACTACAATACAAAAGTAAACGTTAATGAAAGCAACGTTTGTTTGGGAAAACAAAGGATAGAATAACTAACAAACTTGAGGTCAAGGGGATATGAGTAATCACTCCACAAAACAGGTAGTAATTAAGCAGTATCCTCAAGAAGATACAGCAGCTTTCAAGGCCAACATAAGGGTGGGTGAGTGTGGCTTCTAAGAAAAAAAGAGTTGAGATGATATCCCTGAAAAACGGCAAGTATAACTAAACTTGTACACTTGGGAAAGTACTAAGAAAGGCAAGTAAGAATGAGAAAATGAAGGGACCAAGTAGTTTAGATTTTTAACCTATGCAAGACAAGCACTGAGAATTTTCAAGAAGAGAATGGCTTAATTTGACTTAACATTGCTCAAAAGATCACTCTGGCAGGTGTGAGAGAGGGAGCACATATATGGAAGGGGACCAGTTAACAGGAGACAGTAACTGTCTGAACCAATACAGCAGGAATGGGGATGAAGAATGAATACGCATTAGAGAAAAACTCAGGGAACAGAATGTAAAGGTACATGAGGACCACGGCTGTGGGGGAGACAAGATAAGGCAAGAAGAGTGGAAGAGTACTCAGGTAAGTAACTGAGTGCTTTAAAACAAAGTAGGGAATATTTTAAAAGGATATTTTTCTAAACTATTTAACTCTATTGAAGAAGAAATAATAAATATTAATTGTAATATAAAGTGTACAAATGTGATGATCTGATATAAATATACATGGTAAAATGATTACCAAGATGAAGATAATTAACACAACCATCACCTCACATAATTAACAATGTTAACTGTGATGAATGTTTAAGAGCTCCTCTTGGAAATGTCCAAATATGCAATACCGTATTATTAACTATAGTCACCATACTGTACATTAGATCCTCAGTACTTAATCTTCTTAAACTGAGAATCTGTACCCTTTGATCCCAGCACCCCATTTACCACTCCCCTCGTTCCTGGCATCCAACATTCTATTCTGTTTCTACAAAATCATTTTTTTTGTTTGTTGGCTTTTAAAATTCTACATGTAAGTGATACCACACAGTATTTGCCTTTCTGTCTGGCATATTTCACTGCCCTCCAGGTTCATCCATGTTGCTGCAAATAGCAGGATTTCCTTCCTTTATATTATCTTAATAATATTCATATATATCACTGTCCTTTATCCATTTATCCATCAAAGGACATTACAGTTATTTACAAAATTGTCTACTGTACATAATGCTACAGGGAACATGGGTGTACAGATTCTCTTTAAGATAATGATTTCAATTCCTTTGGATATATACTAAGAAGCAGGATTGCTAGATCATACGGTAGTTCTATTTTTAATTTTTTGAGGAACCTCCATACTGTTATCCAGATTAGCTATACCATTTTACATCCCCACCAACAGTGTTAAAGGGTTCCATTTTCTTCACAACTTTGCAAATAGCTCCTATGTCTTGTCTTTTTGGTAACAGCCATTCTAACAGGTGTGAGGTGATATCTTACTATGGTTTTGATTTCCATTTCCCTGATGATTACTGATGTTGAGCACTTTTTCATATACTACTGGCTATTTGTATGTCTTCTTTGGGAAAATATTTATTCAGGTCCTTTGCCCAGTTTTTAATTGAATTACTTGCTTTTATATTCTTCAGCTGTGTGAGGTTTTTTTATATATATTTTTGACAGTAGCCCATTCCCAGATACACGTTTTGCAAATACCTTCTCCCATCCTGTAAGGCAATAAATTGAAATTGCCATTATAATTTATTGTTTCCTGGGCTGTACAGAATCTCTTTAGTTTGTCATAATCCCATTTGTTTATTTTAGCTTCCACTGCTTGTGCTTTTGGTATCTTACCCAAGAAATTACTGCCAAGACCAATGTCAAAGATCATTTCCCCCAAGTTTTCTTCTAGGAGTTTTACAGTTTCAGGTCTTATAATTAAGTTTTGATCCATTTCAAGATAATTTTTTGTGAGTGGTATAAGACAGGGATCCAATTTCATTCTTTTGTATGTGGATATCTAGCTTTCCCAATACAATTTATTGAAAACAATGTCCTTTCCCCACTGTGTATTCTTAGTGCCTTTAATCAAAAATTAGCTGACCACATATGCATGGGTTTGTCTGGGCTACCTATTCCATCCCACTAGAGGTCTATGTGCCTGCTCTGAGTACCATACTGTTTTGATTACTATGGCTTTGTAATAGTTTGAAATCCAGAACTGTGATGTCTAGCTTTGTTCTTCTTTCCCAGGATTGCTCTGGCTCCTGGGGGTCTTTAGTAGTTCCATAAAATTTGAGGATAGTTTTTTCTATTTCTGTGAAAAATGCTATTGCAATTTTCAAAGAGATTGCTTGAAATCTGTAGACCACTTTGGGTAATATGGGCATTTTCACAATATTAATTCTTCCAATCCAAGAACAGAGGAGATCTTTCCATTTATTTGTGTCTTCTTCAATCTCTTTCATCGATGTCTTGTACAGGTCTTCCAGTTCCTTAGTAAATTTATTCCTATTTTGCTTTCAATGTACATAGGATTACTTTCAATGTTACTGTACATAGGATTACTATCTTAATTTCTCTTTCAGATAGTTTACTGTAATTGTATAGAAACACAATTGATTTTTATATATTTGATTGTATATCCTGCAACTTTACTGAACTTGTCTATTAGTTCCAAGAGTTTTTTGGTAGAGACTTTACGGTTTTGTATATATAAGATCATGCCATCTGCAAACAGATAAGTTTACTTCTTCCTATATGATCTGGATGCCTTTTCTTTCTTTTTCTAGCCTAATTATTATAGCTAGGATATCCAGTACTGTGTTGAATAGAAATGGTGAGAGACAGTATCTTTGTCTTCTTCCCGATCCTATAGGAAAAGCTTTTAACTTTTTATCACTAAGCACAGTATTAGCTACGGCTTTATCATATATGGTCTTTATTATGATGAGGAACATTCCTTCTATACCCAATTTGTTAAGAGTTTTTATCATAAAAGGATTTTAAACTTTGTCAAATTTCTTTTCTGCATCTGTCAAGATGATCATATGATCTTCATCCTTCATTGTTAATGTGCTTTATCACATTTTAGTTTATGGATGTTGAAACGTCCTTGCATCCCAGAGATGAGTTCCACTTGATCATGGTATATTATCCTTTTAATTTGTTGTTAAGATCAGTTTGCTGTTACTTTGCTATGGATTTCTGCATCTATGTTCACCAGAGATACTGGTCTGTGTAGGAGTGCTAATAACACTGACTCCATCTTCGGCGCTCCATCTTGTCCATGTCCACGCAATGATCTCCGTTAGGGCCCAGTTATGCCCTGACCATAAAGCAGGGAGGCTTATTCTGATCTTCCCTAAAGTGGTGCACAGATGGCACCACTTTAGATAACTACCCTTTGACCACACCACAAATGCCCCCTGCTCTATAAAAGCTGTGGATTAAGGTCTGGCCTGGGCGAGAACAGCTGTGTAGCAGCACCTGGATTGCCTGACCTTGCCAGTAAGTTACCCTGAAAAAAACTCTATAAATGGTATGGAAGGGCTTGGCTTGCATAGTTTTTTGGTCTCAAAGTGCCCTCTCAGTCTGGAGGATACTTTACTACCCCATTTAAGGATGCAGTTGCTTCTTCCAGTCTTTTAGGACTGACTGGCTTGGGTGGGGAAAGACTTTCGCCAGAAAACAGCTGTGAACACACACAGACTGGGGGAAGATGTAGTATCTTTGCTTCCTGGGAAGGCACAGCAGCATAGTCCCCATGCAGCTCTGTCAGCAGAGGTCAATGTCAACATTGAGTGTGGGGGGTTCCTCTGTGGCCAATACTATGGAGGTCTTCAAGTAGCAGTGGTACCTAGGGCTAGAGGGATCCTAAGAGGCAAAAGCTGCTAGGGTCTTCTTGCTCTCCTTGAGAGAGAGAACATAGGAGAGTCCTAGGCAGGGATCCCTCTCCGACTGTAGCCTGTTTCTCCACTCAAATGATTGGGAACTCTGCCGGCTCAGGCACCCCCGTTCTTTCTGTGACCGGATCCTGAGACCACACTGTCCCACCTAGGATTCTGCCCTGCTTCGCCACCTGAGCACCTGTCAGGCAGGGATGTCTCTCACTGGAGCAGACTTCTAAAAATTTCCATTTTGCACTCTGGTGCTATAACACTTTCTGGAAGCCAGCTTTCAGAGGCTCCCCACCCTCCTGCCATTTATCTTCCAATATATACCCTCAGATTCACTTCTCTGAACCTTCTACCTTGCAAAAAAGTGGTTGCTTTTCTATTTGTAGAATTCCAGCAATTCTATTCTTACACCTCAGGTTGAATTCATAGGTGTTCAGAATGATTTGACAGTTATCTAGCTAAATTCAAGAGACCAGATGAAACGAGGTCCCTTACTCTTCTGCCATCTTGCCTCCTAGTCAATTCTTCTCCTTTTAGTCAGAGTATTTTATCCATTTAGATATCTTATTACCAAAGATGATTTGTTGGTTCTTGCTTTGTATTTAGTGCTCTCAGGATTTTTGTGTGTCTCTGAAATTTCCCTGCTTTTCTATAACAATAATAAATGAGCCTCTTCAAGAATTTTTCCCAAGAAAAAAAATACATAATTTATACAGAATTTCAGAGTGTTCATAGTCTTTGAAGTCCATCCATGGATTCCTATGAGTCAATAGTTCCCAGGCTAAGGATCTCTGTTTCAAAAGTACTTTTACATTTTAAAATGCATATATGAACCACTATTCCTATAATTATTTTAGAAATGCAAGAATAGTGTAATATTCCTAAGAACAGGAACTCTATCAATACAAACATATATAATATAAATAATAAAAATTTTAGTTTATTTGTGTAAAAAACCCAGTTTGTTATAACTGTGTATTATGTATCCTTGGCCAAGAGTTGGTTAATGTATTTCAAAACAGTATTACAATTATTTAGTATTACATAATTAACAATTTGTACTGTTTAATACAATGATTCTGCTACCATGTTGTCTCTATTCTTGTCATCTTAATTCATCATTGGCCAGACTAGAGTAGTATTTCGTGTAATTACTTCAGAAAGGGTACCTGGGTAATCACTTCCAAACCCTTATATACCTAAGAATATGTCACCTTCACATATGGATGGCAACTAATAAGTGTTCAGAAATCTTGAATCAGGACTCTCCTCGAAACCTCTGTAAGATGCTGCTTCACTATCTTTTGGCATTTAATGTTCTAGAGACTAAGCCTTGAGGTCAGCTCAATTCCTTCATCAACAAATGTTAAGTGTACACTAACTCTAATAGATGCTGAGGATAAAATGAAGGAAAAAAACAGTTCTATCCTGGGCGCCTGGGTGGCTCAGTTGGTTAAGCAACTGCCTTCGGCTCAGGTCATGATCCTGGAGTCCCGGGATCGAGTCCCGCATCGGGCTCCCTGCTCGGCAGGGAGCCTGCTTCTCCCTCTGACCCTTCCCCCTCTCATGTGCTCTCTGTCTCTCTCATTCTCTCTGTCTCAAATAAATAAATAAAATCTTTAAAAAAAAAAAACAGTTCTATCCTCATGGAACTTATATTCTAACTGAGGAAGGTAAAAAATAATGAAAATTGTGATCAATGTAATGAAGTCTGATATATGAAAAATGGTGAACAGAAAGAGGGTATTTGCCTTGTGTGTGCACAGATGCTGTCAAAACTCTCCTCTCACATCTTAATCATGAAGACTTGTCCGTCAGTGTAAATCCCCCTTTCTAATTTAGTGACCCATTAGTCTGAGATGAGACAGGAAAGGAGCCCTCAGAAAAATATCATCTCTGTCATTTTTTCCCCATGTTTGGTGAATTCACTGCACTAGAAGTTAGCTTTCTCACCTCATATGTGATTATTCTGTACACTGAATAAAGAACACTATGGGGTAAATCCTATATCCTATCTCCTCCCAGTATTACCACCTGCTGTATCATACAGAAGTCTCCCCAGCTTTCTACCAGTTACAACCACTACTTAAACTCCCATAATCCTACACTGAGATACAGGAGAGAAAAGGACTCCAACTGCTCCTTGATTGTCCGTCCAACTTAGGTGCTACCGGCGCCTCAACTCGGAGACAGGCACACTGCATTCACAGAGGGGTGAGTAGAGAACTGATGCTCTTCTTTAATATATTCACACCTCCACGATGTTTGGTGCATTTCTATGTTTATTTCATGAGAATGCTTCTGTTTACCCTGTTCTCACTTTTGGTACAGATTTTGCCCTATTTTTAAAGTCTGTTGGTAGTTTTAAATGCAATGGGAAAGAGAAATTAGATCACTATTTTCACTCCACTGTCTTACTCAAGTCCCATAGTGAGTTGTAGACTTTTTAAACCCTTTAAAGGAAGTTTCTGAATAATCCATCTTGGTATTTTGCATAGACTAAAGGTGCACTTTAATAATAAAATACTTTAAAAAAAAATCATACAGTGTACTCTGTGATACATACCACTAATAAATCTGCATCAAAGATAATAAAACTAATTATAATTACCTGAAAGTTCTCTTACATCACTTATTTCAAGTAATTGAAATTGCAAAAAATTTATCAACTGATGAGAAAATACTTTGGAAATTCTAATAATAGTCTAGACTACACTCTCTTTTCCATTTTACTAGATCTTACCCCCCAAAATTCTACTTTTTCCCCACATTAAGATTTCAACTCTTACTTCTTTTACTATGTTCCCAGTATTGTATTGAAATGGCAAACAGCCAACTTCTAATAATTTCATTATTTTCATTTAGGTAAGTCACATGCAAGTTTTGTTAAGCATAAACCATAACATTTTTGTTTCCTGTCTTGTTAATTTTTGCCATTCTAACTGGTGTAAGGTGGTATCTCACTGTGGTTTTGATTTGTATTTCTCTAATGGCTAGTGATGTCAAACATTTTTTCATGTGTCTGTTAGCCATTTGTATGTCTTCTCTGGAGAAGTGTCTGAACCCTCTTACACTGTTGGTGGGAATGCAAGCTGGTACAGCCACTCTGGAAAACAGTATGGAGGTTCCTCAAGACATTAAAAATAGAGCTAGCCTACAACCCAGCAACTACACTATTTACCCCAAAGATACAGATGTAGTGAAAAGAAGGGGCACTTGCACCCCAATGTTCATAGCAGCAATGTCCACAACAGCCAAACTGTGGAAGGAGACAAGATGTCCTTCAATAGATGAATGGATAAAGAAGATGTGGTTCATATATACAATGGAATATTAGCCATCAGAAAGGATGAATACCCACCATTTGCAATGACATGGATGGAACTGGAGGGGATTATGCTAGGTGAAATAAGTCAAGCAGAGAAAGTCAATTATCATATGGTTTCACTCATATGTGGAACATAAGGAATAGCATGGAGGACCACAGGGGAAGGGAAGGAAACTAAATGGGAAGAAATCAGAGGGGGAGACAAACCATGAGCGACTCTGGACTCTAGGAACCAAACTGAGGGTTACAGAAGGGAGGGGGGTGAGGGGATGGGATAACCAGGCGATGCGTATTAAGGAGGGCACATGTGGTGATGAGCACTGAGTGTTATACGCAACTAATGAATCGCTGACCACTACACCAAAAACTAATGACGCTATATGCTATGCATATGTTCATATGCTATATTGAACATAATAAAAAATAATAAATTAAAAAATTTTTAAAAAAAGAAGAATATTGGTAGGCGTTTTTCTATTTTCACCTTCCCTTTTCCCAAGCAATATACTACGCATATTTATATGCAAATTCCAATCATTAGAAAACACTTCTGTGAACCATATACACTAACACTGAACCTTTTTCTTAGGAGAACTATGAATTTACATAAGGAAACTAATCCTGGTAATAGAAATTGTAAAATTTTTAAGTATTATTTAAATAGTTGAACCTGATCTCAGTAGAAAGAAATTACTCTGTTAATTTGGACTAGTATTTTTTTATGCTTCTTAAAGTACATTTTACCTTCTCTTTTCAATTTTTTATCAGTGAGTCATCTGTTAAATTCTTGAATTCTTGCCATAGAAATTTCATGGGAATATGCAGAAACTCTATGAAGAGAGATGAATTATTTTATAATAAAAAATGCAGGGGCACCTGGGTGGCACAGTCAGTTAAGCCACTGACTCCTGGTTTTGGCTCAGGTCGTGATCTCAAGGTCCTAAGATTGAGCCCTGTGTCAATCTCCAGGCTCTGCACCTCCAATAAATAAATAAATCTTAAAAAAATAAAAAAATAAAAAAATAACATTTTTGGTGATTAGGTATTAACTTAAAAAAAATGAATTTCACCAAAAAGTTATAAATGTAAGCCCAAATATAACTACCTAAACATTTAATGTTTACACTCTTATCCTTTGAAAATTTATGTAAACTATGAAATAATGTTCCTATGTAATGCTTAAATTTTTTTAAATTCACATTTACATATATATAACACATTCCATACTACTGCCTTTAATTATCAGAACTCAATTTCTTATATTTGAAGAAATATTTAACTTAAAATATAATGTGAAAGTTTATTGTGTTCATTAAGGTCTCTTTTGCTGAGGAACTAGAAATGAGGGAAAAAAAAAAGTCGACAGTCACACAATTCCAAGAACCACTGAAAGCCAGCAGTAAACATGCAGTCTTACCTTCAGGGGGTAAACTGTAGAGCTGGGCCACAGGCCCAGTCACAGGAATAACTGGCAACTGGAAATGGAAAGAACTTTTAATCGTTGGGAGTGGCAGGCGATTTTTAGGAAAACACTTCCTCATTATCAGACTGGAGGTGTTGACAAGAGGATCAAGGGTCCTGACTGCCAAACATTCCTGTTTTTTAAGAAAAATAAAAAATGAAAAGAAAGAAAAAAGATAATATGCCTTTGGTGAATAAGTGAATCAATTTTACATTACTTCATAAAGTAATACATCAATAATTTTCAAGAGACAAATACACAAAAACCAATATTTTAATGTAATATGATTATAAAATAGCTTTGCCTATTCAGAAGTATCTCTTCATAAGTAAGAACTTCATGTGGCAAATTTAGTAATACTTTTCCTAAAATATTTTAACTAAGCAGAAATCAGTACCATCTTTGGCACCAAAAGTCACCAAAGTATATTAGTCCCACTTCATCCCTGGTTTCAGTTACTCATGGTCAACTGTGGTCCAGCACAGATGATCTTCCTTCTGACCTAAGGTCAATACTAACCCTAATGCTATAACACAGCATACTTACATCAGTCCCCTCACTTCATCTCATCACAGAGGCATTTTATCATCTCACATCATCAACATAAGGATGAGTACAGTACAGTAAGATATTTTGAGAGAGAGGGACCACATTCACTTAACTTTTACTACAGTATATTGTTACAGTTGTTCTGTTTTATTATTAGTTGCTAATCTCTTACTGGGCCTAATTCAAACTTTATCACAGATATGTATGTATAAGAAAACACATTGTATATATAAGGTGAAGTACTATCCAAGGTTTCAGGCATCTAAGATCCAAGGGATCTTGGACCATATCCCCCACAGATAAGGGGGGGACTACTGTGCTAAGTAATACCTATGAGTGACCTACAAGGCATTTAGCAAGCCTAGGGCATAAAATAAAAATTATTTTTAATTTAAGGGAAGAAGCAAAGAAACATTAAGTAAAAAAGATAGTAAGAAAGGAGTAAGAAATAAAAAGGAATGTGCACTGGCTGAGCCTTTCTCAGAACTGTTATCAGTTATCATACAATAGAACCTCTAATAAGTTGATTCTTCAACTTACAAAAAATAGTCTGAATACCATGATTTTAAGTTTTAAGAGTTTAATATGCTGTCCTGGTATCCAATCTTGACAAAGGCTAATGGACAGGGGATCTGAACCTATAACATAAAACACTACTGGCATTTAGATAGCACTTTCATATCCCATAAAATTTTCAATATAAATTTTCACATCTGACCTGTCAGAACAGATGAGAAATTTAGGCTCAGAAATATTAAGTGGCATAAACAAGGTCACCCAACTCTTCCTGATAGATCAATTATCCATCACTGTCTACATGAGGAATAGTAAAAACAAGTGCATATGATTGATCTAGAAAAGAAAAAGCTTAGGGTAAACATAAATTGTGTGTTCAGGTATCTTAACTACTGCCATGCAGAAAGAGACTGTTGTGTGCAAGACCAGGAGGGCACAACCAGGATGACTGGCTGCAATTTTTAAAAGACAGATTTCTTTCTAATAACTATAACCTTCTATAAACAAAATGGTTGCATTGTAACATCCCCACTGCCCAGAGCTGACAGTCTTCTTGCTAAAGATATTGTCAAGAAGGTTTACGGTTAAGATGGCTGGCAGAACTAGGATTCCTAACTCCAGGTTTCACTTTTGTACCTTCTCTGTGTAAAAATGCTCTATCCAGAAGGAAGACATTGACAATACTCACAAACAACAGAATTGCCTTACCAGCTATAAAGATCCATAAGTATCTTATGAGGGGAACATGCAAAACTGAGTACAGCCAACTGCCTATCTTAGCAAACATGGCTCTACAGATTCCCTTCCTGCCCAGTGGATGGATTTATACATCCTCCTTTTACCTAAAATCTCATATTGCAGAGATATGCACTCAGCACTTTCTCCAACTCAGTCTGAGGAGGTCGCGTGAGAAAGGTTTATCATGCCTTTTCATTTTCAGATTTTTTCTTAAACATATTTATCACACTTTTTTCAGTATTTGTAAGAATACTAAATTTTGGGGGTGCCTGGGTGGCTCAGTCGTTAAGCGTCTGCCTTCGGCTCAGGTCATGATCCCAGAGTCCTGGGATCAAGCCCCACATCGGGCTCCCTGCTCAGTGGGGAGCCTGCTTCTCCCTCTCCCACTCCCTCTGCTTGTGTTCCTGCTCTCGCTATCTCTCTCTCTGTCAAATAAATAAGTAAAATCTTAAAAAAAAAAAAAAGAGTACTAAATTTTCTTAAGAACCAAATAATATCATTAACACATAACCACAGTAATAGGAAGAAAATTTAAAAACTCACCTGTGAAGTGTTATACAGAATTTTCATCCCATTGGCATCTATAAATGCTTTTCTTCCCAACTTGATGTTTGTAACACTTTTTAAACTCTGTAAAATTCCTTTCCGAATGAGCATGTTTCTATGCCGGTTATCATGGCGGTGCCAATCTACATAAATTGTTAAAAGGACTTGGACATATCCTCTGTCTACAGCTCTTCTGGCGTTTGTTTCTTTAACAAAAGAAAATTGAGAAAGAACATTTTTTAAATGACAAGAGAAAAATGGTAGAATAAATTAAATTAAAAATATCACCACAATATTGCAATGAGTTTTTTTTCAAAAACATATACATAGCAGCCACATACTTAAATATTTTTTTCTCTAACAAAATAAATGAAAAGTCCCAGATGGCAAACTACATTGTCATTATTGTAACGTCTATTATAAGCCTTGTTTCCACTGAAATTAACTCTACTGGATTGTAGCTTCTATTACAAACTGTATGTGTTTCCACTGAAATCACCTGCTTTAATTACCCCCACAATTATATAAATATCCATGCCATAACAACACTAAGTTAAAAATACTTACAGAACTTTTAGTAAATGAAATGTGAAGAGCACTTTACTGCTTTCTGGTCATTAATTATCTAATGTAATAAAAACTACATTAAAGAGGCTTTTTTGTAAATGGTTGATTTTACTGGGGTAGAATTAACAGAAATCCACAAATTTGATCTATTTTATTAAAGTGTTAATATTTTAGATTATTAACCAAAAGGGTACATTTCACTAAAATGGCAGTAGGGGAACCCTATCATAGCAACATCTGGAGCCACTCCGTACCACATAGGGGCACCAATGATAGGAACACAAACTAATGTCGAATACCAACCCATCCAAGCCTTGTTTAGTCACAAAGAAATTCCAATCTCTCCATAACCTAAGTTTACCCTGGCTCATGGCACAGGCACTAAGATAATGTAATAGTAAGGTAAGGCTCTGTTGCTTTTAGTTACCTGAAAGAGTTACTACAGCTTCCAAATTGCTAATATGTACCTAAAACATAAAGATGTTGAGGTCAACAAACTACTAATGCTCTCTCAGAAACCCTGTTCTGACTTTAGGCAGCTGGAAGAAATTCACATGGTGGGGAGAGGGGCTTTCTTACATAAACGCTTTAAAACCTCTTCTGTGCCTTCAAGAGCTAGTTGGCCAAGGTTGTGGCTATTTACACAATCAGGTCAACAGTTTTGACTAACAGTAGTTTCATGTATTTTAAAGGAATATGCACTTTGTTTACACCACCTGGAGTATATAAACCTTTAGTTTACTAGCTGTGAATATGATTTTCTTAAAAGACATTATGAGCCTAAATGGTATTTATGTGAAATATTTAAATTCTTTATTAAAGATCAAATAAGAAACTTGCCCGTAACTCAAACACAGGTGCTGAATGAAGAGAAGTAAACAGAGCTATGTGCAATCTGCAACTGAGCACAACTAAAAAGTTTAGTGAAGGGGTTTTTATTCATGTGTTCAGGACACCTAACTCACTATCAACCTATGTCACTTCTTCCCTCTCCAGTTAAAAGATAACTCAGGTTCCCCTTTAGACTGCAGCATCTCATCCATACTCTAGCGATGGCACCTAGGCTGCCTGTCCTTCTGCACTGTGTGTATACATGTTCTTTGCTTTATACTAGCTCAGGGTTATTACAGTAGCCTTATTTACCCTTTTATTTTTTTTCTCTCATTTACCCTTTCAAAGTAAATAACTGCCCCCTCCCAGAAAGCAGTTAAAAAAAAAAAAAATCAATGAATGAGAATGTTCCAAAATGCCACAGTGCATTTAAAAATATGCAGGTGCTACTAAACATTATCATGCATTATTAAATTTTTATTCTATTTAGAGCCATGTGCCCTATGAAAACATACCAAATATAAACTAGACTCATCCTACTGGTCAGTTACTTTTTTTACCTGATGGAGTAAAACAGGTATGTTTGTCCACCATCCTCCTTTGAAGGAGGAGGGAGTAAAAAGAAGATTACTATTTAAAACGCAAGATACCAGATTTCAGTCCTCTTAGATTAACCAATTTCTATAAATAGTTGAAACTTATCAGGGTTTTAGTTTCTACTGACTTAGTGATTTTGTCATCAGTGATTCTGAAAATTAATAAGCTTCAGTTTTAATAGCTATTTTAATCTACTCTAATTCAAAAATATATGCCTATATGAATTTAAAAATTAATCTTTAAATAACAATTTGAACCACAAAGGGCACAACAAAGCCAGGCCACAAACATCTTTTAAAATTAATCCAAGTATTCTGATCTTGGTCTAAAGTTTATCACATCATATATGAAAATAAAGCTACATGGTTCATCTAATTGAGTACCACACATTTCATTTCAAAGATAAAACTGTTAACTGAATTTTATATACTCTGGTATATAATACTAATACCTAAGACGACTTTTTAAATTTAATGAATGTAATAATCATTACTTTACCAAATACCAGATTTTCAATCAATTAATCATTTGCTACTGTTCAAATTAACAATTCTGGTCATTCAAATTTAAGGGCAAGTTGGTGTCACCCTTTATAGACAGTTTTGGGGAAAAATAACATTGAAAGCCCTCATAACCTTAGGACTAAATGTTACTGTGGTTAGTTAAGATGTTAATTTAATCAACCAATGAGAATGGAAGTGCTAACAAAAGTTGTATTTAAACCACAGATACTGAGTACCTTGGAGAGAGAGAACATATAATGTAGATAAATTTCTCTCCAAAGGAATCATATCATAAGACTAAATACATTTACTCCAATGCTTCAATTTTGAAGATAAAACAGTTGCTTTAGTTTGTAAATTTACATTGTCATTTTTAATGATTTAAACTTGAATTTGATAGAAATGAAATTTTTAATAAGAGGTTTCTAAATGAAAATCATTTGTGTTCAACATACAGTAGTTGTTCACAATATTCTTCACAGTAAATATCCTCAATATCATGTTAGCTTCACTTTTAAAAAGATGATACTTATATAATATTTACATGTTACTTGCCTCTATTAACAGGACTTTATATTTATATAATGAACTTATAAAAAGAAAGTCAATGTACTGGAATGAATTACATAGATGTACTACATTATAGCTCAATAAATGACATTAGCTATGATGTGTATCGATCAACCATATGAAAAGATAGAATCAACTTTGACATTAAATTATAGCAAACTGCTTTATAACTACAGACTAAATCTACATTTCCAGTTTCTTTAAAACAGCAGATAGAATACTTGGAAAAATAGTATCTAGTATTTCTAGTATTTAAAAACTTACTTGATTTTAGCAATGCAGCAAGAGTGTCTAAAGCAACCCTGTCAACATGAGAAAACACAAACAACAACAAAACTAGTAAAATTAATCTACAATAGTAAATTCATACAATCTTTTCAGATAAGTAATTATTATCTATTCCAAAAGTCATTCCTGTTATCGTCAATTACATATGGTGTTTCTCTGTATGCATCTCTCCCTTCAGGTTAAAATCGGATATGAGGAAGATTGAAATATTAACAGGCAAGCACCAAAAAAATTTTTTTAAGGAAGATAAAGACACCGTTTAAGTCTTTATATAGGAGATTAGATATATAGAATCAATTATTGTACTTGTATCTGACCCTGACAGAGTTTACAACATAACAGTATTAAGAATCAGAGGCCCTGATTCATAAAAAATTAAAACAAAAACAAGTTTTAAGACAAAATTGGTAACTACAAAATTCTATAGATACTCATAGCTATCTGACTTTAAAGTATTTTAGTTCTATCAAGCAATAATCCTAATATTTAAGGTGATAACAAATGTAAAATATTTTGGAACTAGGAGGTTTGGGGAGAAGTAGGAGCCCTTAACATTTTTCAACCATAAGGCACCAAAGAGAATAATGAACCTAATTAATATCTCAAAAATTCTTACTGCCCATTAAAGGACAAAGGAATTGCCCAAAAATTTAAAAGTACTTATATTTTCTTTGGAACATAAATACACAAATATGCGCAGTGAAATCAACTGCCATTAATTAGCTTTAAAAATGCACATCACTGTGGAAAACCTGTAATTCAAATATTTTTTAAAGAAATAAGTTACTGAAGAAATGGCACTTAATTTCAGTAACTTTAAAAACATAAAGCTACATACTACAGTACCTCTTAGCAAGATTTCAACAACTATAATTAATTTGCATAAAAATATGCACTTTGTCAAACTAAAGCATGTCACTCATCATTAAGCATTTGTTGAATGCCTACTAGACACCCACAGGGGCAGATTCTTCAGTGGTATAAAATTAGCATACTTATCTCATCCACAATTTTACAATCTAGATAATGTGATAAAATGTACACATCTATGAAAAAACTACTCAAGAAATTAAAACCAAAAACAAAGCAGTGAAGTAAAAGTTGCATATGTTAGTGTAAAGGAGACCCAGCACGATGGAGTATGTAAAGGCAAAGAGCACAATCAACTAGAAGACTGAAGATGGACACTGGTTCACAGTAAAACCTGCAACAATTATCTAGAACTAGGCACAGAGTAAGTGCTCATTCATAATAAATGCTCATTAATGCTACCCTCTAGAGCCAGTCATCAATGGCTGCGCTTTGATTTACTGACAGAAATAAAGCAATCATATAAACCTTTATTTAAGATAACATCCATAAAAAGAAAAACAAAAGTATATGCTTTAAAAAATATTACAAATTCAGACCTGGAACTTTCTCCAAACAATGTGAAGTTTTGGTAATAGTGAGTTAAAAATAAATGAAAACTATGAAATTACATACTGACTTTTCATAGCACTAAATCATTAGTAAGAAACTTTCCATAACCTTACAATTATGTACTAAAATGCGCATAAGACTATACAACTACCAGCATAAGGATGGCTTTGAAATTGGTCAAAATTAAACACAGAACTAAAGGGATCTTCCAAGTGAAACAATACAAAATAACAGAAAAGAAGCAAGATCTGATAAATGCCAGAAACTGTTATAGATGCCTTATATATGTGTTTTCTAGTTTACTTTTTTTATAAAGATTTTTATTTATTTGTCAGAGAGAGAGAGAGCACAAGCAGGGGGAGTGGCAAACAGAGGGAGAAGCAGGCTCCCCGCTGGCTCCATCCCAGGACCCTGGGATCATGACCTGAGCTGAAGGAGGACGCTTAACTGACTGAGCCTCCCAGACATCCCTGTGTTTTCTAGTTTAATTCTTAAAACAATCCTGGTCCACAGAACTGGCACATTTTATGGCTAAAGAAACCAAAGATTTCAGAATATAATAAATATGCCTAGGCTCCCATAAAAGCGAGGTGCTATGGAAAATGAGTAATATAAGCCTCCTGTTGAGAAGGAAACTTTTGAAATCAGAAATATCAGTATCCTCCAAAAGAGACGTTGAAGTCCTAACCCCCAGTACCTCTGAATGTGACCTTACTTGGAAACAGGGTCATTGCAGATTAATTAGTTAAAATGAGGTCATACTGGAATAGGTGGCCCTTAATCCATCATGATTGGTGCCCTTATAAGAAAAGAGGAGACTACCTGAAGACAGACAGGCAAGGAGAGAACCTCATGTGAGGGCAGAGGCAGAGGTTGAAATGTTGCAGCTTCAAGCCAAGAAACACCAAAGGCTGCCAGCAAACCACCAGCTAGAAAGAAGCAAGGAAGGATTCTCCATAAGGTTTCAGAGGGAGCACTGGACCTACTGACAGGTTAATTTTGGACCTCTAGCCTCCAGAACTGTGAGACAATAAATTTCTGTAATTTTAAGCCACCGAATTTGTACTAGGTACTTTGTTACGATAGCCCTAGGAAAAAAATACAATCACTTGGATGCAATCACTTGCAATGAACTAATAGGATTTTCCCATCTACAGTTAAGCCTTTATTCAAAATTATAAAAATCTTAGAGTACTTTCAGAAACAGTCTTTCTCCCCGGTTGGTAGTGGTTTATAATACATTTGAACCAAATAAAAGTGCTTCTGACAGTTTCTAATCCTTAAACTACATGCTTTTGGGTTGTTGTTTATTCTTCAACACCAGCAAAACTAGGATATGAACCCAGTTTTTTCTGACTCCAAAGCTCATGATGCTTGTTTCACAGCTGCACTAGAGTAAAAGAAATTATGAAGGGGTGCCTGGGTGGCTCAGTCAGTTGGGTATCTGCCTTCGGCTCGGGTCGTGATCCCAGGGTCCTGGGATCGAGCCCCGCGTCGGGCTCCCTGCTTGACAGGGAGCCTGTTTCTCCCTCTCCCTCTGCCTACAGCTCCCCATGCTTGTGCTCACTCGCTCTCTCTCTGTCAAATAAATAAATAAAACCTTTAAAAAAAAAGAAAGAAAAGAAATTATGAAGTTTGGTGCAAAGTCACTTGACATTTTTACTAAAAGGTTATTTAAGGGGTGCCTGGGTGGCTCAGTTGGTTAAGCGACTGCCTTCAGCTCAGGTCATGATCCTGGAGTCCCTGGATCGAGTCCCGCATCGGGCTCCCTGCTCAGCGAGGAGCCTGCTTCTCCCTCTAACCCTCCCCCCGTCATGTACTCTCTCTCTCTCTCTCATTCTCGCTCTCTCAAATAAATAAATCTTTAAAAAAAAAAAAAAGGTTATTTAAAAGGTATTTTTAAAAACTTCAGTACAAAAAAATTCCTGAAATTCTCTGACACTTACAAGCAGTACAAATTTGTAAAAGTTACAAAAGAATTTTAGAATAACAAGTTTATCAAAATGCACAGTCTGTGTTATGTTAATTCATTAGAATTTTTTAGATTCACTATTTTATACTTCCTCATGTATTTTTCCAATCTTCCTAAGTCCCACACAGAATAATACAACCAACAACGGCTTAAAAAGCATCCTGTGGCTTATTCATTTAGGAGCAGTGAAGGAAGGAAGGCTTCAGCTCCAGGTACTCATGAACTCATATCTCCTTTTAATTGGAGGGTCAATCCTTATGGGGACATTCAAGAAGAACCCATTACTTTCTGGGTTGCCTCCATCTGGATTAACGGTGTTTAAATCCAAAACCTAAAATTGGAAAGGAAAGGAAATCTTCAAGGGCATCATCACCCTTCAAACATAAATAATAACCCTAACCTTATTCCACTAAACATAGGACATTGTTTCAGGGAAGGAAAAACAATAAAATAAATGTTCTAGATGTCAAGATTTTTTAATTAAGGGGGAGACCCTAAGATTATTAAAAATGATAGATCCAGATATAGATGTTTGGTCAATGAATATTTTATTCTTTTTAAAGTAAAAACAAAGTAAAAAATTTGTTTTTCTTTTTTTAAATATAAATACAGGAAGGAATGAAGGGATAATTTAGATAGCACTATTCCTTTTTGAGAAGTTTAGACCCACTGATTTCTGCCTAATTTTGGATACATCCCTATACTGTATATTATAATGACACTTGTGAAATGCTCTGTTTCTCCTAGGAACTTTATACTAGATTTGGTAACTGGTTAGAATAGGCTAATATAGACCTTAAGAATGAGATCATAACCACTAGATAAAGAATAAATTAAAAAGTACTTTATGGGTCAGGGGAGAAACGGTATATAAATGTAAAAATAATGAACACACTTTTAGTACTAACTAGAATTAATTCACAGCCACATTACTACATTACTTACCTAAACTAATTACATTGCATTCCTAGGCATTGTGTTAATTAGAAGAATCATCTCATTAAATACTCACATCAACCTTCTGATGTAGGGGCTGATACTACTATTTATAGACATAAAACAAGGGCTTAAGTTAGGTAGCCTTCTATGTATCCTGGAGCCAGTAAATGACAGAGCTAACATGCAAATCCAGGTCTCTGTCTCAGAGCCCACTCACTACACTACACCAATTCTGTAAGTTGGTTTTACTTGTGATAATCGTTTTCCGTTTTGTTACATTTCATCAGATGTTCTAAAATTATGTATGATCTTTACATAAGTAAAAAGTTAAGACATCCCACCAAGTAATATTAAATGATAAATATATGTGCAAGTAAGCTCCCATTTTCAAAAAGGATACAAGCTGAAATATTTGACTTTTTTTTCACCTTGATCTTTATTTCAAAAAGAGTAAGAGTGGAAATGCTCTGAACTTATTGGTAAAATTTAACCAAATATTTGATGTGGGTAAGTTCTTCCTCACAAAAGAGTCACAACTAATAAAAGCAGAAAGATAGAGAAGGGGGCGGAGCAAGATGGCAGAGGAGTAGGAGACCTGGATTTCGTCTGGTTCCAGAAATTCAGCTGGATAGGGATCAAACCATTCTGAACACCTACAAACTCAACAGGAGATCAAAGAAAAGAATAGCAACAACTCTCTGAACAGAAAAGCCACCACTTTCTGGAAGGCAGGATGTGCAGAGAAGTGAATCTGAGGCGATATTCGGAAGGATAGACGGCGGGGGAGGGGGCCCCTGTCGGCCACTTCTGGCAAGTGATAGAGCCGCGGAGCACAAAATCGGAACTTTTAGAAGTCGGCTCCACTAAGGAACGTCGCTCCGGTGGCTAAGCTGGGGGTGGAACCCTCGTAGGACAGTGTGGTCTGAGGACCCTCGGGGTCACAGAAAGACCAGGGGTGCCTGAGTGTGGCAGAGCTCCCAGGTATCGGAGCAGGGAAGGTGGCTGCAGAGACGGAGTCGAGGAGTGGGCTCTCAGCTCGGGGTTGCCATAAACCGTGATCCGTGGCACAGTCGGGCCACTGCTTCTCCAAGCGGGGACCCAACAAGCGGCAGATCCGGGGAGACTCACCTTCCTCTCCCGGGAGGAGCGGTGCAGGAGCGCACCGCAGGGATCTGCTGGGTTTGGAGACTCCACACGGGGTCGTGTGCCAGAGATAGAAACACTCGGTCACAGGCCGGGTAAGCACGGAGTGCGGCCGGAGACCGGGGAGAGGGGAGTGATTGACTGCTTTTCTCTGGGGGCTCACTGAAGAGTGGGGCCCAAGTTCTCTGCTCCTCCGGGGCGGAGATTGGGAGGCCACCATTTTCACTCTCGGCCTCCAAAGCTGTACGGAAAGCTCGCAGGGAAAAAAAGCTCCGGAGAGCAACCCCGAGCAGATTACTTAGCGCGGAAAGGCAAGGGCAGGGCAATTCCGCCTCCGGCAAAGACATTTGGGAACCACAACAACAGGCCCCTCCCCCGGAAGATGAGTGAGAACAGCCCGCCAAGACCAAGTTTACTGATCAATGAGAACGGCAGACTCCAGCGCTAGGGGAATATTGCACATAGAATCCATGATTCTTTAGTCTTTCAAAGTTAATTTTTTCTTAACTGTCTTTTTTTTTAATTTTCTTTTTCCCTTTTTCAACAAACATCTTATCAATCCCTTTTTTAAAAAACATTTTTATTTTTTATTTTTAGAGTCATATTCTAGCCCTTCATAGTAGTTACCCTTATTTTTGGCATATATATATATATATATATATATATATATATATGTATGTTGTTCTCTCTTTAAAATTTTGAGATAGTTTCTTCTAACAGATCAAAATATACCCTAAATCTCTACTGTATGGTTTTGTTCTACTCTCCTGCCTGATCACATTCTCTCTTTTTTTTCTTTTTTTTTTTAAATTCTCGTCTTCCTTTTTTCAAACAACTTATCAATTCCTTTTATAAAATTTTTTTATAATTTTCATCTTTACAGTCATATTCCATCCCTTCCTTATATCAACCCTTATTTTTGCACATATATAAGTTTTTCTTTCTTTAAAATTTTGGGAGGCACTTTCTTCAACAGACCAAAGTTCACCCAAAATCTAGTGTGTGGCACTGATCTATGCACCAGCCTGATCATATTTGATCATATTCTGGGTTTTTTTGTTTTGTTTTGTTCTGTTTTTGTTTGTTTTTATCTTTTTCTTTTTCTTTTTTCTTTCTTTCCCTTTCTTTTCCCCCGGCTTCAGGTCTTTTCTGATTTGTTTAGAGTATATTTTCTGGGGATGTTGTTACGCTGTTAGCATTTTGTTCTCTCATTCATCTATTCTCCTCTGGACAAAATGACAAGATGGAAAAAATCACCTCAACAAAAAGAACAAGAGATAGTACCGACTGCCAGGGACCTACGCAATATGGACATTAGTACGATGTCAGATCTAGAGTTCAGAATCATCACTTTAAAGATACTAGCTGGGCTTGAAAAAAGCATGGAAGTTATTAGAGAAACCCCTTCTGGAGAAATAAAAGAACTAAAATCTAACCAAGTCGAAATCAAAAAGGCTACTTATGAGGTGCAATCAAAAACAGGGGTGCTAACTGCTAGGATAAATGAGGCAGAAGAGAGAATCAGTGATATAGAAGACCAAATGATGGAAAATAAAGAAGCTGAGAAAAAGAGAGATAAACAACTACTGGATCACGAGGACAGAATTCGAGAGATTAGCGATACCATAAGACAAAACAACATTAGAATAATTGGGATCCCAGAAGAAGAAGAAGAAAGGGAGACAGGGGCAGAAGGTATACTGAAGCAAGTTATAGCGGAGAACTTCCCTAATTTGGAGAAGGAAACAGGCATCAAAATCCAGGAAGCACAGAGAACCCCTCTCAAAATCAATAAAAATAGGTCAAACACCCCAACATCTAATAGTAAAACTTACAAGTCTCAGAGACAAAGAGAAAATCCTGAAAGCAGCTCGGGAAAAGAAATATGTAACCTACTATGGCAGAAATATTAGAATGGCAACAGACCTATCCACAGAGACCTGGCAGGCCAGAAAGGACTGGAATGATATCTTGAGAGCACTAAATGAGAAAAATATGCAGCCAAGAATACTCTATCCAGCTAGGCTGTCATTGAAAATAGAAGGAGAGATAAAAAGCTTCCAGGACAAACAAAAACTAAAGGAATTTACAAACACGAACCAGCCCTACAAGAAATATTGAAAGGGGTCCTCTAAGCAAAGAGAGAGCCTAAAAGCAACATAGACCAGAAAGGAACACAGACAATATACAGTAACAGTCACCTTACAGGCAATAAAATAGCACTAAATTCCTATCTTTCAGTAGTTACCCTGAATGTAAATGGGCTAAATGCCCCAATCAAAAGACACAGGCTATCAGATTGGATTAAAAAACAGCCCCATCGATATGCTGTCTGCAAGAGACTCATTTTAGAACCAAAGACACCCCCAGATTGAAAGTGAGGGGGTGGAAAACAATTTACCATGCTAATGGACACCAAAAGAAAGCTGGGGTGGCAATCCTTATATCAGACAAATTAGATTTTAAACCAAAGACTGTAATATGAGATGAGGAAGAACACTATATCCTACTTAAAGGGTCTATCCAACAAGAAGATCTAACAATTGTAAATATCTATGCCCCTAATATGGGAGCAGCCAATTATATAAGGCAATTAATAACAAAAGTAAAGAAACACATTGACAACAATACAGTAATAGTGGGGGACTTTAACACCCCCCTCACTGAGATGGACAGATCATCTAAGCAAAAGATCAACAAGGAAATAAAGACTTTAAATGACACGCTGGACCAAATGGACTTCACAGACATATTCAGAACATTGCATCCCAAAGCAACGGAATACACATTCTTCTCTAGTACCCATGGAACATTCTCCAGAATCAATCACATCATAGATCATAGATCAGGTCTCAACCGGTACCAAAAGACTGGGATCATTCCCTGCCTATTTTCAGACCACAATGCTTTGAAACTAGAACTCAATCACAAGAGGAAAGTCGGAAAGAACTCAAATACATGGAGGCTAAAGAGCATCCTACTAAAGAATGAATGGGTCAACCAGGAAATTAAAGAAGAATTAAAAAACTTCATGGAAACCAATGAAAATGAAAACACAACTGTTCAAAATCTTTGGGATGCAGCAAAGGCAGTCCTAAGAGGCAAGTATATAGCCATACAAGCCTCTCTCAAGAAACAAGAAAGGTCTCAAATACACAACCTAACCCTACACCTAAAGGAGCTGGAGAAAGAACAGCAAATAAAGCCTAAACCCAGCAGGAGAAGAGAAATAATAAAGATCAGAGCAGAAATCAATGAAATAGAAACCAAAAGAACAGTAGAACAGATCAACGAAACTAGGAGCTGGTTCTCTGAAAGAATTAACAAGACTGATAAACCCCTGGCCAGACTTATCAAAAAGAAAACAGAGGGGAGCCTGGGTGGCTCAGTCGTTGAGCGTCTGCCTTCGGCCCAGGTCATGATCCCAGGGTTCTGGGATCGATCCCCACATCGGGCTCCCTGCTCAGTGGGAATCCTGCTTCTCCCTCTCCAACTCCCCCTGCCTGGGTTCCCTCTCTCGCTGTGTCTCTCTGTCAAATAAATAAATAAAATCTTTAAAAAAAGAAAAGAGAAATGACCCAAATCAACAAAATCATGAATGAAAAAGGAGAGATCACAACCAACACCAAAGAAATACAAACAATTATAAGAACATATTATGAGCGGGCGCCTGGGTGGCTCAGTTGGTTGGGCGACTGCCTTCGGCTCAGGTCATGATACCGGAGTCTTGGGATCGGGTCCCGCATCGGGCTCCCTGTTCGGCGGGGAGTCTGCTTCTCCCTCTGCCCCTCCCCCCCTCATGCTCTATCTCATTCTCTCTCTCAAATAAATAAATAAAATCTTTAAAAAAAAAGAAAAGAGCATATTATGAGCAACTGTATGCCAGCAAATTAGATAACCTGGAAGAAATGGATGCATTCCTAGAGATGTATCAACTACCAAAACTGAACCAGGAAGAAACAGAAAACCTGAAGAGACCTATAACCACTAAGGAAATTGAAGCAGTCATCAAAAATTTCCCAAAAAACAAAAGCCCAGGGCCAGATAGCTTCCCAGGGGAATTCTACCAAACATTTAAAGAAGAATTAATAACTATTCTTCTGAAACTGTTCCAAAAAATAGAAATGGAAGGAAAACTTCCAAACTTGTTTTATGAAGCCACCATTACCTTGATTCCAAAACCAAAGACCCCATCAAAAAGGAGAATTACAGACCAATATCCTTGATGAACATGGAGGCAAAAATTCTCACCAAAATGCTAGCCAATAGGATCCAACAGTACATTAAAAGGATTATTCACCATGACCAAGTGGGATTTATCCCTGGGCTGCAAGGTTGGTTCAACAGCCACAAATCAATCAATGTGATACAACACATTAACAAAAGAAAGAACAAGAATCATATGATCCTCTCAACAGATGCAGAAAAAGCCTATGACAAAGTACAGCATCCTTCTTGATCAAAACTCTTCAGAGTATAGGGATAGAGGGTACATACCTCAATATCATAAAAGCCATCTATGAAAAACCTACAGCGAGTATCATTCTCAATGGGGAAAAACTGAGAGCTTTCCCCCTAAGGTCAGGAATGCAGCAGGGATGTCCACTATCACCACTGCTATTCAACATAGTATTAGAAGTCCTAGCCACAGCAATCAGACAACAAAAAGAAATCAAAGGCATCCAAATCAGCAAAGAAGTCAAATTCTCACTCTTTGCAGATGATATGATACTTTATGTGGAAAACCCAAAAGACTCCACCCCAAAACTGCTAGAACTCATACAGGAATTCAGTAAAGTGGCAGGATATAAAATCAATGCACAGAAATCAGTGGCATTCCTATACACTTAACAAGACAGAAGAAAGAGAAATTAAGGAGTCGATCCCATTTACAATTGCACCCAAAACCATAAGATACCTAGGAATAAATCTAACCAAAGAGGCAAAGGATCTGTACTCAGAAAACTATAAAATACTCATGAAAGAAATTGAGGAAGACACAAAGAAATGGAAAAACGTTCCATGCTCATGGATTGGAAGAACAAATATTGTGAAGATGTCAATGCTACCTAGAGCAATCTACACATTCAATGCAATCCCCATCAAAATACCATCCACTTTTTTCAAAGAAATGGAACAAATAATCCTAAAATTTGTATGGAACCAGAAAAGACCCCGTACAGCCAGATGAATGTTCAAAAAGAAAAGCAAACCTGGCGGCATCACAATTCCGGACTTCCAGCTCTATTACAAAGCTGTCATCATCAAGACAGTATGGTACTGACACAAAAACAGACACATAGATCAATGGAACAGAATAGAGAGCCCAGAAATGGACCCTCAACTCTATGGTCAACTAATCTTCGACAAAGCAGGAAAGAATGTCCAATGGAACAAAGACAGTCTGTTTAAAAAATGATGTTGGGATAATTGGACAGCCACATACAGAAGAATGAAACTGGACCATTTCCTTACACCACACACAAAAGTAGACTCCAAATGGTTGAAAGACCTCAATGTGAGACAGGAGTCCATCAAAATCCTAAACAAGAACACAGGCAGCAACCTCTTCGACCTCAGCCGCAGCAACTTCTTCCTAAAAACATCGCCAAAGGCAAGGGAAGCAAGGGCAAAAATGAACTATTGGGACTTCATCAAGATAAAAAGCTTTTGCACAGCAAAAGAAACAGTCAACAAAACCAAAAGACAACTGACAGAATGGGAGAAGATATTTGCAAATGACATATCAGATAAAGGGCTAGTATCCAAAATCTATAAAGAACTTTTTAAACTCAACACCCAAAGAACAAATGATCCAATCAAGAAATGGGCAGAAGACATGAACAGACATTTTTCCAAAGAAGACATCCAAATGGCCAACAGACACATGAAAAAGTGCTCAACATCGCTTGGCATCAGGGAAATCCAAATCAGAACCTCAATGGGATACCACCTCACACCAGTCAGAATGGCTAAAATTAACAAGTCAGGAAATGACAGATGTTGGCGGGGATGCGGAGAAAGGGGAACCCTCCTACACTGTTGGTGGGAATGCAAGCTGGTGCAGCCACTCTGGAAAACAGTATGGAGGTTCCTCAAAAAGTTGAAAATAGAGCTACCATACGATCCAGCAATCGCACTACTGGGTATTTACCCCAAAGATACAAATGGAGGGATCCAAAGGGGTACGTGCACCCTGATGTTCATAGCAGCAATGTCCACAATAGCCAAACTGTGGAAAGAGCCAAGATGTCCATCGACAGATGAATAGATAAAGATGTGGTATATATATACAATGGAATATTATGCAGCCATCAAAAGGAATAAGATCTTGCCATTTGCAATGACATGGATGGAACTGGAGGGTGTTATGCTAAGCGAAATAAGTCAATCAGAGAAAGACATGTATCATATGACCTGACTGATATGAGGAATTCTTAATCTCAGGAAACAAACTAAGGGTTGCTGGAGTCAGGGGTGGGGTGGGAGGGATGGGGTGGCTGGGTGATAGATACTGGGGAGGGTATGTTCTATGGTGAGCACTGTGAATTGTGCAAGACTGTTGAATCACAGATCTGTACCTCTGAAACAAATAATGCAATATATGTTAAGAAAAAAAAAAAGAAGAAGATAGCAGGAGGGGAAGAATGAAGGGGGGGAAATCAGAGGGGGAGATGAACCATGAGAGACGATGGACTCGAAAAACAAACTGAGGGTTCTAGAGGGGAGAGGGGTGGGGGGATGGGTTAGCCTGGTGATGGGTATTAAAGAGGGCACATTCTGCATGGAGCACTGGGTGTTATTCACAAACAATGAATCATGGAACACTACATCAAAAACTAATGATGTAATGTATGGTGATTAACATAACAATAAAAAAAATTTTTTTAAAGTAGAAAGAATGAGAAAATTAGAAAAGTCACTATTCTGCAACCCCTGAAGAAACAGTGGATCTAGACAATGTTATGGAACACTGCTAAATTATTAGGTGAGAAGTGAAAGGATCACCTCAACTCAGTGATCTTAAGTGGTGCAAGACAGAGTACCAGCACCACATATGAAATATTTTTGATCAGAAAAAAGGAACCCAAATCTAATCACGCTTCCAGCTCTATGGGTCTACAGGAAATTTGAGGGACATATCTACATGTTAAAGGAACCCAGGATACAGTCATCTTAATCCAGAATGTTGGGACAATCTACAAGACATCACCCAAGTCTTTAAACAAATAAATAAAACAGAAACCCAAAAGAGAGGAACTGTTACTGATTTTTAAAGATTACAAGACACAGCAATCAAATAAAATGTACAGATCTTATTTGGATCCTGACTGGAACAAGCCAACTGTAAAGAAGACATTTCTTAGACAATAAGAAAATATTAGATGATATTAAAGGATTATTAGTATTGTTGGACAAAGAAACGATATTCCAGAAACATTAAAAGAAAAAAGTTGTGTCTGATAGCAATCATACTAAAGAACTCACAGAACAAATGTAACGGCCAATATTTGCTTCAAAATAGTCCAGAAAAATAAAGGACAGGGAAGGGAAAACTGAGATCAAAATGGCACAATGTTGGTAACTGATGAAACTGGGTGGTGGGTATTATAGGTTCTCTTGTAGTTTTGTGTAGGTCTGTAATTATTCTAGTCTATTTTTTTTTTAAGATTTTATTTATTTGTCAGAAAGAGAGCACAAGCAGGGGGAGCAGCAGACAGAGCAGGCAGAGAAGCAGGCTCCGCGCTGAGCAGGGAGCCCACCGTGGGACTCGATCCCAGGACCCTGGGATCATGACCTGAGCCGAAGGCAGCCACTTAACCAACTGATCCACCCAGACATCCCTATTCTAGTTTATTTTTGTGTAGGTTTGAAAATTTCCTAAATATGATGAGGAATAATGTGTGCACCTTGTTTGGATTCTGATTCAAACAAACCCATTATAAAAGGGCACTTTGAGACAACGGGAGAAAATTGAACACGTATTGGACTTTAATTATGTTAAAGAATTAATAATTTGGTTGAGTATGATTTTAGTATTATGGTTATTTTTTAAGTTGCTATTTAATAGAGTGATATACTGAAGTATTCAGGGAAAAAATAAAATATATTTGGATTTTTTTTTTTTTTTTTTACAGAAACTTATATATGAGAATGACATCTGGGATTTGCTTAAAAATACCTCGGCAAAAATAAAAGTATAGAGGGGAAATAAATGAAACAAAAGTGTCAGAATGTTAATAACTACTGAATCGAATAAGTGATTAATAAACCTAATTCAAAATAATTTCATCCTAATATAATATAAACTCTAGGTGTCTTTGAATAATTCCAAAGTAAAATATTTTTTTAAAGAATGACTTCTAATATAGCTTAAGAAACAAATACTAAATATAACCAAGTAACTGGAAATTGCTTTAATTTCCTGAGGCTGACAGACAAATGAATAGATATACATATCTTGTAATATATATATATATATGCATAATTTAAAATAAGAAAAAAGAAAAAGAATGACATTATTTTGACAAAAAAGAAATGTATAAATTTAAAATACATTCAGATAATTGTGCAAATGAAGGATGCATTCATTAAAAGATTGCAAACCTGGGTAGGGAATATAGCAGGCATTCAATAAATGTTTCTGAATGAATGCTACTCTATCAATGATCGTTTTCCTCTTATATTATCTAGGAATGTTGGACATCTAAATTTCCGTAACACTACAGTCAATGAATTTAAAGCTTTCTAATTTTGATATACCTCTGAAGATTAAACTTTATATTGAAGAAAATCTTTATCATAATAAAATCACTATTTGAGAACTAAGAAAGGACCCTAGATATAATACAATTCAACCTACTGTTGCACAGATAAGATGATGAGGCCCAGAGTAACAAAAAATACACCTCTATTTATACTCAAAGCATTTACTCACTTCATGAGACCCGAATTCTTCTTACTAAATGGTCCGATGATTTTAAACAGCAGCTCCACAACTCCATTTTTCCCTAAGGATACTGAATTCACAGCTAGGAGGCAGAGGAAAGGATGTAAAATGATTTTAAAACCTCAACAAGTAGAAATGTGTATTCTTGGTGATACAGAGCTGAAAACATACACAAATTCTTGAGAAGACCCAAGCCCCTCATAAAGCCTACCTAGCCAATCACTTGAAAGGAAGATTGTTGTTTTTTTTGTTTTTTCTGGCTTTATTTATGACCTCGCAGGGAGATTATGAAAGAAGTTATATAAAACAACAAACTGTTACTTAAAAAAAAAAAAAAAAAGAGTTTTAAGTTACTCTGTTTTTTCTTCAATAATTTAAATACCAGGTCATGGAGATTCAAAGACAAAAACAGTGTGGGCCCTCAGAGAATACAGTATAGAGCAGAGTGACAAAAACAATAAACAAATAATTACTAAATTACTTTCTAAATAGATTAAGAGTTGCAGGCTATTTAGGTTACACCAGAATGAAGCCCCAAGTCCAGAATGAAACTGAAGGTATCTCTGGAGAAACTGAGCCTGAGTTCAGTTTTTACCAATGAAGAGGAGCTAGCTAGGGCAGGAGCTGCTGTAAGGAAATGTCTCTGGAGACAGAGATAACATGGCAAACAGAACAGAGTCGGTGAACACCATGGGTATAAAATTACACATTAAAACATACAGTATCAGACAGAAGCTTATCAATGGGAAGATGAGGTGGGAAAAGAAAGTAAACAAATTATAGAGCCCTAGAAGTTGTTTGTTCTTTCAACTACAGGGAATTGCCCGAAAGGAACAACCAATCAGACATGCATTTTAATATAGGTCAGATGTCACAGCACTGTGGGGAAGACAGATTTGAGAGACATGGTAGCAGGCTGTGGTCCAGGTGGGAGGTGATGAGGACCTTGGCTAAAGCAGCTGTGGAAAAAGAAGTAACAACTGTAGAGTTTCACACAGAATATGCAAACAATTACCAAAATCAGGAAATTGTGTCTAACAATTTTCAACTCTGAACAAATTTATTTTAAAAATCATAGATAAACCATTTACCAGCCTTCTAGTGGTAAATTCAGTAAGATGCCACCAAAAATGTAAGCTAAAGTCTTGTATGATTTTAATTTCCTCTGTATCTATTTTTCCATTATCCCTTCTAATTTTATCTCTGTGTGGTCTTCCTTTTTCCTTAATTGGGGTATTCAATGGTTTATCTGTTTTATTTAGTTTTTAATTTTATTTGAGTATAGTTGACACACAATGTTAGAGTAGTTTCAGGTGTGCAACTCAGTACTTTGACAAGTTTATACATTATGCTATGTTCACCACAAACATACTTACCATCTGTCCCATTACATCACTATTACAGTATTATTTTATTTTTAATCCAATCATTCCATTTCTTAAATTAACTGGGGCTTTTTTTCTAATGTATTCTTTTTCCCTCTACATTCCTCTGCTTTTCTTGTGTTTATTCTTCCCTTCCTAACTTCTTTGGTTAGATATCCAATTTATTCATTTCCTTCTATTCTTTTTAATTACATAAGTGTTAATTATTTAAAGTGGTCAAAGCTATTTTCCTATAAGCTCACCTTCAGCCATACTGTCAAAGTATAAATACAGATAATCATATACATACATAAAATTTTATACATACACACACATACGTATATATATATACCCACATCTCTACCACTTTGAATACCATTATTCTGCAATGATATATTCTGCAATATCATGTACTCCCCACAACTTCAATTTCAGATGTCTTATTAACCACTCCAATCCCATAGTGGAAATAGAAATTTCATAGCACCTAGGTTTGGGACCTAGTATTAGAGAGTATATATGTGTGTGGGGAAACAATTTCTCCGTGATCTCTCTTCTCTCCAGCTTCCTTGGAGGCTGTTGTACTATTTTTTTTTTCCTGTTCTGCTACTTCCCTATCGATTGCTGAAGATAATTAGCTCCAGGTGACTATGCTTCCATATGCCTTCCTTCTCAGCTTTCCTCTCATCTGTGAAAATCCAAATAGGCTCAGCAGTTTTTCCTGCCGATACCCTCCTATTCTTCCACATCTTTCCACAGGCCGTTACACATCCCCTTCACTACAAGCTTTTACAAACTGCAGGAAATGAGAATTCTCAAGATTTTGTCAACTCACCTTCTTACTCACATCACTTTTGTGGTGGTGGGGTTAGGAGTTACAAAGAGTCATATTACATATTCTCTTTTCTTGTCTACAATTTTTAGAACTTTATGGAGTTCAGGTACTTTTACATTTTCATTTTGTATAACCTGACAACAATGAGTAAACTGAAAGGTGCTCTAAAATACTTACAGTTGGCAGAATATACTCGTAAAAGCTGAAGACAAGGCAAAACCAAGCGATGATTCTGCAAATTCTGTTTGACCAAATTCAGGGTTATATTCAGAGCTCCATTAATTCTAGCTTTCACTCCAAATTTTTTGTCTGTTTAAAAAAAATGAACAAACACAATTTATTCATGTATAACTTTTGAATGAAATGAAAATGTCATAAACTATATACACACATACACACTTTTTAGAATAAGCATTTTAACCAAATACTTCAAAGTTTAAAAGGTCATATGTATGCCACAAAGCAATGGCAGAACCCTTAAATAATCACTATTCTAAGAGTTTAGAGAATCATTTTAATCTATGTAGATAGACAACTATAAACTGAACTTGGGTTCTAGTCCCAGGATGCCTTTCTCTGTTAACTTAATCTAAATCAGCTTTCTCCCTGTTTCAAATCCCATGTTTTCTCAATCTGTATTTTTTAACATTTTGCATGTCTTACTATTGTAATAATCAGTCCTATAATTTTTTATATCTCTTTTGGTCTTGACTAGATCATAAGCTTTTTAAGCATGGAGACTGTGCAATACAAATATGACTATTAATGAAAAGCAAACACATTTTACCTCCATGTTCCTCAAAGCATTCCCATCCATATTCCCTCCATCCAGCTTCAACAATATATATCCTTTACACACATACACATGCAAGCACACACACAGCGACACACTTGTGATTCTGGTATTTTTCTTCCTTTTTCCAATCTATGCAACAGAATTCCTCATGAATTTAGGATCCTCAATTTTGCAGGCCACTAGTTGACTGTAAAAAGCAGTCCATGAGGGGCGCCTGGGTGGCTCAGTCGTTAAGTGTCTGCCTTCAGCTCAGGTCATGATCCCAGGGTCCTGGGATCGAGCCCCGCATTGGGCTCCCTACTCCGCGGGAAGCCTGCTTCTCCCTCTCCCACTCCCCCTGCTTGTGTTCCCTCTCTCGCTGTGTCTCTCTCTGTCAAATAAATAAATAAAATCTTAAAAAAAAAAAAAAAAAAAAGCAGTCCATGACTAAGACCAAGAAAAAGCAGTACCACTTTAGATTTTCAAAATTTACCAAACTTCAAGGCAAACAGAATCAATGTCACAAATAGTTCTATGATAAAAACACAAGTGGAACCCTTACCTTTAGGTCCAATCTTTGCAAGAATAGAATGAATCTGCACCATCAACTCCTCATTCGGGGGAGATTCTTTGCTGGCATTCATAAGTAACTGCAACAATATTTGTGAACCACCTTTGGTGACCAAGAAACTCGCTCTTCGACCTCCACCTAAAAAAAAAAAAAAATTGTTTTTAATTGTTTAAACAGCAAATCCTCCCATAACATATTAGACATCACAACTTGTTAGCATTCAAGAAATATTTCAAATGATGACTTCTGAAATCAAACACCTCAAAATCAATTTTTTTAAATTTCATTTAGTATTTTAGTTAGAAAATAACAAAGAGGGTAAATACAAGTGATGCCAAAATTCCACATTCAAGGCTCTGAAAATGGGTTTTGGGGTGGTTTGAGGGATACCGGAAGACCCCTCAAATCAAAAACAAAGCAACAATAAGAGTATGACAATTTCAGTTTCCAAATTCTGATACTCAGAATAGCTTCTATAAAAGTATCAGAAAATTCCAAATAAAGTACACATGATACATTGCTGATCACTGTTTACAAACAGAAATTAGACCAAAGGAAACAAAAACTTACCAGCTGACACCAGCTCAACAAGAATGCTTAAGATATTAAGTGTAGTTTGAAGATCTTTCGTGTTCTGAAATAAATAGTTTATTTGCTGTATTAAACCATTGTAAATCTGTGATTCCCAAACCTCTTCTGTTCCTGCTGTGAACTACCTGTATTTTTACAAATGGCCCTTCCAATTTCCCTACGAACAAATGTATTTGGGCTGCCACTATTCTCACTTACCACTTCAGTAGTCTCTTCTTGCCCTTGAAAATGTTTTGCAAGTCATCTGAGCTATTGTTTTCTTAGTATCAACACTATTACAAGAGGAATTAATTTGTCATTTGAATTCACCATCTTCTACTAAATAGATAACCCAAATAAATGAATCAAAACGTAAAAAGCACTACAATGTATCTATGGTGACCACCCAGTCACCTAGCTCCCCTCTCAGAAGGCAACTGCATTATCAGTTGCTTGTGTATCCAGCCAAAGACAATGTGCACACATGAAAGAAATCCATGTAAATATATATGTATATACAGATTTATTTCTCCAAATGGTAGTGCCCTATGGATACTATTTTATATTGATATTTTTATGTATCAATAAATAATTTCTTCACCCTTTTTTAAAGGCTACCATATGGATTCTATCCATCATATGGCTATGCTATTGTTTATGAAACCAGTCACCTACCAATGGAATATTTAATTGTTTTAATCTTTTGCTACTAAAAAACTGCAACAAGAAATTAACATGTTTATACAGAATCAAGTATGTCTCCATATGGGATAAATTCCTAGAATTTCTGGGTCAAAGAATATGGGCATTTACTAAATTGTTCATGGAGTAATTTACACTCCCACCAACAATGTAGAAGAGTAACTATTTCCCAAAGTCTGGATAACCAATCTAATAAGAGAAAATGTTTAAACACTGTACTTTGGTTACATCTCTCTTATTAAAAGCAATGCCTGGATAAAGAAAACCACAGAGAAGCAGAATTATGGCCTATTTAAGGAACTGCCTCACCCCCAAAGTAAAGGAATTTTAAATGTTTATACAGAGGAACTTGAGAATTGTTGTGTATCAGTAAACTGACCCTTACTTATTCTTCCCCCTTCCGAAAGGGAGTGTTGTCTCTGCTTCACCATTTTAGCTTATAGATTAATGGAGCCCAAAAGCCATATCCAGACCAGTTAGAGGATTATGCATTAAGCAGAAAACCTTGTCTCAGCATTGGAGGTATTCCATTTATTGGACCACCGACTCACGAGAGAGGAATTTGGAAGAATGAGAGGGACAAACGTGTTAAAGAGAAGAGTGGACTGTGGCAGAATATTGCTTGTGTTTGGCAAACAGGTCTCATCTTCTTCCTGGGTACATAGCCAAACCACATTTTCCAGCCCTTTTGTACTTAGGTTTGGGCCATGTGACTGAGCTCAGGCCATTGGAACCTGAATGGAAGCTGCACTGTTATCTCTAGGCCTTACCCAGACAAGTCTCCCATACATAATTCACTGCCTCCCACCCCTGCTGACCTCAATAAATTGTGATAAAGCAAACAAACAAAACGAATGGTGTTCAATCTCAAGTGCCATTTGCGTTTCCTTCCCTGGGAACTGTCCATAATGTCTACACATTTAAATCAATGTCTATTGATTTAATTTTTCCTTACTGATTTATAAAAGTTCTTTATATGTTAAAGAAATTATACAAGTTGAAACATTTTTTCCTCAGTTTGCCAAGTGTCTATGGTGTTTTTTTCCCACGTACTTTAGTTAATATAATTGAATTTATCAATCTTTTCTTTTATAGCTTCTGGGTCTTTGTTCATATTAGAACACCCTTCCCTGTTTTAAGATTATTTAAAAATTTCTCCTATTACTTCCTCTAGTATTATGATTTTATCTTCCATGCTTAAATCTTTGCTATAGATACAGAATTTACTTCGGTGTAGGAAGTAAGGATCCACTATTCTTTTCTAAGTGGCTACCAATCTGTCCCAGCTCCACTTAGTAATAATCACTCCACTTTTCACTGATCTGAAGTGCTACCTTTCTTAAGTGGTTTTAAATTGCCATATGATTTTAATTTATTTTTGGACTTTCCATTCTGCTACATTGATGCTATATTGATGTCTATTACTAAGGCACAATTTCTAAACTATTTAAATTACTAAAGTTTTTATATAATGTTCTCTGGTATTTGGTGCAGCTAGTCCTTTCTTTTTTCTTTTTCAGAAACGTCCTTTCTACTTTTATTTTCTCATTGAACTTTAGAAACAAAACTGTTGGTATTTTTACTGAGATTACTTTAAACTGACAGATCAATTTAGGGAAAAATGACATCTTGTATCATTTTTAATAGGAAGTAATTCCTATCAAAAATATGAATTAACCCCCGTTCTTTTTTTTTCCAGTTTTATTGAGATATAATTTGACTTATAATACTATGTAAGTTTAATGTATACAACAAACTCACTTCCTGTTCTTAACACAGCACTGAATAAAATTTAAAATCCTGATTCTGAATATATCCTGCTGATCCACCCAAAAATTTCACACTGGGATAGAAATTTAATTGTTACCAACATAATATAGCTATTCAACCAATATATGTAGTAAACTGAATCACAAATATATATCATCTAAAACAATACAAAAATGAGAATTTCCAATATCAATCGTTTATTTTAGACTAAAGATTTATTTCCAGCTAATGCTTTATTTTGTATTACCAATTGGAATGGCACATTAAAATTTAAAATATGGTTATCATTACAATCATAGGGAAATATACTTAGAGGTTTACGTAATATATATCAGAATGTTTCTGTCACCGTCCCAAGTGATAATTAAAAACATAACACTAACTTCCATTCATTAGCTTTACCTCTAGCATAAAAATTTTATACTTCATATACACATTTTTTTCTTCTACTAGTTGGTATTAGTTACAAAATTAAAGCCTGTCAGTGATTTACCTCTAGGGTTGACAGCAGAACTTCCATTCCTGTAGAACCTTTGGCTGTCATTTCTCTCCTTGTTTTTTCTGAAAGGTATAAAAAAGTTTTCTTCTAAAACAAGAAAAAATTACATATAGCTTTATTCTATAGCTAATGTAGAATCAACATGACTCCATTGGTCTAGTAAACATTCTAAATTGGTTCTTAGATATTCCTCCCTCTGATGTTGCTAATTCTACTGGGTGGGAACTTCCAGATCTCAGTTTACAAGCCCTTCCTTGCATTTAATCACATCTCCTATCATGAACTAGATGGATCCCTGTCAATCCATCTATAATCTTAAAATCAACAACAGAGTATAAGTACCAGAACTGGTGGTGAGGTAGGAGGTGATAATGGCAGGCCTCTTTATTATCTTTACAACTAGAACTAGAAAATATTTCATCAAAATTGGTGAAAACAAAAACCTAGTACTATTTTCAAATGTTTTTACTGAATTAATACTATTTTAAAATTCTGAATTACACAAAAATATACAAAACTAAGGAACAAACAAAACTTGCTTCTTCTGCAAGAATCTGTAGACCAGATCACCCAAATAATCCCTTTTATCTGAGATGGGGGTGGGGAGAAACTATAAATTTTTCTACTATTTAAAGGTTTCTAGAGCTTCTCCACTATTCTTTTCCTTTGACTAACAAGAAAAGTAGATCATAGGCCAACACTTAGGTAGATCACATACAAAGTATATGTACTTGACCTATATTACCTCATCTATGATTTACTTTAACCCTCCAGGAGGATAATTACTCTTTTCACAGACCAGAAATTTGAGTTCAGAAAAGAGAAGAAACATGCACAAAGTCATTGAGCAGGTAAGTGAAAGAGACCAGGTGACCCAGGTGTTTCTGAACCCAAAGCTTACAGTCTTTCATTGATTTCATGTATTTCTAAAAGAGCCAAAGAAATCATTCTTTTAGGCAGGACTGTTGTACAAGAGACTTGTTAACCTTCTCCAACTGTTTCACACCTGAATATTAGTGCCAGAAGTTCTTCTAATATAGGATGACAATGCCATTTCTTTCACACTTTGAGATTTTAAAAACAGAACACAAATAATCTATTCTCAACACAGCACACATTACACAATAACGTTCAAGAGATTGATACTACCAAATTTTTTCTACACAGAGATAATCAAGCAGTCTAAGAGCAGAATGAATGAAGCAGAATGAAGCCCTGATAAGGGGGAGGGGGAAAAAGTCAGGCTAGGCCTTTAGAACATCACATTTCTGCCCAAAGCAAAATCCTGTTCAACTTCCATTACGGATGAACAAAAATCCATATGTGGTATAGTTTTGACACATACAAATTACACATTTACAATTTCACAAGAACATGAAGTATATAAGAATAGAAGTCACAAAATCTCAAAAAAAACTCATTAGTCTGATATCCATCTGAAAATCAGGTTATTCTAAATTAGAAGTTATTAAAGGGACAATGTGCTCAGAGAAGTTACAGTATAGTATTATTTGTGGCAACTATCAGTAACTACCTACAAAATAAAAACAGAGATTAGAAATCATATTTTTCTTTAAAACAACAATCCCATGCTATCATGCATCATCTTGGGTCCAGATAATGAACTTTGCAAAACTGACAAACACCTTACAATCTTTCTAAACATAACATTGCATAAATGATCTGAGTATCTAAAACAGTTCATCTCTACACCCTGTTGCCATAATTACTAATGCTTAAAAGAATGACAAATTTCTTTACCTATAAAAAAAGGGGAAACTCATTAATATTTGTAAAACCCAATTCCTTTTTTAAAAGTGATTCCTCTCCTGACCTTTCATCATTTCCCTGACCCAGCTGCCTCCATCAGTAAGTATGAAACTGTAAAATAAATACTGTTTAAATACCCACAATGCACTCTTAACATTTTAAATAAGACAACTGATTTAATGTTAAAGCCAAATGATTTTTCAATATTAATCACACAGAATAGTCAGAAGACTGAGATCTCCACTAACAAACCATTATTTTTTCACCTTCATGGAACAAACCCAAAACTCCCCTTATAACATCCACGATCATGTAGTTTACTCCTCACACTAAATGAAAATTAGCCACTAGTTTTCTGCTCTACTCAAGACTCTGTCATCATCTAAGGAGACTTCAATATCAATGTGGATGATTCATTCAAATACCTAGCTGCATAGCTTCCTGACATGTAACAACAAAACCCTTCCCCCTGTGCTCCAATTTATCAACCCTCTCAATTCTCAGACCTCAAATTGCCCTACCTCTGAAATCTTAACCTCCAACCTCCCACTCTCAGACCACAGCCTCCTAACACTCCTATTCCTCTTTGCTTTCTAAAAATTAGGGAAGCCTCACTGTCCCTTTCACGGAAAGTTCTAACTCATCAGTGGTAGTGCTGTTTTCCCGCAAAATCAGTTCTAGACATACCCCGCTTGGATTCATTCCAAGGCTCACCTCTTAAACGTCCTCCTGTGAACCCTTATAATTAAGTAAAGGCTAAAATGCGCATTCTCTATTCCTACATCACAGTAAAAATAAGGCCACAAGAATTTCTTCTCCTAGTTTAAGATTTTTACCACCAAAAAATTCACCATTTCCATCCTCATTTGGAAACACAAAACTACTGTTTTCACTTATCTCAACTCTCAGCCATCAACATCTGCCCTGCCATAGCCCACACCTATTCCAAAATGTGTGCCAGTTCTCAACCTTTGCTCTCAATCTCTGGACCTCTGTTCCCAACTCTCGGCATCTATGTTTCCCTCAGTGAATTGAGACAAAGTGATCAGTCAACCACAGATGAAATCCTATAAAACAATGACCAAGTTCCATACACTCATGTATCCAATCCTTGACGATTCTGCATTCCTTTTTCCAGTCTTAGGGAGGGAAAGAGGATGTGTCGTTTCTACTATGTTCTAAATCCCATCCTTTCTACCTATTTATAAACCTATAGCTTCAACCTCTACCTACATACTGTTTTCTGTTTTCCCACATACATAACAAACCTTATTTTAACTTGCCTCCTCCTCTATTTCCTTCTGGTTTCTCAGTGAAACTCCCCCCATGACAGAAAGTCTACACGCCCTGTCATTATTTCATTTGCCACTCACTTTACAGCATAATGCAATCTTCCTTCTAATTCCGCCACTTGAAAGTGCTCTTGTTGTGGCCAACAATTTATTAATTGTCAAATCAAAAAGATCTTTATTTTAACTAACCTCTCTCTGTTACTTAACATTGCTGACAATGCTTCCTCTGTTGGCTTTTCTAAAACAGTCCTTCCCAGTTCTTATACCACCATGTGCTTTCTTCAACACCTTCAATAATCTAAATGTTCTAACAGGCAAGAATTTTAAAGCAGCTACTATAATTACGTTCAATTACATTAAGGAAAATAAGCTCACTATGAACAAAAAGAAATCACAAAACAGAAAAATAAAAAGTATAAAAAAGAACCAAATGCACATTTTAGAAAAGAAAAATACAATATATAAAATAAATATTGGATAGACATAATGGCAGAATGCAGAGAAAAAAGGCAGTGAGCCTGAACACAGAAAAAGAGAAATTATCCAATCTGAGTAACAAAGTATTAAGATTGAAAAATAGGAGCCTCACAGTGCGTGGGTGGCTCAGTCAGTTAAGCGTCTGCCTTCAGCCCAGGTCATGATCCCAGGGTCCTGGGATGGAGCCCTGCATAGGTCTCCCTGCTCAGCAGGGAGTCTGCTTCTCCTTCTCCCTCTGCCTCTCCCCCTGCTTGTGCTCTCTCTCTCTCTCTCTCTCACTCTTTCTTAAGTAAAATCTTAAAAAAAAAAAAAAGAAAAAAAGAAAAATAGGAGCCTCAAGGACCTCTGAAACAATCTCCGAAAGTCTAACATATGTATAATTATATACCAAGAGAGAATGAAGAAGAAAAGAATTTTGATAAAAAAATTTCCTAAAACTGATAAAAGACACAAATTTACAGATTCAAGAAGCTCACAAATTCCAAGCAGGATAAATACAAAAAAAACTACATGCAAACCTCTGAAAACCAAAACTAATGGAAAATCATGAACTCAACAAGAGAAAAATGACACATAACTTTCAAAAACAAAGATTCAAAAATAGCAGACATCTCCTTTGAAATTATGGAGGCCACAAAATAGTGGAAGGACTGTTTTACATGCACTTTATAGTGCTGAAGGACAAAACCATCAACCCAGAATTCTACACCCATTAAAAACATCCCTCAAGAATTAGGTGAAATAAATCCATTGTCAGATAAAAAAAAAATTTCTGCCACAGCCGACCTGTCCACTAGAAATGCCAAAGGAAATTCTGTAGGTTAAAGAGAAATTATGCCAGATCTACCTCATATCTTTGGCAAAGAAAAAAGAGCTTCAGGAATAGTAAATATGTGAGTAAATATAAAAACTACTTTTTTTCTTCTTAATGTCTTTAAAATACACATGACTGTCTAAAGCAAAAATTGTCTTTTAAGGTTTATAATGTATATAGATGTGATACATATCACAACTATAGCTAAAGAATAGTAAATATAAATGGATATGTAAGGTTCTAAGGTTTCTAAATTTCATATGAAATTACAATATTAATTCTAAGCAAAGTGTAAAAAGTTAATGTTGTTTATTGTGATCTCCAGAGAAATTTAACAAATGCAAACAGGTATAACTAAAAAGTCAATAGGTAAATTAAAATGGAATTCTAAAAATTGTTCAAATAAATACAAAAGAAGGCAGGGCAATGAGAAACAAGAAATAAAACCAGAAAGGACAAACAGAAAACAAATAACTCTAGATCTAAGTCCAATCAACATTACATTAAAAGTTATCAAACTTTCATCTAAAACTAATGATGTAATGTATGGGGATTAACATAAGAATAAAAAAAAGTTATCAAACTAAATGCTCAAATTAAAAGGCAGAGAATGTCAACGTGCTATCTACAAAAGACACACTTTAGATTCAAAACTACAAATAGGCTAGAAGGAAACGAATGGGAAAAGCTATGCAAACAACAAGCATAAGAAAGCTGGAGAGGGGGCGCCCTGGGTGGCTCAGTCGTTAAGCAGCTGCCTTCAGCTCAGGTCAGGATCCCAGGGTCCTGGGATGGAGCCCAGTGGGAAACCTGCTTCTCCCTCTCCCACTCCCCCTGCTTGTGTTTCCTCTCTCGCTGTGTCTCTCTGTCAAATAAACAAATAAAATCTCCAAAAAAAAAAAAGAAAGAAAGAAAGCTGGAGGGGCTATACTATTATCAGACAAAATAAACATCAAGGCAAAGAAAACTACTAGAGATAAAGAGGAACAATACATAATGATAACAGGGTAAATTCATCACCACCCCGGACTGAGAACCACTGAGCTAGACAGATCAAGAAAAGAGACAGATGACAAAAATCAAGAATGACAGAAAGAACATCATTTCCTATCCTACAGAAACTAACAGGATTATAAGGGAATTACTACCAAGAGATACATGCCAACAAATTAAACCATCTACATGAAATGGATAATTATTATGTTTCTAGGGAAAAAATTAAGGGTAAGTTACAAAAAGTACCATGCATGCTACAAATAAACAGTACATTATTAAAGACAGAAAATGTAATGCATTCAAGGAAAACTAGCCCCAAACTGTGGAAATGTGTATCTCCACTATGTAAACAAGTATTTCAGGAGTTCAGGTTTTTTTAATCCTTTAAGTACACAAGTAGTATGTTCTTATTGCAACAATTCTAACAGTAGAAAAGTACCTTAAGTGAATCAGGAACTTTCCTCATTCCCCTCCATTTCTATCCCACTGATAACTACTGCTAAAAATTTGGTATGTATACTTCTGTTTTTGTGTTTGGTTTTTTGCCTCGCTCACATAAACATTACATACATATTTAATGGTTTATTTTGTATAAAAATGAGGCTATATAGTTATATGAACTAAAGAAACTTGCTCTTTTACTTAATATATTAAACTCAGGACTCCAGAACAATTCATATAGTTCCACATATGAACTATCTGTCCCAAATATCACAATATTGAAGAAGAAAATTCTTAATAACTATATAATATACTTTAAAAGTTCCACAATTTGGCTACATCAAAATTAACCCAACCATTCTCTCACTGATGGATATTTAGGGGGTATCTTGATCTTTGATATTACAAACAATGTTGCAAAATATCCTCAAACATTCTTTTACATACTAGCACTTTTATTTTAGTCAAATACATTCCTGAAAGTCAGCCAGCAAATGCACTTTAATTTTAATAAACATTGCCAGATTCTTCTCTCCAAAGTTAGTAATAATTATTGCACCACCAACAGTGTATGAGAATACCTTATTTTCCATGTCCCCAACACTGGATATTGTCATTCTCTAATTTCTGCCAATCTAACTAGTGAGAAGCATCTCTGTTGTTTTCATTAGCAATTCCCGACTTTCAAGGAGTTAAAGAACCTTTTCATAGGTTTACTGGTTATTTGCCTTCCTTCTTCCTTGAACTACAAATTTCTAATCTTTCTCTCTCAAATGGATAGCCAACTGAATTATCCTAGAAATGATGATGGGACAGTCTTCTACTACTAATTTACACTGTTTTGACTGGCTAATCCAAGGTACTATAAACAAAGTCACTGTCTGACACGACCCAGGGGACAGCACTCAGGAGTTGGACCCCAGTGGTGAGTGGCAGGGTACAGGGGCAGTCTCTGGTAGTGGTACGGTTGGGCCATTTTTCAGTGGTGATGCTGGAGCAGGGGCTTCTAGGCTATGATGGGGAAAGTCTGCAGTGGTGGGGGCAGTGTACACAACTGTTATCTATAGGTCGGAGAAATTTGTTTTCTTCAGTTTTTGTTGGTTTTATTTTGAGAAAGTATTTCATATAACAATACAGTGAATATACTTGGTACATCTAACTTTGCCCTAATACAATGTACATCCTTGTAGGCTGACCTTGGATGATAAGCACAATACTTTCAAAGGCTAGAATCCAGTATAGTGACTTCCTGAATTAAAAAGTATAGACAGGTATCTTAGATTTTGCTAGAAACAAATGTCATCTATTAGAGATCTCTCCTAGGTTTTGGAGTGCTGTCAACTACCCCCTAAACACATGGACTGCATGGCAGGAAGTTATCAAGATAATGGTCTATGACCATGGAGAAGGGTTAATAGATACTGAATTCCTGAACACAGTAAATGCCTACTAACGGACCTGAAGCTCCAGAATAATGAAATAATTAAAAAAATTAAACACTAGTTATAAAATGTCTGGACTTTAATTTTAACAGAAGTTATTCAATATATTGCTATTAAATATTAAGGCAGTTGCTGGTTTACCCTTATTTAAAAAAAAGAAAAATCAAGTTTTTTTTTTTAATCAACCAGAGGTTTTAGAACCTTAAATTCCTTTTTTAGTATCTATTGAAATGATGCCTAATTACGGATATCACTTATTGAACATTTTAACATTCTTTTTACATGCTTCTCACGTAAATCTCATGATAATTACTGATATCTATTATCTCTATTTTGGAGATGGTGCAGCTGAATCCTACGACTCAATATTTCCCTAAGAACATCCCACCACTGAATGACAGAGCTTGCATTTCAAGTGGGGAATCACACTAGTAACCAATGTTCTATACTACTTGACATCTTTTTGTCAACATTCTAGAACAAGTAGCACTGGAATTAAGTACTGTTTGAAAATGGGGGGGCAGTCATATTCATTTTTAGAAACAGTGCTTTGAACAGCAATTCATTCCACAGTTATTCAGTTTTCTACTTCTTCTACTTCTATTTGAGAAAGTTCAATTTTTAAAGAAAATCATCTATTTATCAAAAGTTTGAACATTCGTAACATCTACTTTTAAAGAACGGAAAAAGTATTTCAAAAACAAGAGATTAAAGTTTACCTTGACTTTGAGCCAGATGAAGAATTTTTGATGTAACATATCTGGCAGTATCTGATTCTGTGGATTCAGTATTGATCTTCTCCAGCTGAGCCAGGAGTCCCACGATCCGAGAATTATTGGTAAGGCTAAAAAGAATGTTATTTTACATTAGGGCATATTCTACATCACTTGTAAATTCAATACTATAAAGATCACTGTTTAAAAAAAAAAAAAAGAACTCTATCCTTTCTTAAAAACATTAAGCATTTATGCCACATTTCCTTACTCTGTTTTATAGCTTAACATTGATAAAATTCTATTAAATGAGAAACACATTTCAGAAAACCACAAATGTGCATTCAACCCTGTCCAGCAATCTTACATCATACCTTGAAAGTTCACGTTTCCACTCTCCAAAAATACTTTTTACATTTCCTATGCTCACCTCAAAACTAATCATCCCTCCCATCCCAGTCCATTTTCAGAGTCCTGCTTTATAACTGTTGTAAGCTCAAACAGTAACACAACATATTCCCACTAGGACATCCTTAAACCTTTCTGATTCTCTACCCACATTCTTTCTTCCTTGCTCTCTTTCATTATACATTTGCACATTTGATAGGGTTCGAGGTATTAGCAACAGTAAACAAAAATTCCTGCTCCCTACAGACAGAACATTCTAACGGTGAGAGACAAATATGTAAATAAGCATACAGTATTTAAGGTGGTAGGAAGTGCTATAATGAAAAGCAGGTTAGGGGGAATAAAAGCTGCAGGGGGAGGGATACAATTTTAGACAGTGGTCAGGGAAAACAACATGACAGGGTACCATTGAGGGAAAGGCCTGAAAAAAGTAAAGGAGTAAGCCGTGCAGGAACCTGCAGAAAGAGTGTCCAGGAAGGAGTCACAACCACCAAGACCCCAAGGCAGGGATCTGCTGTACTGAGTTAAAAGTGAGGTGGCCAGTGTGGCTGGAGCAGACTCAAAGGAGAGTAATAGTAAGAGAGGAGGTCAGAGGTGGGGGTGAGGTGGGAGGGAGCACCATCATTTAAAGCTTTGCAGGCCACTGTAGGGATTTTGACTTTTATACTAACTGGGATGGGAAGCTTTTGAGCAGAAGAGTGATGTGCTCTGATGTTTTTAAAAGGCTCTCTTTGGCTGGTATGTTGAGACTCAAAGAACAATTCCTCCCCTTTTTACATGACCCAGCAATCCTTCCTGCATTCTCAATGTATTTGCTCATTCAATTAATCTTTGCCCGATTCATCATCTCTCTCTGCCTTGCAACTGGATCATACGCACTGGCACACTCACTAATATGAGAGCTCCCACTGGCTCCCACCCCACTCCTCTGCTACTCCTTGAATGAGGTGCCTGTACTTGCTCTCCATCCTCTCACGACCTGTTCGCTTTTCAAGCTTGCCTTCTGCACCCTGAGGTCTCCCAACCTCCTGTGGTCACTTCTTTCCTCGTCATACTCAGTATCTCAGCACTATCCAAATCAGAGAGCTCCCTCTTCCTTCACCTCCTCCTTTGGGTTTCAATGACTCCACTCTCTATCTTCTTCCTGTCACCACCTCTTTGAGATCCCCTCTATTGGCTCCTCCTGTGACATATTTCTAGACGCTGACTCACGAACAGCTCTATCCCCAGCCCTCTTCTTTCCACTCTCTCCACTCTTTGCCAGTGTGATCTCATCTAATCCCACCACTGTAATTATGATCTAAATGCTGCCTGGCTCCTACACTCAACTTCAGCTTCACCCTGATAGCTTACACAACCTAACAAGCCCAAATATAAAACAATTTCTAGTTCCTCCTCTCAACGTCTTCCTCTTCCAATCTTAACCCTCCCAAACTCAAATGAAACCATCAGTTGCTCAGGAAAAAATCTGGACTACCTGCCTCACACACCAACCCAGTAACAGCTCCATCTCTGAAATGACTTAGCTCCATCCACTTCTCTCCATACCTACTATTACTACCCAAGTCCAAGCAATCATCGTCTCTCATGGCCTCATAACTAGTCTGCTTTCATTCTTGCTTGCCAATAATCCATTTTCTCAGTGACTGTCTTTATCTTTTTATTTTGAAATAATTATAAATACTCACAGGAAGTTGCAAAAACAGTAGAGTGGTCCCTTCTACCTTTCACTTAGTTTCCCCAATGGCTACATTTACATGAACTATAGGGCAATAGCAAACACCAGGAAAAGGACAGTGGTTAAGTATATAGTTTTAGGCCAATTTATCACATGTGTAGATTTGTAGAACCACTAACCTAATCAAGTTGCTATCCAGCCAAAAAAAAAAAAAACCCTGCAATGGCTTCCCTTCAGACCTTAGGTAAAATCTTATTTACTTATCACAGCCTACTAAGCCCTTTATCATCTGGCTTCTGCCTACCTTTCAGACTTTATTTCTCACAACGTTCCCCTCAGGCACTGGGATCCAGGTCAATGGCTATCAGTTCCCTGAATACAGCAAGTTTTTCCCCCAACTACCAGGTCTTTCTGTCCTCTCAATCTGGAGATCTGGGGGGTGTTTCCTCCCAGCTCTATTTAGAGCTGGCAACTTCGCACTGCAGGCTGCAACCCAACCACGGGACCATTTCCTCACCAGCCCCTCCACTTCCGATATTAAAATGTACCTAGAGAATTTATTACTATTTGAAATTATGTAAATTCCACAAAGGTAGAGAGACCTTGCATGTCTTATTCTATATATCCAGTATTTTTTTAAATTTTATTATGTTATGTTAATCACCATACATTACATCATTAGTTTTTGATGTAGTGTTTCATGATTCATTGTTTGCTTGTAACACCCAGTGCTCCATGCAGAACGAGCCCTCTTTAATACCCATCACCGGACTAACCCATCCCCTCACCCCCATCCCCTCTAGAACCCTCAGTTTGTTTCTCAGAGTCCATAGTCTCTCATGGTTCATCTCTCCCTCCAATTTCCCCCCCTTCATTTTTCCCTTCCTACTATCTTCTTTTCTTTTCTTTTCTTTTTAACATATTTCAAACATTGGCTGGCACAGCACAGACAATAAATATCTAGAAACATGAAAAACAGTATTTTCTTTTTTTCAGATTAACTGTGCCAAATGCTTTAAATCTGGAGCTACTTCAACTGAAAAGGTATCTGAAGTTTGAAAATACACATTAAGCATACATTTGAAAAATGGGCCCAATGTACCATTTAAAATAATGCAATATTTCCCATTTTTCAGAGAGCCAGCATAGCACAGACATAAAGATATATATTGGTATGTATAAATCTTCAAGTATAAAAAAACCCAAAAGACTTTAATATGTTCAGTATAATATCATTAACAGTTTTATAATATACAAATTCAATACAATATATTCTTTAGCATGTGTATATATATAAATAAATATATATATATATATATTTAAGAAAACATTATACACACACACACACACACTCTCACACACACAGAAACATGCATGGAAATGATGGCCATCAAATCCAAAATAGTAATTATCTCGGGATGAGGGAGAAAGATGTTATTAGGGAATAGTACACACAGTGTTTGTAATTTCTTTATTTCTTGGGTGATCAGCACACAGGTGTTCATTATATTATTCTCTATCCTTTCTGGTTTTCAGAAACATTTCACAATTTTTAAATAAAAGAATTCTGTAGCTATAAAACTATGTTACATATTTGACTTTGTACATATTTTCTTTCTCTTCCAATGTTGCAGGAGGAAGGAATAATTCCTTAAAACTGTTACCGTAAGGCCGAATGAGCAAACCCATTACTATGGAAAATTCCATAATGAACAGAAAAAGAAAAAGATAGTGTAATGAGCCATCATTTGCTCACCACCCAGCTCCAACAGTCAACAACCCACAGTCTTCCTTACACATCCACCTGCAGGCACACACATCACCGGGCTGATTTGGAAGCACATCTCAGAAAGTTCGTTTCCTCTGAAATACTTCAGCATTCGCTATTTCCCAAGATATAAAAACTCTTCAAAATATACATAACTACACCATCACTACCATACCAAAAGCAGTAACAATAATCCTTTAATACCAAAATCTAGTGTGAATGCAATTTTCTTAAATTTATTAGTTCATTCTCATTCTCTCTCACTTTCTTTAACAGTCTGTACAAATCAGAAACCAAATGAGGTCTATATATTGCATTGGTCTTTTTACCTACAAGTTTCCTATTGCTTTTTTTTCCTCACAACTTATTTGTGGAAGCAGCTTGATTGTCCTGTATTTTCCCATGTTCTGGACTTTACCAATTACACATCCACAGCATAATATGTTTGTCTATCTTCTATATGTTCTGTAAACCGGTCGTTGAATTTAAAGGCCTAATGGGATGAAGGCTTGACTTGGAGATGTGAATTCCTTATAAGTGGTACTATAACCTTCCGTAACAAGGCAAATAGTGTCTGGTTCTCTTACTTTTGTAATATAAGTAGTCACTGGTCACCAATACCTGGATCCATTACTCCATTAAGGATTGAAAAACAGTGATATTCATCATCCCACTCCTTCTTCATGTGTTAACTAAAACAACTCCATAAAGAGAAAAATTCCTTATTTGATTATCCAGAGGTACAACTCATCAAATAAAAGCAAAATAAATGCTGGTTTTTTAACTTATCTGTATTTACCAGTTTTCAAAGAATGAGTTCATTCCCTAAAATCCTTTTCAGGTAACCAATGAAGTATTTTGGTTTCATGCATCAGTATGAACTCAAAGATTTAAACACATCTGATATTTTATCCACTGCAATTATAAACACTCAATGATCAATGAATGGGCGTTTCCTAAGTCGGTTCGGAGTCCTTTTGATATGATCCTAGTCCTTTGATAGCTTTCTGGCTTTCCGGTATGACAAGACTATTATTGGCAACAGTCTTCAAAGTACTCCACAAAACTCTGAGAGTACCTGAGACCCTATAATAAAATCTACACAGTCAAAACCTATTTTCATAAAAATACTAAGAAACTATTTGATACTGTGTTGAGATTTGCATTGATGATCTAAAAGCACCAGTGGGTAAAGTGTGGGTACCATAGCACAAATCAAGGCACTGACACAAAACTGCATTAGCAGTCGCTGTGTTCTTCACCCTCCTGCACTCAGTTAAAAGCAAAAATTCCAGTTTCATCCATGAGGACATATCTTTTTAATATTGTGTGTGTGCATTAAACATTTCAGTTGCACACTGAATATGATGGTTACCTTGGGGGAAGAAAACCTGTGACTGTTTAAAATGCAAGCTGAACTAGCCACTTTTTTCACAGAACATCATTTTTAATTCAAAAAAGAAGTCAAAAAATAGTAATAAAAGAAATTTTAAAAAACAACTGACAAAGATTATTCAGAATTTGGGCGTACAAAAATTTTTGGAAATAAACAAAGTGAGTCAATCATTTCAAGAGAACAACTGACAGATTTGTTGCCAGTGATAAAATCTGGCTTTTGAGCAAAAATTAGAATTTCAAAAAATGTGGATCTACCATCATAGCCTTGACAGCTTGCTGCTAATTAAAAAATTTTCTAGGCGCCTGGGTGGCTCAGTGAGTTAAGCAACCAACTCTTGATCTCAGCTCAGGTCTTGATCTCAGGATGGCAAGTTTGAGCCCTATGTTGGGCTCCACGCTGGGGGTGGAGCCTACTTAAAAAAAAATTTTTTCTGATAAATATCAATGGTGATATTAATACACGCAATTTATTAATACTGTGTAATAAAATGTACCACTATTTAAAATATCTGCATTAGTCATGGAATCAATATTTCTGAATGACCAATGCTAGATGTTACAAAATTAAATATGGAAAAAAAAATTATTCAAAGTGCAAAAAAGACCAATGGAATTTAATGTAACAGAGAACAAAAAGTTCACTAATACAGTTTCAGAATCCACATTGCAATTAACCTTGAAGAAAACTATTACTTAGCAAGAATATCCACTTCAATTTGAATTTCAACCAATATGGCTTTATTTCCAAAGAATATTATTGTCATTTAAATGTCTATTCCTCATTTATAATTATTATTCTTGCTTTAATCATATTTTTACTATTTCTCTACAAATACTGAACACACAATTTTATTTTCCTCCATCATAAATCAAAGAAATGGCCTTCTGGGGCGCCTGGGTGGCTCAGTCAGTTAAGCGCCTGCCTTCAGCTCAGGTCATGATTCCAGTTTCCTGGGATTGAGTCCTGCTTCGGGCTCCTTACTCAGCGGGGAGCCTGCTTCTCCCTCTGCCTGCCACTCCCCCTGCTTGTGCTTGCTCTCGCTCACTCTCTCTCTCTCCAACAAATAAAATTAAAAAATAAATAAATAAATAATAAAATGGCCTTTTATTCAAGTACTTCCTTCTTTTCTAATTACATATCTACATGAGCCCAGATTTTCTTCATATTCTATAATAACACCACACATGCACAAACTATATATGCATATATAATATGTACATATTATATGTAATATATACTTACATCATGACAAATTGAACTCAAAAGCAGATAAGAGAATCTAACCATCTTCCATTAAGCCACACATCAGATTTGCAAAAATGTAATAAAATAATTCTAGTCTTCCAGTTTTGAAAATATAGTTATTTCTAAAACAAAATTTTCTATTATTATACAATTGGTTTATTGTTATTTTTAAATGAATAAATAGGGGCACTTGGCTAGTTAAGTCAGTTAAGTTTCAGACTCTTGGTTTCAGCTCAGGTCATGATCTCAGGGTCATGAGATGGAGCCCCACATCAGGCTCTGCACTCAGGACGGCATCTGCTTAAGTTTCTCTCTCCCTCTCCCTCTGCTCCCCTCCCCCAGCTGCCATGTGCACATGCAGTTTCTCTAAAAATAAATAAATCTTAAAAAAAAAAAAAGTTTTAGTTTCTCAGTTTTAATGTATAATAATGTAAATATCAATAGATAAAATAACTCACATCAACAAAAACTTTTTGGAGTCTTCATCACTTTAAGAGAGCACCAAGAGGTTCTGAGCTAAAAAAAAAATCTGAGAACCACTCCTCTAGGCTTATCTTGCATATTTTGTGCTACTGACCTAGAATCAACCCTCTCTCCAAAGAGCCCTGGTTCTTTTTGGTGAGAAATGGTATTAAGAGACCACAGTTTGAGAACTAAGAGGCAAACTACATCTTTAAAAACAATTCCATAACCCAAATTTAAGAGAAATTTGCATTAAGAAAACCAAACTTCTGACATTTAATAACAAAGTGCTTCTTAAATTTTCTCCAGTTAATATTTTTCTTAAAGGTCATCTCAGTATTTTTCAGTAATTAACAAAAATCTACTATTCAAAATATTCACAAACATACAAAACACACTAAGCATAACACACATTCAATTCTATTCCCAACTAAGGATTTGTTTTATCGGTAACTCTTAAAATTTTAAATTACACCACATATAAAAAAAGAAAAAGAAAAAAACTTTCATCTAAGTGATTCCTTTCTGAGAATCATGCTCTTTCAAACAATAGATGGATGAACAGATGGATGATTTTTTGAAGGGAGGCAAATGAATGGAAATTGAGAACACAGGCAAATCAATCTCCCTCTCTATTTCTACTTTTCTCATCTACAGAATGAAAACTGAACAAAATATTTTAAGCCACCCCAACTCAGCTCTAAAAATTTAAGGCTGTTGACACTAATGTTGAAAGAATCATAGGGTGAACACCAGAGGGCAGCTCTACCTTCTGAATAATTTTTAGACTTTGGAAAATCTGAGGGGGGTGGGTAAAGCTATACAGCTTCAATGGATAATCTGAACTACACTGAGAAAATTTTTAAATAACAACTCAGAAAAGGATGTTATCTTCCTTAGTTACCCTACTTTTAGATGAATCAAAATGAGGCTAAGACCAAACTTCAGAGATTCAATTTATGATTGTTAATTATTATATAGTGAGAAAATCATGGAATTGAAAACATGATCACTATGAAATACATCAAATCAAGGTAACTTTCAAATGGATATTTTAAAGACAGTATCACTCAAATATTTGTTCCATTGTAGTGGTCTCCTACTGCTTTGATGTCTGAGTTTACTCTCAGTCTTAGAGCTATTTTTCTAAAAGCATAAATGTTCTTGGATAATACAAAAGTCCCAGTGATGTACAGATACTGTCTCTGCAACAAATAATTTCCCAAGTGCAAGTACTATAGAACCTATCTTCATATTATAAATAACTGTTATCACCTTTTTTACCTTAAAATGCAGGTAATAGAGCTGTCCTCATAAAAAAGGTAAAAACATCTCACAGCAAAAAAATCCATAGAAATATACTATGGTTTTAGACTTAAACATGATTCACAGCAACTAAGATTTAATTTCAAACAGTATGGTTTCATTTCCAAAATGCACATTATCTTTCAGAAATTTCTGTTCCTTCACAAGCAACTGATTTCACTGGAGTGATCCATCTGGATACTCTACTTATCTTTCAATATGAACTTCTATTTTCTGGATTACTTCAAATGGAAATAATATTGCTGGACATTTGTTGGTAGGTATTTATTTACTCCTATTCATTATCCCTTAATTTCTAATTCTAACTATGAAAACTGTCATAAAACTTTGTGACCAACTATTCCTGCTCCTTTTTTATTCTGTTACAAGAATACAGAATAAAAAATTCATCCCTAAGGGGCGCCTGGGTGGCTCAGCTGGTTGGGCGGCTGCCTTCGGCTCAGGTCATGATCCCAGGGTCCTGGGATCGAGCCCTGCATCGGGCTCCCTGCTCAGCAGAGAGTCTGCTTCTCCCTTTCCCTCTGCCTGCCGCTCTGCCTACTTGTGCTCTCTAACTCTCTGTCAAATAAATAAATTTAAAAAAAAATTCATCCCTAAAAAAAAAAATTTCTGTTCTTCATTTACAGGTCTTTTTTAACTTTTATTACTTGTACTTTGTTTATATTTTTACTGTTTCTCTCCAAATACTGAACACACTTTATTTTCTTCCATCATAAATCAAAGGACAATGAAAAATAGAAATTTCATTAACATTCTTTTGTAGAAAGAGTTAAATATTTAAATATGTAAGTATGGAAAACAATATTCTTCTAACTGGAAGAGAAGAGTAACTACTTCTCTACTTCTTATAATTAAATGCAGAAAAGGCTTCTTTAACAATAAATTCTAGTTCAACACTACCAAGTGACTTGTTATAGACAACCAGTAAAAGCTTGTTAAAATTTTAAACTTCTTAAATTTATACATCAGCAATAATTAGTCAAGTTATCCTTCAAATTCCTTCACCAAAGTTAATTAAATGCTAATTATTTTATATTCGTTATTTTTACAACTTCTCTGATCATGTTCCATGGAGATTTTAGGTATGTGCCTTGTGGCTAACTGCTTTGCAGTATCTGGTCTATCTTTCAGAGTAACAAGTTTCACTCAGGCATATGCCACCCTGGTATATCACATTTCTCATTTTTAGCTTAATATAAAAGTTAGTACAGGATAGCTTCTCAGTTTTGTTTTGGGGTTTTTTGGGGGGGGTTTAGAGGGGGCTTTTGGTCTCATGATACCTTTACACTCAAAAATTATTGGGGAGCCACAAAGAGCTGTTATTTTCATGGGAAATAGAAATAAATCTAACAACCTGAAAGACCAGTACACTGAAAACTACAAAACATTGCTAAAAAAAATTAAAGATCATAAAAAAGGAGTATGCTGTGCTCAAGAGTAAGAAGACTCAATGTTGTTAAGATACCAATTTTCTCCAAACTGATCTACAGAATCAAGGTATTACAGTAAAAACCCCAGCAGGCTATTGAGTAGAAATTGTAAAACTGATGCTAAATTCACATGAAAATGTGAAATAGGCCTAACTTTGGAAATAAAAGAACAAAATTGGTAGACCAACGCTAATTTTGAGACTCACTATAAAGTCATCAAGGCAGAGAGGTATCAGCACTAAGATAAACATCTAAGTCAGTGGAACAAAACAGAGTCCAAAAATAGACCCATACATACATGGACAATTGATGTTTGACAAAGATACAAAGCCAATTGATTGAGAGGATGACTTTGCATGTATATAAAGGCCAAACTTACCAAACTGTACTCTATGTACAGTTTGTTGCATGATTTATATCTCAATAAATTTGTTTAAAAACTCTTGGTGTACCGGATAAAGCAAAAACTACACAGGAGTACTTGGGAGTGTATGAAATGAGATGTAGATTGAATTTACAGACTATTTCAAATTTTTTGACTTTTAAGGGAATCAGATATATCAGGTAGTGACAGAAGAACACAGTCTAAATACTGGGAAGTCCAGATCTTGTTTAAATAGTAAGGAATGAAGGAGTTAAAGATTCAAGACAGAAGAATAAATTATTAAAAGACCCTGAAAAGGAAGGAGGGAGATGAAATCAATAACACAGGTGTCAGTATTAGTATCTGACAAGAAAGGAGACACATTCTCTGCTGGGGTAAATAATAGGAGGGTAAGCAGAGGATGGGATCAAATAAAGGGGAATATGTAAATTTTTGGTGTAAGAAACATGAGGATAATAGATTGTATTATCTCTGTGATATCATGAGGGAAGGCCATTTGTTGAGGGTCTGTATTTGAGACATCTGAGGATTTTAAAGGTTTAAAGGGTAAAAAGAAAGTATAAAATAATCATTACAAAAATTGAGAAAATGAACTTTTCCAGAAAACCATAGTTGCAAGATTGCTAGGCTCAGTTCAGGCCAATGATCAATAATTTTTAGTGATATCTGCCAAGTTAGTTTATCCTCCAACATTATTTAAATACTCAACAAAGGTTTATGCAGAAAAAGGGCTTTGTCAGATGGATGTGATGGAAAAATACAAAGTCAGGTAAAGATACTTCAGGTCTTTTCAAGAGTGTAATGACAGATGGTGGATTCTACATTGGGTAAGAAAGGAGAAGGTGAATGAGAGAAAATAAAAGTTAACAGATTAGCACTCCGGGTAAGGCAGGGCTTACAGGGCAGACACTGGAGCAAGGGAGCTAGAAAGATGCCAAGATTACAGGAAGGGAAAAGAAAAAGATTTTGACCCTCTTCTATCTATCTCAATTCATCTTTCTGCAGCCAGCTTTCTTCACAGAGCAAAATCACAAGTATTACTAGAAATTGTCATTTCTTTAAGATGAAGACCACTTGCAGTGATCCTAATTTGGTTAGCCTAAAACAGTCACCAAAAATAAATAAATAAATATCCAGTAAAATCTATCTCAGGAGAAAAAAATTAAAACTAACCCTAGGAGCTAGAAGTTGTCAAACTAATTTCATATTCATATGGAACAACAATCTAGTAATTTTAGATAGCTTTGCTAATCAACCTAATCTGAAAAGCAAGGCTGGTGCTCCTTGACCTAATCCGAAAAGTAAGGCTGGTGCTCCTTCTTTTTGTTTTTGTTTTTTTAAGATTTATTTATTCTTGAGAGAGTGCGCACGCGCAAGCGAGCAGACGCGCTTGTGCGTGAGGGGGAGGGGCAAAGGGAAAGAATCTTGAAGCAGGTTCCAGGCAACCTTGAGATCCTGACCTCTGCCAAAACCAAGGGTCTGAGGCTTAATCTGCTGAGCTCAGGTTATGATCTCATGGGTCCCGAGATGGAGCCCCAAGGTGCATGGGGCTCTGCCTTCGGCGGGGAGTCGGCTTCAGGATTCTCACCCTCCCTCCCTCTCTCTCATAAATAAATAAATGAAGTCTTTAAAAAATAAAAATTTAAAAACTTGGGGCACCTGGGTGGCTCAGTCGGTTAAGCATCTGCCTTCGGCTCAGGTGATCCCAGGGTCCTGGGATAGAGCCCCACATTGGGCTCCCTGCTCAGGGGGAATCTGCTTCTCCCTCTCCCTCTGCCCCTTCCCCCAGGCCCTCCCACTCTTGCTCTCTCTCTCTCTCTCAAAATAAATCTAAAAAATCTTTTTTAAAAAAATTAAAAAATAAATAAATAAAACACAATCACTAATTCCTTTCCTATAGAAATTACAAAAATACTTAATAAAATTTGTTATAATGTATTACACAGTTAATAACTGGAAAACCTAACAATTTAAGGAACAAATTTATCTAAACCGTGTATATACTTCTCATTATAAAACAGAGTCAAACCATACCTGCAAATGCAAAGTTGTAAAAATGTAAATACAACATACAACACTGCTACAGAACTGATTATCGATATTAATAAGTTGTCATTTACTGAGCCTGCTAGACACTATTTAATCTTCACACCTTCATAATGACACCATTATTATAAAACTCATTATATAGATGAGAAAACTGGGACTTAACAGAGTTAAGCAATTAGCTAAAAAAAATTCCAAAACAGAATCAATCAGTTTGTCCAACTTTTAACTGAGAGAATCCACAGTAAAACCTTGCTAAGGACAATTTCTTGGTACATAAGAGCTTTAACAGAGATGATGCTTTAACTCAGGGGTTAGGTAAAATTTTTCTGGAAAGGGCCCGACAGAATGTATTTTAGACACTATGTGCCATACAGTCTCTGTAATAATTACTCAACTTTGCCACTGTACAGCAAGTGTCGAGACAATATACAAAGCACAGCTGTGTTCCAACAAAACTTAATCTATATACATACAAATTTCAATTTCATATAAACTTCATGTGTCCTAAATATTCTTCTTTATACTTTTTTTCACCAACCATTTAGAAATGTTAAAAACGACTCTTAGCTAACGGGCCATACAAAAACAAGAGGTAGACCAGATCTGGCTCATGGGTCATAGTTTGCTGACTCCTGCTTTAACTGAAAAGGTAAACATTAATAAATATTAATTTAAAAATATAAATACAATTATTTAAACATAAATAATATTTTCAAATAAGGAGTTTCAAATAACCACTTCATGTATTATTTCCCTGATACATATTGTTATTTAGAATTACAGTACCTTGGAGGGGGGAAAGATGGCAGAGGAGTAGGGGACCCTATTTCAACTGGTCCCCGGAATTGAGCTGGATATCTACCAGACCACTCTGAGCACCCACAAAACCAGCCTGAGATGTAAGAAGATCTGGATCTCTACAAACAGAATATCGCAGGCAGTTGGTTTTGAGGTACAAAGCGGGGAGCCGTGATCCTGCGGGCAGATATCAGAGGATAAAGGGCAGCGGGAGGGTGCCTGGCCGTGGGGATCCTACACCGCCGGTGAGTGACAGCCTCGCGTGCTGCGGACGGGGCACAGACTCGCAGACCCATAGCGTTGGTAAAGAACTTTAGGGCAGCCCCCGGGGTGGAAAACCAGGGCGGGGTCACGCGCATGCGAACAGCAGCCCCCCTGGACAGAAACCCAGAGCGATGGTCACGCGCACGCGAACTGCAGCCTCTGAGAGGGAAACCCAGTGCGCCGGTCCCGCTGGTGAACTGCAACCCCCCGGGGTGGAAACCCCGAGCAGCGGAGTCGCACGCACGCGAACTGCAGTCCCCGGGACAGAACCCCAAGCGGCAGTGCCGCGCGCACACGCAAACTGGGAGCCGCTGGCAGTTTTAGCAGCACAAAGAGCAGAGACGTGCCCCGACCTAGAGGCAGGACTGGGAGCGCTGCGGAGGGGCGCACAACCCAGACGCGGCAGTTTATAGCAGCACGGACAGAAACGGAGGCAGTGTGGCCTGGAGAGCTCACTGAAGAACAGACTGCGGTCTCTGCTCTGAGGCAGAGGGTTGGAAACAGTCTCTTCTGCTCTGACTCGTGGAAGAGATGCAGAAAGCCACCAGGGAAAGACACCAGAGAACAAAAGCCCCAAAGACTGATTCCCACTGAGCACATCCCCCGCCACAGGGGTGCAGGGCAACTCCGCCCAAAAGGGTTGCCTGAGTAACAGCGCGGCAGGCCCCTCCCGCAGAAGACAGCCTGGGAAAACAAGAGGCCAGCAACCCTAAGGTCCCAAGAAAACAGGTGCATCTTGCTTGGGTTCTGGTCAATAATTGGGACTCTATACATTCCCTCAAACACCCATCAACAGAATGACTAGGAGGAGGAGCCCCCAAAACAGAAAAGACTCAGAGATTATGACTTATGCTGCAGATTTACAAATGGATGCAGATATAACCAAGATGTCGGATATGGAATTCAAGCTAGCAATTGTGAAGACAATGCCTAGAATGGAGAAATCAATTAATGGCAACATAGGGTCTCTAAGGGCAGAAATAAAAGGTGAATTGGCAGAACTTAAAAATGCTATCAATGAGATCCAATCCACTCTAGATAATGTAACACCTAGGGTAACTGAGACAGAAGAGAGAATATGCAATCTGGAAGACAGTAATAGATAAAAAGGGAAAAGAGGAGGCCAGGGAAAAACAACTCAGAATCCATGAAAATAGAATCAGAGAAATAAGTGACACCATGAGGCGTTCCAATGTCAGAATAATTGGAATCCCGGAGGGAGTGGAGAGAGAGAGAGGACTAGAAGATGTATTTGAGCAAATCATAGCTGAGAACTTCCCTAATCTGGGAAATGAAACAAACATTCGAGTTCTAGAGGCAGAGAGGACCCCTCCTAAGATCAAGGAAAACAGGCCAACACCCCGGCATGTAATAGTAAAACTTGCAAATCTTAGAACCAAGGAAACCATCTTAAGGGCAGTTAGGGGGAAGAGATTCCTTACATACAGAGGGAGGAACATCAGAATAACGTCAGACCTATCCACAGAGACCTGGCAAGCCAGAAAGGCCTGGCAAGACATATTCAGGGTACTAAATGAGAAGAACATGCAGCCAAGAATACTTTATCCGGCAAGGCATTCATTTAGAATGGATGGAGAGATGCAGAGCTTCCACGACTGGCAGAAACTGAAAGAATATGTGACCACTAAGCCGGCCCTGCAAGAAATATTAAGGGGGGTTCCATAAAAGGAGAAAGACCCCAAGAGTGATCTACAACAGAAATTTACAGGGACAATCTATAAAAACAACGTCTTCACAGGCAACATGATGACAATTAATTCATATCTTTCAATAATCACTCTCAACGGGAATGGCCTAAACGCTCCCATAAAACGGCACAGGGTTGCAGACTGGATAAAAAGACAGGACCCATCCATATGCTGTCTACAAGAGACTCATTTTGAACCTAAAGATACATCCAGACTGAAAGTGAAGGGATGGAGATCTATCTTCCATGCCAGCGGACCTCAAAAGAAAGCTGGGGTAGCAATTCTTATATCAGACAAATTAGATTTTAAACTAAAGTCTGTAATAAGAGACACAGAAGGACACTATATCATTCTTAAAGGGTCTATCCAACAAGAAGATCTAACAATTGTAAATATCTATGCCCCCAACATGGGAGCAGCCATCTACATAAGCCAACTGTTAACCAAAATAAAGAGTCATATTGATAACAATACGTTAATTGTAGGAGACCTCAATACTCCACTCTCAGCAATGGACAGATCATCTAAGCAGAAAATCAACAAGGAAACAAGAGCTTTGAATGATACATTGGACCAGATGGACCTCATAGATATATACAGAACATTCTACCCTAAAGCAACAGAATACTCATTCTTCTTGAGCGAACATGGAACTTTCTCCAGAATAGACCATATACTGGGTCACAAATCAGGTCTCAACTGATACCAAAAGATTGAGATTATTCCCTGCATATTGTCAGACCACAATGCTCTAAAACTGGAACTCAATCACAAGAAAAAATTTGGCAGAAATTCAAACACTTGGAAGCTAAAGACCACTCTGCTCAAGAATGTTGGGGTCAGCCAGGAAATCAAAGAAGAACTTAAACAATTCATGGAAATCAATGAGAACCAAAACACATCGGTCCAAAACCTATGGGATACTGCAAAGGCGGTCCTAAGAGGGAAATACATAGCCATCCAAGCCTCACTCAAAAAAATAGAAAAATCGCGAATTCACCAACTAACTCTACACCTTAAAGAACCAGAGAAAAAGCAACAAACGATGCCTAAGCCACGCATTAGAAGAGAAATAATTAAAACTAGAGCAGAAATCAATGAATTAGAAACCAGAAACACAGTAGATCAGATCAATGAAACTAGAAGTTGGTTCTTTGAAAGAATTAATAAGATTTGATAAACCACTGGCCAGTCTTATCCAAAAGAAGAGAGAAAGGACCCAAATTAATAAAATTATGAATGAAAGGGGAGAGACCACGACTAACACCAAGGAAATAGAAACAATTATTAGAAATTATTATCAACAACTCTATGCCAATAAACTGAGCAATCTGGATGAAATGGAGGCCTTCCTGGAAACCTAAAAGCTGCCAAGACTGAAACAGGAAGAAACTGACAACCTGAATAGGCCAATAACCAGTAACGAGATTGAAGCAGTGATCAAAAACCTCCCAAAAAACAAGAGTCCAGGGCCTGATGGATTCCCTGGGGAATTCTACCAAACATTCAAAGAAGAAATAATACCTATTCTACTGAAGCTCTTTCAAAAAATAGAAACAGAAGGAAAACTTCCAAACTCATTCTATGAGGCCAGTATTACCTTAATCCCCAAACCAGGCAAAGACCCCATCAAAAAGGAGAATTTCAGACCGATATCCCTGATGAATATGGATTCCAAAATCCTCACCCAAATCCTAGCTAATAGGATCCAACAATACATTAAAAGGATCATCCACCATGACCAAGTGGGATTTATCCCCGGGATGCAAGGGTGTTTCAACATTCGCAAATCAATCAATGTGATAGAACACCTTAATAAGAGGAGGGAGAAGAACCATATGGTCCTCTCAATTGATGCAGAAAAAGCATTTGACAAAATACAACATCCTTTCCTGATTAAAACTCTTCAGAGTATAGGGATAGAGGGAACATTCCTCAAGTTCATAAAATCCATCTATGAAAAACCCACAGCGAATATCATCCTCAATGGGGAAAAGCTGAGAGCCTTTCCCTTAAGATCAGGAACACGTCAAGGATCCCACTCTCGCCACTATTTTTCAACATAGTACTAGAAGTCCTAGCAACAGCGATCAGACAACAAAAAGAAATAAAAGGTATTCAACTGGGCAAAGAAGAAGTCAAACTCTCTCTTTTCGCAGATGACATGATACTTTATGTGGAAAGCCCAAAAGACTCCAGCCCCAAATTACTAGAACTCATCCAGCAATTCAGTAATGTGGCAGGATACAAAAATCAATGCACAGAAATCAGTTGCTTTCTTATACAATGCAACTATAGAAAGAGAAATTAGAGAAACGATTCCATTTACAATAGCACCAAAAACCATTAGATACCTCGGAATAAACCTAACCAAAGAGGTAAAGGATCTATACTCTAGGAACTACAAAACACTCATGAAAGAAACTGAAGAAGACACAAAAAGATGGAAAAACATTCCATGCTCATGGATCGGAAGAATAAACATTGTTAAAATGTCTATGCTACCCAGAGCAATCTATACCTTCAATGCCATCCCGATCAAAATTCCAATGACATTTTTCAAAGTGCTGGAACAAACAATCCTAAAATTTGTATGGAATCAGAAAAGACCCCGAATCGCCAAGGAGATGTTGAAAAAGAAAAACAAAGCTGGGGGCATCACGTTGCCCGATTTTAAGCTATATTACAAAGCTGTGATCACCAAGACAGCATGGTACTGGCACAAAAACAGACATATAGACCAATGGAACAGAATAGAGAACCCAGATATGGACCCTCAACTCTATGGTCAAATAATCTTTGACAAAGCAGGAAAAAACATGCAATGGAAAAAAGACAGTCTCTTCAATAAATGGTGCTGGGAAAAGTGGACAGCCACATGCAGAAGAATGAAACTCGACCATTCTCTAACACCATTCACAAAGATAAACTCAAAGTGGATGAAAGACCTCAATGTGAGACAGGAATCCATCCAAATCCTAGAGGAGAACATAGGCAGTAACCTCTTTGACATCGGCCACAGCAACTTCTTTCAAGATACATCTCCAAAAGCTAGTGAAACAAAAGCAAACATGAACTTTTGGGACTTCATCAAGATAAAAAACTTCTGCACAGCAAAGGAAACAGTCAACAAAACAAAGACGCAACCCACAGAATGGGAGGAGATATTTGCAAATGACACTACAGATAAAGGGCTGGTATCCAAAATCTATAAAGAACTTCTCAAACTCAACACCCAAAAAACAAATAATCAAGTCAAAAAGTGGGCAGAAGAGATGAAAAGACACTTCTCTGAAGAAGACATACAAATGGCTAACAGACACATGAAAAAATGTTCATCATCATTAGCCATCAGGGAAATCCAAATCAAAACCACACTGAGATACTACCTTACACCAGTTAGAATGGCCAAAATGGACAGGGAAAGAAACAACAAATGTTGGACAGGTTGTGGAGAAAGGGGAACCCTCTTACACTGTTGGTGGGAATGCAAGTTGGTACAGCCACTTTGGAAAACAGTGTGGAGGTGCCTCAAAAATTTAAACATAGAGCTACCCTATGACCCAGCAATTGCACTACTGGGTATTTACCCCAAAGACACAGATGTGGTGAAAAGAAGGGCCATATGCACCCCAATGTTCATAGCAGCAATGTCCGCAATAGCCAAACTGTGGAAAGAGCCGAGATGCCCTTCAACAGACGAATGGATAAAGAAGATGTGGTCCATATATACAATGGAATATTACTCAGCCATCAGAAAAGATGAATACCCAACTTTTACATCAACACGGATGGGACTGGAGGAGATCATGCTAAGTGAAATAAGTCAAGCAGAGAATGTCAATTATCATATGGTTTCACTTATTTGTGGAACATAAGGAATAACATGGAGGACATTAGGAGAAGGAAGGGAAAAATGGGGGGGGGGGGAATTGGAGGGAGAGATGAACCATGAGAGACTATGGACCTGAGAAACAAACAGGGTTTTAGAGGGGAGGGGGGAGGGGGGATGGGTTAGCCCGGTGATGGGTATTAAGGAGGGCACGTACTGCATGGAGCACTGGGTGTTATACGAAAACAATGGATCATGTATCACTACATCAAAAACTAATGATGTATTGTATGGTGACTAACATAACATAAAATTAAAAAATTAAAAAAAAAAAAAAGAATTACAGTACCTTTTCTCTGATATCACTTTTAACTTGCTCATCTTGAGTTACTTCATTTCAACATCGCAGATAATCTAAAAGAAAAAATGTTAATGATATTAAACACGCAACTGTTTATATACATTAGATGTCATAAAAACCATACCACTGAAAGTTATTATGGGCAAGAGAAGATAACACTGGAAACCAAAGGAGAATGTCTGAGTTTTATGTGCTACTGGCAAGTTACTTCAATATGCAAAAATGTGTGACTATTACATGATCTAAAACCAGCCAGTAAAATGTTATCAAGATCCTGGAGCTACAAAAATGAAAAAAACCTAACAAAACAGTCTATGATCTACTGTTAAAGATTTCTTTTGAGACAGTTCAAATTATCTTTTCCTGTTCTTATATTCCTCCTTAAAATAAACAAACTACAGCAGTGTACTTAGTGTCCACTATTCACACAGTAGTCAAATACTAGTAAATATGTAAGATTATTTCTATGTGAGAACATTTTTTAATAACAAGTTATTTAGACAGTAAAAACCACCTATAACATCATCTCATTTAATATACTTAATATGTTTTTTCCTTTAATCAATACAAGTTTTATCATTAGAAAGTATATATTATACACTTTAAAACTTTAAATCTGGATTCACAGAATCCTTACAATTTTTCAGATTTATTTTGCAACTATTCACCCCCCAAAAAAGGAAAACAAACAAAAAAAAACCCTGGACTCTTTTAATTTTATGTATCAATGCTTACTGAAGTAGAATTTCGTGGTATCACTAGACAGTAAAACAATAACTGCCAATTCAACAAATTTCTCACATATTTTTGAAATAGTAATGCTACTTAAAGGGAAATAAACATGCAAAAGAATGTAGTAGATTTAGAAGCTATCGGTATTCTGGATGTTTTTCTTCAATTAACAAAGAACTTTCACTTCAATAAAACACACAAGGTTGTTTTTTTTTTTCCCAGTTTTCTCATTAACTCAATCATAAAAAAGAAAACACGTATTTAGGATTATGTACAAAAATTACATGGAGTGTTTTTCAGGTTGGCAAGAAATTTAAAACTACTGACTATTCTTTCTTTTAACTGACTTTAAAAAAAATATATTACAAAGTCAAAGTAACTTTTTCCCATTTCCAAATTAATTAAGAATCAAAAATCCAAAGGAGGGGGAAAAAAAACCCTGTGATTTCAAAAGCACTACTGCTGCCATAAACGTAAGGTTAATTAAGTTACTTCTACTTGTTGAGTGGTAGGACATTCTCTAAAAGTGCATTAATAACACATCTTATGAAAAGTTTACTGTGAATCTTATTAGAGCTGATAGAGTTGGAAAGGTTAATGCTGGGCACTTACATCACAACCAATTCTATTTCAACAGTTAAGAAATGATTCAAATTTCCAATTCACAATAAAATAACAGTTGAACACAGGCATTCCTGTCCTCTCCCTCCCAGGACTAAAGTAAACAGCAAACCAATAAATAGAAATTAAGTTATGTTTAAACTCACAGTGACAAAAAGGAAAACTAAGGGGGCGTGGGGTAGGTACTAGAAGAATTCAGGAAACTTGGAACCCAAGGACTTGGAGGTGCCAAGCACAACAGAGGAGGAGACTGTTCAAGAGCTAACGAAAAGTCTGTAATTCCAAGCAACTTCCTACCTCCTCAATATCCCATACTTCACCATTGTAGGAAATGTTCAACAGCCAGTCCTAGAATTCCGGACAAATAATCATTAAAGAAACTGATAACCTCAAAGAATTCTGCTTTCTGGGACTAAAGAGTCCCCCAGGAAGAAGGCCAGCTCTCAACCCCATCATCCTAGAGCTAAGCCAGTATTGTCCCTTATGCTCACTTTTTATAGCCTAAGGTCAGAGTGCCTCCAGAGAACACAAAAACTTTCTACTTTGAAAGTCTGTGTTTGTTACAGTATCATGGAATTGAAAGAACAGGCACCTAGAAGCAGAAGTGCTGCATTTCACCAAGTTTGTGGCTTTGCCAACCAAGTGTGACAAAGCAAGAAAGAGGCAAAGAAATTGAGACTGTATTATACAAGGGCATAACTATAAAAACTGACCATGAAGTTTAGGTATAATCTTCTCATTCCCCTCTATTGGGTCATTTTCATCACCATAAAATCATGTTGTTATTTCTGTGTCTTGAAGGAAAAAAATAAGCTCTCTTCGCTCCCACTTCCTCAATCCAGAGACTGTCCCATTTCTCCTCCCTCCCAAAAGCAAAGAGTTGTTTGCACACACTGTCAACAAGTCCTCTCTTCCACTTCTCTCCTAAACACACTCCAATCAGGTTCTCTGCACCCCATTTGTCAGTCCCAGTGACCTCCATTTCCCTGAATCCAACTGTCAATTCTCAGTCCTCATCTTGTCTCATCAGCAGCATTTGATAGAACTTTTCACTCCCTTTTCTTGGAAATACTCTTCTCATTTGGCCATACTCTCTAAGTTTCCTTCACTGGATGCCCTAAGCTCAGTTCTTTCTCGTCCTTTTCTAACTCCAGTCTCTTCCTTGGTGACCTCATCCAGTCTCATGACTACTTGACATCTCCACGTAGATCTCTAATAGTATCACAAACTCAACATATCCAATACTGATCCCCTGACCTGCTCCTCCCTACTAAGTGTGCTCTCACCTCAGCTTTTCCAACTGCAGTTAAAGACAATTCTCTCTCCCATTCTTAGTCCAAAACCTTAACTTCCTCCTTGACTGTCTTACATCCCACATCCAATCCATCAGCAAGTCCTGATAATTCTACTTTCAAAATATACCCAGAATCTGATCACACTTCACCATAACTACTACCATGGCAAGCCAACCATCCTAATTAGTCTCCCTTCTACCTTTGGGCCTCTATACTCTATTCTCAACAGAACATCCTGACTGATCCTTTTAAACCCTTGGGGAAAAGAAAGAGGGGAAAAAAAAAAAAAAAAAAAAAAAAAACCCTTAGGTAAATCTTGTTACTGGTCTGCTCAAAGTCCTGAGATGCTGTCCATTTCAGTGGCATTAAGGGCCCTAGAATACCCTCAGCCCTTCCTTCCCTGACCTCATCTCCTACCTACAACTCTCCTCACTCATGCTGCTCTAGACACTGTAGTCAAATACTGGTAAATATGTAAGATTATTACATTACAAGGCTGAGCCACCTTGCTTTCCTCCAATTCTTACCTAGCCCAAGCTGTTTCCTCCACCTGAAACATTCTGCCAGATATCCTAATGACTGACCAACTTCCAAACTTCCTTTGCTTGAATATCACCTTTTCAATAAAGCCTACTCCAACCATCCTATTTAATGCTGTAAACTACCTCCAGACTCCAGCATACCCACTGCTGCTTGCTTGAATCTACTGTCTTTTTCCAGAGCACTTACCACCTTCTAATACAGGATGATTCAAAAATAACTGAACACATTGAAAACTGTGCTATTCAATAACTGATTACATATGAACCTGTGTCAAAACATTTAAGGGAACAATCACTAGTTCTATAAACTTTTGAATGCTCATGGATGCCCCATTACACCACATGTATCAATCCTGTAATCAAATTCATCCCAGACCCTTACCAGCTTATCGCCACTGATAATGACAAAAGCAACCACAATGGTTTCCTTCATTTCCTCAAAGTTTTGAGGAAAAAGTGGTAGCAACTCAAAGTTCCTGATATATACAAATAAGAAATCATATGGTTTCTAGTATCTCACTGGCCAATATTTCACTCGTTTTAAACACCTTGTAAACTAGACAATTTATTTAACTCTGTGCTTTGCTTATTATCTCTATCTCCCTGCTAGAAGTAAAGTTCCATGAAGGAAGAACTCTGCTTTGCTTACTAAATGCCTCCCAAGTACTTACGACAGAGGCAGCGCATGGCAGGCACTAAAAAAAAAATTTTAAATGAACAAACCAAAGTTTTAAAGACTTGCTTTGAGAAAATTTTACTACACAAATGTGCAAAAAAGTCTTCATTTTAAAAAATCTAACAACATGGAATATATGGTATACGGGCATACAATATCTATCCCAATTTCCATCTAGTGTGCCTTCCTCTACTATAAGAACTTGAAAGCTTTAAGGAAAAAAAAAAAAAAGCACTTCCCAGACTCCCCTACAGCTAGAGTTCCAGCTGTGACTTAAATCCACCAATTTCGATCTCAGCATTTGGGAGAGACTTAGAAGACTGAAAGGATGCCTGATTCCACAGGCAAACACAGACACATACATGTTCGGTTCTTGGACAGCAATGCATGCAGAGGTCCCAGAGGCTAGTCCAGGGTTTCTCATAAGCTGTTGCTAGAATTCTTTGAGAGGTAACCACTGGGGTAAAAAATTTTCTTTTCTTTTTTACTTTTGTGCACCAAGCAATGGCGGCATTCACAGTAACTAATGATTGTATTAGAAATCCGCCATATAGGGGGTGTCTGGGTGTCTCAGTTGGTTAAGCATCTGCCTTCGGCTCAGGTCATGATCCCAAGGTCCTGGGATCGAGCCCCACGTCAGGCTCCCTGCTCAGCAGGGAATCTGCTTCTCCATCTCTCTCTGCCCCTCCTCCCACTCCTGCTCACTCGCTCTGTCTCTCTCTCTCTCTCAAATAAATAAAAGCTTAAAAAAAAACCCAAACCAGCCATATGTGACAGTGCACAGTAGGACCAGGTCATTTGGTTAGAGTTTGCCTTCATAGTTGGAGGCTGCATGGCACAGGGGGACGATGGTAGGCTAAGGAACACCAGCTTCTCCCTTTCAAGTTACCTCCCCTAATCTGGTAAGATTAGTAATGAAGAATTGTATCTTGTGAATCATTTCACTAAACGAGCACAACAAGAGACACACAAACAAAACCCCATCTTTACAGTGAAAACTACTTATCAGAGGCACCTGGGTGGCTCAGTCAGTTAAGCGTCTGCCTTCGGCTCAGGTCATGATCTCAGTGTCCTGGGATCGACCCCTGCATGGGACTCCCTGCTCAGCGGGGAGTCTGCTTCTCCCTCTCCCAGCCCCACCCCACCGCTCGTGCTCTCTCAAATAAATAAAATCTTGAAAAAAAAAAATACTTATCAATGGGCTGATACATGGGCTGGTAATTCTAGTTGTCATACTCCATTTTATGTGGGCTGTGGAAAACCACTTTTCAAGTGCAGCATGGCTCCAGCAATATTCAGAAAGCATGCAACTGTAAGTTGTCTGACAAGTTAAAGATACTACTGGAATCTCAAAACAAACATGATAAACCTTTTGTTAAAAAAAAAAAAATTACATACAATGAAAAGGCTGAGGTAACAAGTTATATAGTAGCAGAACTTACTGACCAGAAAAGGGAAAGCCACCCAATTACTAAGACCCTAATGAGGCCAGAAGTAAAATTATGCTTAGTAAAATGTTTGTACCAGGAGTGCCTGGGTGGCTCAGTCAGTTAAGTGTCTGCCTTTGTCCAAGGTCTTGATCCCAGGGTCCTGGGATCCAGCCCCATGACGGGCTCCGAGCCTGCTTTTCCTTCTCCCTCTGCCTGCCGCTCTGCCTACTTATGATCCCTCTTTCTCTCTCTCTGCCAAATAAATAAATAAAATCTTTTAAAAAATAAAATAAAATGCTTATATGAGATGCCTGAAGAGAAATTTTTAAAGTTCTACAGTACACTAACAGTAACTAACAGTAACATACTGATATGTCATGTAATTTTAAATACGCACATAATAAAGAGAAAAATAAGTTTCTCTAACTAGACTGATAACAGAGGTTGCCAACTATATTAAGATTATATTCCATACATACTATGTATTTATGAATATTGTAAGATTTGAAAATGGTGAAATCAAAACTTTTTTTGCTAGAGTACTGCCCAAAGCCAACGAAGGACAGGATATTTAATGTTTTGTCCTCCTTTCTAGAAACAAAAGTGTGTCTTGAAGAACACTGTTGACATCTGTACTGACAAAGTCCCATCAATAGCTGGCTCCATGTGAAGATCTGTCACTCTTGTTTAAAAAAAAAAAAAAAGAAAGAAAAGCTGACTTCACAACACAGTGTTTTCTTCATAAAGAGGTGCTACTGTCAAAAGCTCTGGGAGATGAAATGAAAAAAGTTCTATTTGAAACTACAAAAAAGGATTAACTTCATTAAACAAAAATTGTTCACTCAAAAGTGTTTAAAGAACTATGTTACAACCTGAACAAAGAGCATATAAATCTCCCACTATATGCAGAAGTCCAGTGGCTTAGTGGATGAAGAGTTCTCAATAGGCTGTCTGAGCTGAAAGGTAAAGTGCAGAGTATTTTCACACAGTAGGCTAAGTGCTTGGAGGACAAAGTATGGCTACTGAAACTAGCCAACTTAGCAAACACTTGTTATCACATGAAACAAGTGAACAGCTCTCTACATACCTTAGAGAAAATATTTTTACTTCAAGTGACAAGATTCTTGGGAAAAAAAATCATGTGACAAAGAAAATCATAAAATTGCTCCCATTGCTGCTTGGATTTGATAGTGAAAAGGGGTATCTACAGATCTCAAGTCTAGCTGACCTAGAGGAATAAAATTAAAAAGCAAAATTAAACAGGATTTTCTTATTTTCAAACAAATATAAGAAGGAATGAGGGACCCTTTCTCTGAATATTCTGCTAAGGCTGAGAACTTGACTTTGAGGAAGAAGAATTTTATGTGCTGTGGTCTGATTACACACTCAAGATGAGATTTACTGATCTGTCCCTAAAAAATTTCTGGATTTCTATGAAAGAGTACTGTCTGGAAATCATAGGAAAGTAATGAACATATGGCTACAGGTTTTCGACTTCTCATGTAAAAAATATTTTTTAAGAAGTATCAAGAGCAAGGAAGAAATCATCTTGTCAGTTGAAAATGAAATCTGTGAATGGTTATTTCAAGTTCAACATAGAAAACATTCAAAAGAAAACAAAAACAAGTTTCATATGGGAGATAAACTTCATTCTTTTAGTTTTAAAAAATAACAATTTTATTGTATAAAGCCTTTTCATAAAAAAATCAACACATATAATCATTTATAACTTCTGGACCTATATTTGAACCTCATTCAAGTTAGTTAAAAAAAAAAAAAAAGTTTGAGTTTTTCCCAAACTCTGGTATAAATTATGTCTTAGGCTCAATTTTTATTAATATTATTTTGACCTATGGTTTTTAGTAACTTTGGTATTTGACACTGTCAATGTTCACATTGTAAATAACATTAATTAGAATCAATTTAAAGTGGTACTGGCAAAAAGAGAAAAGCAGGCCAACAGAATATACATTAAAGTCTAGAAATAAATGCACACATCTATGGCCAACTGATTTTTGGCAAGGGTACCAAGTCCACTTAGTGAAGAAAGAATATGAGACTGCCTCAGAGATATTGCAAGTTCAGTTACAGACCACTGTCATGAAGCAATTATCATCGTAAGGCAAGTGAAACGATTTTTTTCACTTTTTTCACTTTTTTTCACTTTCAGTGCATATAAAAATTATGCCTACACTATACTGATAGTCTATTAAGTGTGTAATAGCACAACGTCTAAAAAAACAATGTGCATACCTTAATTAAAAAGTACTTTATTGTTAAAAAAGTGCTACCATCCTCTAAGCTTTCATCAAGTCATAATCAATGATCGCAGATCACCATAACAAATAATTAAAAAGTCTGAAATAATGTGAGAATTACCAAAACACACAAAGTGAGCAAATGCTGTTGGAAAAACAGTACTGATAGTTTTGCTAGATGCAGCATCGCCACAGACCTTCAATTTATAAAAAACACAGTATCTGCAAAACGTAATAAAGTGAAGCACAATAAAATGAAGTATGCCTGTAGTCCATTCTATTGCTGGGACAATTGGACACATGTAACAGAATGAAGCTGGTACTCAAACCATACTATAAAAATTAACTGAAAATGGGTCAATAAAAAACATGGAGATAAATCTGCATGACCTTGGATTTGGCAAGAGATTCTCAGTGACAGCGACAAAAGCACAAGCAACAAAAGAAAAAAAGACCAAGTGGACTTCAAAATTAAAAATTTTATGCATCAAAGGACATTAACAAGAAAGTGAAAAACACAGAACTTCCATTCTGTGAAAATATTTGCAAATTATATATCTGATAAGAGTTTAATAGCCAAATATATAAAGAACTCCGACAATTCAACAACCAAAAGATAACTCAATTTAAAAATGAACAAAGGACTTGAGGGTCACCTGGCTGGCTCGGTGGAGCATGCAACTCGGGGTTCTGAGCTCAAGCCCCATGTTGGGTGTGATTAATTAAAAATATTTTTTTTTAAATGAGCAAAGGACACTTCTCCAAAGAAAATATTCAAATGACCTATAAGCACATGAAAAGATGCCCAACATCATTAGTCATTAGAGAAATGCAAATCAAAATCACAGTATTAGTTCATACCAACTAGGATGTCTATAATTTTAAAAATGGTAAATAAGTATACACCCAAAAGAATTGAAAACAGGGACTTGAACAGATAATTGTACATTAATGTTCATAGAAGCATTATTCACAATAGCCAAAGGCAAAAGCAATTCAAGTGTCCACTAACAGATGAACAGACAAAATGTGATATACAAATACAATGGAATACTATTCGGCCATAAAAAGGAACAAAGTTCCATATACACTATAATAGGAACCTTGAAAACATTATGTTAAGTGAAATAAGCCAGAAACAAAAGAATATATGCTTCCACCTATATGAAATATCTAGAATAGGCAAATTCATAGAGATATAAAGTAGATTAGAAGTTTACCAAGGGCTAGAGGCAAGAGGAAATAATCACAGTCTGTTAATAATTACAGTTTCTGTTTACAGTGACAAAAAATTTTGGAAATAGTGGTTATGGCTGCACAACTTTGTGAATGTAATTAAAATTAATGCCACTGAATCAAAAGCTTAAAAATGGTTAAAATGGCAAATTTTGTTTTACCACAATAGAAAATTATAAAAAATTAGCTTACATTATTTATTTAAATTAAGTCCATCGAGCCTATCTTTATTTTTTTTAAGATTTTATTTATTTATTTGAGGGAGAGAAAGAGAGAGAGCATGAGCAGCAGGGAGAGGCAGAGAGAGAGGGAGAAGCAGGAGGGCTTCTCAGAGGGCTGAGCAAGGAGCCCAACATGGGGCTCAACCCCAGAACCCTAGGATCAAGACCTGAGCCGAAGGCAGACGCTTAACCAACTGAGCCACCCAGGCACCCCAAGCCCATCTTTAAAAAAAAAAACTGAATCCCATTTTAGCTGAAGTCAGTTATTTAATAGAAATTTATTATCTTCACCATATGAGGTTTTTAAAAATCATGAAAAGGAAAAACAATAGTTTCCAGAATGGTAAGGTAAGTTTAACTACCTATTTACTTTTCATGTAAGGTTCACTAAAGTTTTTTTGTGTGTGCTTTAAATAAAGAAAAATAAAACTACTCTTGTATACATCATATACGACAAGCCATAATTTATTAATATCTTGTGTAGTAAAAATCTGTGGTAAGACTCCTAGGCCTACTTATATAAAGTGGGAAATTTAAGAAATGGAAAACCTGTTTTTCCTACCTGCATTACTAACTCACATTAGAGCTTATATCCTTTATGCGGGGGGAGGGGGATAGAGATTCACATGCACAGGAAAATACTCTCTTTCAAAAGAGCATTAACAATCATCACTGGAGTACTATTACATAGACCTAAAATTTCAAATGCTGCCCCACCAGCTTTGAGCCTCACAGGGCCCCAAAGGCCTAATGTCTTGCCATATGTACTCCCATCTAGCACGAAAGACTTCACCCAGCTAGTTCCACCATCAGCTGAACCAGCTACACTCCATCCATTCAGTCCTCAAGCTGTCAGCCCTGAGAATTATTCAAAGGAATCACATCCTCCCGTGAGGGTAGTAGTCCTTGTTACTTCACCCTTTTGTTATTAAAAAGCCTGCCTGCCATGGCCTCTGTGACTGGTTCACTCTCTTCCCAAGTGCAAGCCCCATGAGACATGCCGTATCCTCCACTCCCCAATTGTGAATATATGACTAATAAACTGTTGTTAATATCATCTGGTCAATGTCAGGTAGTAGCCATCTCATACTATTTAAGACAGAAGATCCCTCCTTCACCAATGAACTGAATAGGTGATCAAAAAACAATTATATCTCAACTTTCTCTTCACACTAATATCCCAGCTGTAGATGTTCTAATTTTTATGGAGAAATTCCCTGAGACCTGAAAATTATTTCATGGACCCTTCAGGGTACAAAGAAAGAGAAAGATGAGTAGGCAGGGCTGGTGCAGACCACAACAGGTCCTGGTCCACTGTGGTTCTAAGCTAGTAAGTATAGCAGGACATTCCTGATCACCATAGCCTCCTGACCACCACAGTTTCCTGATCTTACTATTTTTTTTATAAAGTAAAAATTCAGTTATTCACCTGTTTATGACATGGTACACAAGAGGCAAACTGATTCACATTACAGATTTCACTTCCAACTCCTTGGAATGTTCATTTCCTTGGCTAATAGGAGAGACTAGACATGACAGGCAGGCCATGCTTAGGCAACTGAAATAAAGAGGAGGAGGGGGCAATGCTAACGTCATCCTCAAAGACTGTTGGTCACAAGCTATTTTCTGGAACTGTTAGCTAGAAACAAAGCACCACCACTGCTGGACGCTTATGCCATCATGGGCCTCAGTCATCCCCACAAGTACAGCAGCACTTGCAGGTAGTTGCCTTTGGTGTCTTGCTGGATGCAGTAGTACAAGAACTTGCCATACTTTCTCTTGAACTCGGACCTAATTTTCAACATGTCCACTTCACTGTGAGAGATACCAGGGCTCTAATCAGGACTTTATAGGGGCACCTGGCTGGCTCAGTCAGTAGAGCATGTGACTCTTGATTTTAGGGTCATTAGTTTGAGTCCCATGTTGGGTGCAGAGATTACTGTAAAAAATTTTTTTTAAGATTTAATCAGGACTTTATCACAAGTCCCTTTGCCCTTCTTGGAGTCATAGAGTTGGTCAGCAAAATTTAAGGGCTTGTTCTGAATGTACTGGACCAGGTTCAGGAAAGCATTTTCCAGGTCTCCTTTGACCTCCCTTTTGATGCTCTCCAGCATGTCACAAGGATTCAGGAAAGGATTATGCAAAGTATCATTTATGTGCTCTTATCAAGTAAACACATGATTAGAAGTGAGAGTTTGAGATATGTATTTTCAGATTAACCTAACTTTCTTTATTTTGATAGGATTAATTAATTTGTAAAAGAACAAGTGAAAATGACAGTAAATCTTGACTTCTACAAGGTCTTAGAGTAGTTTTCTTATTACATCTTCCAGACTCCAAGGTCCTTGAGTGTAAGGGATTAAGCCTCATTTGTCTTTGGGTCCCCCAATGCCTGGAATAGTTCTTAATAGTTTGCTAAAGTCTGTGCTCTAGATAAACAAATATATTAACTCAATGAAGGATGCAGAAATAAGACTCAGATGCTGGTATAAGTGAGTGGTTACCGGTTAGACAATCTTGCCTAAGAGATTCAGCCAATAGATCAGTACCAAACTAGACAAATGAGAAGTTCAAACTAAAATGGGTATCATTTTGGTTTTGAAAATGACATATTTGCAGGAAATAACAGAGAAAATCTTTATTATTTCAGAAGGGAGTATAAACTAGTATAGCTGTTGTAGAGAGCAATCAATATTCAGTGAAATTAAAAATACTTTATATCCCAACAATTTGACTCCTGAGTATGTATCTCAGAGATACTCTTCATAGGTCCTTAAGGGGAAAAAAATGACAATGTTTATCATAATTCTGTTTGTAGCCAAGGACAGGAAACAATATAGGGGCAGTCCCTTAGACCTGGGCAAGAGGGGCCTCTGCTCTGGACCCTGCACTTTAGAAGTCTTCACATATCACAAAGAAACAAAAAGCATATTTCTTGAACTACATATGGGCACCCTGGTCACCGACTTGGTACTCAGGGCTAGCATGGCCTGACCTGTAACTGTACATATTCTCAGTTGTAATTCCTGTCTCTGTTCATTGCTGCAGTTGGTCAAAATGTTGGCAATAGTGACTTCATCCACACCTTTGGTCTTGATGGCTATTTCAATGTTCAGAACATCACACTCAGCATCAAAATTGGTGTACACTTTGACCAACCCATATGCTCTTGGGGGTGTGGAGCGATCACCCTCCAAGCTGAGCTTGCAGAGAATTTCGTTAACAGTAGACATTTTGAAAGAAGCTGGGCCAGATGCCGAGCGCTGTAAGCATCCCCAGTTGTGGAGGCAACAGTTTCCTAATTTAAAACATCAGTGTGGTTCTAGCAATGAAGATCTAGAAGCAATTTCACAGAAAGGAAATCTCTTAATCATAAAAGAGGCAGTATCTCCCTTGGTTTCTCAGTTTTACGTAGGGTATTTGGGAGTTGTTGCTTAGAGCTCAACCTAGAATCTCTCTCTTTAAATCTCTAAACAATTCTGTAAACCACTTAAAACCTGTGCCAGATATTGATTTATTGCCCTCATCTCCAAATTCAACCTTTTTGCCTGCTCTGTGAAAATGGATTTGCGCCCTTAAAATACTAATTTCTTTGCCAGCTGGCAAGAAATAAAGCTTTGTCAAGAGGGCACTGGAAAGAAATTGCAGAGGAAAAGGATTTTGCTTCCTGGCTCCAGGGTATTCACTTGGCTGCAGCAGGCAAGGCTTCTCTGGGCCCTATTCCTGCAACAAGGATGGCTTCTACAGCACCAGGTTCCTGCAGGACATGCAACTTCTCCAACAGGAGCCTAAGCTGTTCTGTAGCAGAGTGCCTCTGGTGAGACCTCTCCCTGTGAACAGCTTTCCCTGGTACCCTAGTGGGCGAACACGCAGGAAATTCCACTAGTGTCACACCACACCTACTTGCCTTAACCTTGCCCCTTCCAATCTTGACTTTGCCCTTTCCAACAAGTCTTCGGTGGGGGGAGGGGCCCACTCTATCTCAGCCCTTGGGGTAGTAAGTGGTCTTCATATCAACTATTCCGCTATTCTTTAGAGCTATCTTTACTTCTTGCTGATAAAGCAATTCTCTAATCCCTGTTATAGCCAAACCATTTTTACATAATTTTTCCCTGTTAAATTACCGTGTGGTTTCTATTTCCTGATTGGACCCAGACCGATACATCCCAATAATTCTTTAAACTATTTAGTACACTAAAGTAAATAAGCCCTCTCTACTTAAGGTATCTAGAGTGAATTCTGTTCTCTGCAACTCAGACTTCAATTCTTTTTCAATAAAGAAATTTGTGGGAAAAAATCATACAATACCTTCAAAGATTAGATAAATCTATGACATTTTTTTTAATTAGTAAGTGATACTAATTATGCATAGCCAGGGTTAAGAATGGCTTCTGATGATTATAGTCCTATGTCAGCCTATTAAATACTTTAATTGTAATATTAACTCCATCTTAGAGTATTATCACTGCTGTTATGCTTAACCACTACTTAAAAACTTAGTCTGCAATGAGATACCACTTCACACCCACTAGAATGACTATAATAAAATACAGACAATAACAAGCGTTAGCAAGGATGTGAAAAACTAGAATCCTCATACATTGCTGATGAGAATGTAAAATGGTACAGCTGCTTTGAAAACTATCTAGCAGTTCCTCAAAAGGTTAAACATAAAGTGACCATGTGACTCAGCTATTCCATTTCTAAGTATATACCCAAAGAAATGAAAACTTACGTCCACACAAAAATCTGTACATAAATGTTCATAGCAGCATTATTCATAACCAAAAAGTGGGAATAACCCAAACATCCACCAACCAATGAATGGATAAAGAAAATGTGGTATAGCCATACAATGGAGTATTATTCAGAGATAAAAAGAAACAAAGTACTGATATGTGCTACATGAACGAACTTTGAAAATATTATGCTAAGTAAAAGAAGCCAATCATGAAACACCACAACATTATATGATCCCATTTATATGAAATATCCAGAATAGGTAAATCTATACAGACAGAAAGTAGATTAATGGTTACCTAGGACTAGAAGACAATGGGTTGGAGGAGGTGGGACACACTAAAAGGATGTGGAGTTTCTTTTGGGGGCAATAAAAATGTTCTAAAATTCACTGTGGTTATAATTGTGATGTGGGAAACAAAGGCAGAAGAAAATGTAGATAAAATTAAATGTCCTTATTACCTGCAGCCCATTGACTAATACTTGGGAAAGGCAGATTATAACATTCCTCCAGGATCCTGTGAGTCTTCTTTAGCATATGAAAGTCCTTCTGCAACTTCCCTCATCTTTATGTCCCCCAACCCCAAGGTATATAATCAGTTCCTCCTCCCAACCCCACCCCCACCCCCAGCATCAGGGAGCCTCAGCTGCAGCAGGCTGCTGCTCATTCTGCCCATGGGTCCTGTCCCCGTGCTTTAATGAAACCACCATTTTGCACCAAAGAAACATCTCAAGAATTCTTTCTTGGACGTCAGCTCCAGACCCCACCAACACCAACATTCCAAAAACTACATCAGTTGCACAACTCTATGAATATACTAAAGGACACTAAATTGCATATTGTAAAGTGAAAATTGTACAGTATGTGAGTTATATCTCAATAAAGCTGTTAAAAAAAAACAAAAAACAAAAAAAACCTTAGTATCTACCAGAACCTTCTAATTCAACCCATCCTTAAATCAGGGTCAGGGGCTTACATCCTCTGTAGTTCAGCACCTGATTTCCATGATAAAATATAACATCCTTTTACACAAAAGCAAAACTACAGACCCACCTGGGTCTTTAAGAAATGTATTCTAAGTTATTCATCCTGCAGAGATTAAAAAACAAAACAAAACAAAAACAAAAACAAACCCTGCTGGCTGTACATAAAAATCCACAGTATACATTTCCTTAAGTGGGGGAAAATGTTTGTGAGTTGACTTTTTTAATATAAAGATGGCTTGAACTAGATATAAGTGGGAATTTGACCTTAGCAGAAAATCATACAAGCAAGATCAACTTGCTCAACCTAGCCCACATACAAGGAAAACCAAGCAATTTTATATAATATACCCTAGCTCAAGGAAAGTAAAAATGTTGGATTTTCTGAATTTTTTTAGATTCTTCTGATCTTTTCCTCTCAACTAGAGCTAGTTCCAGAGCCCAGGGAATCAAAACTGAAGAGCTCTGCTCTCACAGGCTTAAGCCTAAAATCAAGATCATCAGCCAAGTAAGTATGCATACACACACAAGGCATTAAATGTCATAAATATAAGTTGTCCTAATTTTCATTCCACACACAAGCCATGAAACTGTGACACACACACCTTAAAATTAAGGTTCTATATTCTAAATATATAAATACTTCAAATATACATGGTTTTTAATTTATTTCAAATCAAACTGCTAAAAAAAATTAGAAAAAATGCAAAGAAACATATACTATTCACTCTAAAGTCCAACCTAAATCTTTTAAATACAATCTGAGGAAATATAATTCCCTTCTGACCTGCCTTGTTTAAACAACTTGGTCCTATTCCCAATAAACCAGAACAACTTCATTATTGTACTTTCATCTGTTCACAACTGGGCCTCCCTACAAGATATCATTAGGCAAAAAGCTTCCACTATTTAAAAACTTTGGGAAAACATTGCTCTGCTCTAGTCAACAATGATTACCTTTGCTGTTAAAAATTAGACATTCTTGTTGGAGTGGATGTGGACAACTAAGGGAAGACTACAGTTACAGATCTGGGTAGTCAGTTCTACTGTGGGGAAGTGGGAAACAAGTACATTGAAAAAGCATCATCTTTTGTCAGTTTTCTCTAATTGTTTCATGATCTGAAAAGAAGAAATCACTTCTTAAGAACGTGAAGAAGCTACTATTCCCCCACACCAGTTGTGTCAATGTGATGGAAAACTGTAAATCCTGATTATTGGAAAAAAAAAAATCCCAAAGAATATGACCATATCTTTGGCAACATTACTGAAGGAAAAGTGAGAAACTTTAAGGGAAGGAGGTAAATAATATCTGTTGTCTAAGAAAGAGGAATAACATTCCATAACAGCAAAAGGCATATAAAGATTATTTCCATTTAGATTAAGAGAGAAATACTTATGTTGGACATACTCTGCATATACTAATCTATACATCCATAAACATTAACCTACTCTAAATTACTATTATTAAGGTATACATTTTCATCCAGTTACCTTATTCATATGCCATTCAATGATTATAGCTGACTCTTACACAACACGAGATTGGGGCAAACACAGACCCCCATGCACTCAAAAATCCACATAAAATTTTTGACTCCCCCAAAATTTAACTATTAATAGCCTACTACTGACCAGAAATCTTAACGATACTGTAAACAATTAACACATATTTTTGTGTGTTATACGTATTATATACTGTATCGTCAAAGTAACACATATTTTGCATTATATGTATTATATACAGGATCCTTATAATACAGTAAGCTAAAGAAAAGAAAATATTAATAAAATCATAAGGAACAGAAAATATGTTTACAATACTGTATTAATAAAAAAAAAACCTGCAGATAAGTAGACTCACACAGTTCAAATCCATGTTGTTTACAGGTCAACTGTACTTTATGAATGTTTTAGCCCAATCTGCAAACAGGCAAATTTATTTCACCTACATTATTGTCATTAATTTTACCAAAAAACTGTGGGTAAGAATAAACCTATAAAAGTTATACCTTTTCCTTTCTTCGTCAGGATCCTCATTAAAAACACAAGTTTGGATAGTTCACACACTGCCCCACAAAGATCTTTCAGCACTTATAGAAGGTCTAATTTGCTATGTGATGTTTTAATTATACTACAAATAATAAGGTTTTACTGCTGGGTAAGCAGAATCACACCACACTTCAATCTAACTAAATAATAATAATTTATTTAATATAACACTTCCCTCAACTCATATTCCAACTATTTTTAGATTTAAACAAATGCCAAAATTCCTAAGTCTATATAGATGATATTTCAAATTAAAATTCTTGCCTTGAAACACACATTTTCCTTGCCTCTAACCTATGACTGACCCACTAAAAAGGTTTGTTTTGTTTGTTTTTTAAGGAAAGTATCACAGCCAAATTCAGCTCCAACAAAAATCAAAATATACAAGATACAAGGGACTCAGAAAGTCATAAGGCATATAAAAAACAAATAGCAAAATGACAGAAGTTACTCCTTACCAGTAATTACTTTAATGTGAATGTATTAAAACTTCCAGTGAAAAGGCAGAGAATGGCAGGATGGATTTAAAAAACATAATCCAACAATATTCTCTCTACAAGAGACTCATTTAAATATAAAGGCACAAATAGGTTGAAAGTAAAAAGACAGAAAAAGATATTCCATGCAAATAGTAACCAAAAACGATATGGGGTGGCTACACTAACATCAGACAAAACTGACTTTAAGTTGAAAAAGATTATAAGAGACAAAGGAGGACACTAATTATTAATAAAAGGTTCAAGAGAGCAAGAAGATAAACACTTATAAACATTCACATACCTAATAACAGACCATCAAAATACAACAAGCAAAAATTGACAGAACTAAAGGGATAAAACAGTTCTACAGTAATTGTTGGAAACTTCAATACCCGCTGTCAGTAATGGATAGAACAACCAGACATAAGATAAATACGGAAATAGAGGACCTGAACGACACTATAAACCAACCAGAGATAACAGACACATATAAAACACTACCTAATAACAGAATATTTATGTTCTTCTCAAATGCACATGGGACATTCTCCAGGACAGACCATCTTTTAGGCCACAAATTAAGTCTCAACAGATTTTAAAAGATAGATATTATACAAAGTATCTTCTCCAACCACAACAGGATGAAGTTATAAATAAATAAGAAAAGGAAAACTGGAAAATTCACAAATTTGTGGAAATTAAACAACACACTCCTTAACAACCAATAGGTCAAAGAAAAGATCAAGGGAAATGAGATAAATGAAAACAAAACATACCAAAATTTATGGGATACAGAAAAGCAGTGCTAGGAGGGAAATTTACAGCTATAAGCACATTAAAAAAATAAATTTAAAAAAGGAGGGGTGGGGCGTGCGCCTGGCTGGCTCAGTCAGTTAAGCCTGAGCCTTTGGCTCAGGTCATGATCCCAGGGTCCTGGGATGGAGCCCCACATCAAGCTCCCTGCTCAGGGAGGGGAGCCTGCTTCTCCCTCTCCCTCTGCCCCTCCCCCACTCATATTCTCTCTCCCTCTCTCTCTTGCTCTCTCTCGCTCTATCTCAAATAAATTTAATAAATAAATAAATAAAGATCTCAAATCAACAACCTAACTTTACAAATTAAGGAACTAGAAAAAGGAGAACACAAAGCTAGCAGAAAGAAAAAATAATTACAGCAGAGATAAATAAAATAGAGAATAGAAAAATAGAGAAATCATCAAACTAAAAAAATTGGTTCTTTAAAAAGATTAATGAAATTAACAAACCTTTATTAAACTTAAGAAAAAACAGAAGACTCAAGTTATTAAAATCAGGAAAGCAAGTGAAGACATTACTACTGATTCTACAGAAATAAAAAGGATTTTAAGTGAATAGTATGAAAAATTGTGCACCAACAAATTGAGTAACCTAAATGAAATTGACAAATTCCTAGAAACACAAAACTTACCAAAATTAAACAAAAAGAAACAGAAAATCTGAATAGATTCATAACTATTAAGGAGATTGGATGAGTAATCAAAAACTTCCCAAAAAAGAAAAGCCCCAGATCTGATTGTTTCACTAGTGAACTGTACAAAACATTTAAAGAACATCAATCCTTCTCAAATTCTTCCAAAAAACTGAATACTCCCTAACTAATTCTATGAGGCCAGCACTGCCCTGATACCAAAGGTAAACAAAGACATTACAAGAAAACTACAGATCAATAATCCTTTATGAACACTGATGTACAACTCCTCAACAAAATAGCAGCAAACAAAATTCAGCAGCATAAATGCAAATCAAACCCACAATGTGATACCTACCACCTCACACCCATTAGAATGACTCCACACACCACCACCACCACCACCACTCCGCCCAAAAAAAGACCAATCACACAGAAAACAAGTGTTTACAAGGATGTGAAGAAATTGGAACCCTCATACCCTGTTGGTGTGAATGTAAAATGGTGCAGCTGCTATGGAAACAGTAGGGTTGTGACTCAAGAACTTAAAAATAGAATTACCATATGACCCAGCAATTCCACTTCTGAATATGTACCCAAAAGACCTGAAAGCAGGGTCTCGAAGAAGTATTTGTACACCATGTACATAGCAGCATTATTCACAATCAAAGGTTGATGAAGCAACCCAAGGGTCCACTGACAGATGATGTGGTATATACAAACAATGGAACATTATTCAGCCCTAAAAGAAGGAAATTCTGATGAGTCTTGATGACAATGCTAAATGAAACAGCCAGTCACAAAAGGGCAAATACTATATGATTCTACTCATAAAAGGTACTTAAAGCAGTCAAATTCATAGAGAGAGAAAGTAAAATGGTGGTTGCCAGGGGCTACAGGAAGAAGGAAATGAGGAGTCATTGTTTAATGGGTACAAGGTTTCAGTTTTGCAAGCCAAAAAAATCTGAAGATGGATGGTGTGATGGTTGCACAACAATGTGAATGTACTTAATGCCAATAAACTACATACTTAAAAATGGTTTAAATGAGGGGCGCCTGGGTGGCTCAGTCTGTTGAGCGTCTGCCCTCGGCTCAGGTCATGATCTCAGGGTCCTTGGATCGAGCCCCGCTTTGGGCTCCTTGCTCAGCGGGGAGCCTGCTTCTCCCTCTCCCTCTACCTGCCGCTCCCCCTGCTCGTGCTCTCTCTTGCTCTCTGTCAAATAAATACATAAAATCTTTAAAAAAAAAAGGTTTAAATGGCAATTTTTATATTATATATATAGCCATAATTTTAAAAGTAAATTTTTTAAAATCAAAATATGAACCAAAAATATGAATATAAATCAATATGTTAAGAATTGGGAAAAGTGGGGCGCCTGGGTGGCTCAGTCATTAAGCATCTGCCTTCGGCTCAGGTCATGATCCCAGGGTCCTGGGATCGAGCCCCGCATCAGGCTCCCTGCTCCGCGGGAAGCCTGCTTCTCCCTCTCCCATTCCCCCTGCTTGTGTTCCCTCTCTGGCTGTCTTTCTCTCTGTCAAATAAATAAAACCTTAAAAAAAAAAAAAAAAAAAGAATTGGGAAAAGTAAGTTTCAAATGAAAACACAAATTAAGATTGATGAGATGGAATTAACAAATGAAAAAGACATTCTCTATAGGCAAAGAAAAAAACCCAGAACTCCAGAGTTGTAGGAAGCCTCAAAGATCACTTGGGAGTCAAATTCTCTTACTTTGTAATTAGGAGAGAAGCTCATCACGGAGGTTTGCTGTCTTGCATTTATCCATCATCACTTCTACCTACATGCAACTAGAAACTGTGCCTACAATAAATTAATAAATCTGGAAAATTATTGTCAAAAGTAGTATCCTTTTCAATTCATTAAACTCATATGCAGGCAGTGTTCACATTTTTATTACCATTATTCTATCATAAATCCTTCATAAACCTTATTACTTTTATTCCCCATGTTACCTATATCCTTATAATCTTCATAATCTTAAATCATTTTCCCCCTAAAGTAACATGTAAGGCAAGGAATGCAAGTGCTGGGTACCTCTCCTTAGGATGGTTCATCCTCAGCATGAACAGATAAGAAATGAATAGAAATTAAGAAGGGAAGCTAAAATGCTTATTTTAGCTTAAGAGCTCAGTATCAGTTGAGCTTTTCACATTATGCGTTCACTATTTGTCTAATATGTAAACCCCCCAATATTAGATTTGAACATTTGTGTAGATATGTACTCCCAAATTTTTTTGGTTTTAGATAGTGTAATTTCAGATTACTAACACTATAGTTCCCCTGTATCAGCACCTGACTAAAACCCTTAAGAAACCTCAACTTTCTGTGAATAACCTTTATTGGGATTTAAAAAAAAAAAATTCAAGAAGGCCTTTACTGGAGCCCAAAAATCTGAAGCAAAAACAGACTAGTGATTGTCACTACCACTTCCCTTCCTTATCAAAGTTTGGTAGGAATCAGCTGATTTATACCAGAAGTCTTCAAAATGTGTTCCACGGTCCCCTCGGGTCCTGACCCCTTTTTAGGGGGTCCACAAGGTCAAAACTATTTTCATAATAACACTAAAATATCATTAACCCTTTTAACTGTATTAACATTTATACTAATAGTACAAAAAGCAAAGATGTGTAATATTTCTGGCATCTTGGAACAACTTATGGTACTGGCACCAAACTGCACTATTAGTCATTATATTTTTCACCATGAAGTACCAGTGGCTATTAAGAAAAAAAAGAAAAACAACAACCTTTTTTCACTTAAGAATGTCCTTCAAGGGGCATCTGGGTGGCTCAGTTAAGCATCTGCCTTCGACTCAGGTCATGATCCCAGGGATCCTGGGATAGAGCCCCACATCAGGCTCCCTGCTTGGCGGGGAGTCTGCTTCTCCCTCTCCTTCTACCCCTCCCCCACTTGTGTGCTCTCTCTCGCTCGCTTGCTCGCTTGCTCTCTCTCTCAAATAAATAAAATCTTTCAAAAAAATAGTAAAGATTATTTTATTAAATCTCAGCCCTTGAATATACATCTTTTTAAATATACTATGTGACAATATTAAGTACACATGAAGAATTTCTGGCCACATACTGAATTATAATAGCTGACGGCTGTCTCAAGGTAAAGTACTTGTATGACTGAACTGAGGGCTTACACTAGCCTCTTTTTTTCATGAAACACCATTTTTGGGGCGCCTGGGTGGCTCAGTCATTAGGCATCTGCCTTTGGCTAGGGCCATGATCCCAGGGTCTTGGGATCAAGCCCCACATCGGGCTCCCTGCTCAGTGGGAAGCCTGCTTCTCCCTCTGCCACTCGCCCTGCTTGTGTTCCTGCTCTTGCTATCTCTGTCAAATAAATAAATAAAATCTTAAAAAAAAAAAAAAAATTTTTTTTACTTGAAAGAATGACTACGGTTATTCAGACTTACATATTTTGGCAGAGGTTCTCTCAGAGATGAACAAAATCTGCTTGTCACTTCTAGGAAACAACTGGCAGTCATATTTCTTGCCAATGATAAAATTTGAGCTTTCAAGCAAAAATCAGATTTCTGGAAAACTCATATCCACCATCAATCAGGTCATGACCTGGACAGCTTCCCAATAATTTGTTTCTGACAGGATAAGTGGTGATATGAACAAATGTGATTTTTTTAGTAACATACGAAATGTGTCAACATTTGGAAGATCTGCATAACTGAACCAATACTTAAAAAGGACCATGGCATGATGTTACAAATTCAGGCATAGTTATGTAAGATCCATTCAAAGTTCAGACCAAGGGATTTTAATAGAACATTATGAAAAAAGTCCATTGATATGATCTCAGATTCCACATTGCAAATAACTAAAAAACTAACACATGTTGAGCTGTGATGTAATACCAAACAAGAAAATCCATTACTATCTGAAAAGACTATTAAAATGCCTCCCTCCCTTTTCCAGCCATTAGCTATGTAAGGCTGGATTTCTCCTTCTATATACTTCAAACCAAAAAACATATTGCCAACAGACTGACTAAATGCAGGAGTAGATAGAAGAATCCAGATATTTCTATTAAACCAGACATTAGAGAAAAATGTAAACCAAAACCACTCTTCTCATTGCCTTATTCGTTTTGAAAAATACTTATTTTTCAATAAAAAAGCTTATATTAACATATTACTGTCATATTTCAGGGAATTAATAAAATTTATATATATCTTTTTAATTTATAATACAGTAACTACAGACATAATCCACAAAAGCTCTTTGGGGTGCTCAATAATTCTTAAGAATTTAAAAGGGTCCTAAAACCAAAAGTTTGAAAACAACAGATTTAAAGAACTGAGTATTAATATCAGATCCCTGCAAATGAAGAACAGTAAGTACATAAAATCATTAATTTAAAAAAACTTTGAGAAAAATTACATGAAAGCTGAAAAGGAATACAATGTCAAATCAAAACTAACCTCACTCACTAACACCAATAAAGAAGAAAACAAAAGAATGCATAGATGAAAGTGATTTTGTATGTCCTGGAAACATCATACAATATCTTGATCAGATAAACTCATATATACCTATTAATAGTTTGATAGATATTTTTGATAGCAGGACATGACAGTCAAAGAAACACGCAATCACAAACTCAAAAACAGGTGATTAAAATAGCGGTCACCACCACCACGAGGGAGACAATCCAAGGTTCTGTCAGAAGGGACAAACAAGGATACTTCAGCACCTCTCCAGCAGCATCACAGGGCACCCAGCTCAGGGTCTAGCTGTTCTATTTAAAACTAAATTACATGCTTCCAAGGCAGGATAGTGAGACTAAGCTCTCATTTAGCCCCAAAGGAGCAAATGGGTCACAGTGGAATTATTCTACAGTAATAATGCTCCATCAGGCTAAAGTCCTTCTTCAGCTTACTAGATCCCTTGGAAAAGTGAGGAAAAGCAGTAGCAGTAATATTTACATGCCAGGCACTGTGGACTAAGAACTTTATGTGTATTAACTCATTTAATATTCAAGATCTTAAGGGTATAACCGTTATTACCCCCATTTTTGGAATTGAGAAAACTGAAGCACAAAGAGGATAAATAACTTTCCTCAAGCAAAGCCAGGATTAGAACCCAGCCTGACTGGCTATGAAGCCCAACTCCCTAGCCACTACATTATAGTACAGAGGCACAGTAACCAAGAATAAAATATAAAATTTAAAGTCCCATGTCCACTCTAAACAACTTCTGTCATTCACATCAAGACCCACTGCCTAAGTAAGGGAGGCTCCCAACTTGGAGAAAGCCCTCTGACAGTTTCATCCATTACTACTCAAACACTATTCAACTTCCAAGTACTGAGCGACCTTAAGCAGGAGTACATTTTGGAAGGTGAATACTGTGAAGATTTATTGAAAACTCCAAAATGTAGAATCTAATACAAATTAGGTAATTTCAAAAGTCTTAGATCTCTTTTCCCTCTACTGTTGCGGATAAAAAACCATTATTATATAGGAGTCTAGCTAAACTGTTCCATAGAGAATAATAATGCCTCAATTCAAGTCAACACGAAAAGCTTTATAAAAATTGCTTCTACAAAAGCTTAAATTACATTAAAACACTTAAATATTTTGCAGTGTTGGCTAATAACAAGAGGAACTCTAAATCTATCCCCTTCATTTCAGAGTTCGAAGTGAGACTGCAGTTCTAAGTAATGTGGAAGCAATTAATTCAAGGCAGAGTTTTGAGGTCATTAAAAATGAATCTTTAACTTCATTGTAGAACCTAACTCAAGCGAGGTGTAATGGGAAACTAAAGAAGTCATATTACAACAAGAAAATAAGTAGATAAGACATGGCTATCTCACAGCAATTTCAGGACTAATGACAGCAATTATAGGAAATATTTATAGATCTCCCAGGGTTCTGTTTGGTTTTGATTAGTATTTGGCACGTTTTGAAATAGGTACCATTTAAAGTGCCTTAAATAAACTACTACTTTTTTAGTCTACTGAACTGAAAACATTCCACCACACTATTACGAAAATAACTTTCTAGTTTTCTCAGGAAAAAAAGACAATTTATAAGAAGAACTCAGAGGTTACTAAAGAAAGTGATAACTCGATTTACATAAAGATTACAACACAGACATAAAAGTGAAAATGAGTGATCAAGAAGACTGTTCGTGTCCTTTCTCACTGCAAATTGTCATGCATTATAATTAAACACTGCTACAATTTTCAACACCTGAAGAAAAACAAAACACCCACAAGGAATTAACATTGCCACACACACACACACACACACAAAATCCGCTAAGTGTTACAATGCATTAGGTCATCAGCAGCGCTAGACCTTCAAGCACTGAACTGAGCAAGCTATATTAAAAGAAGAAATGGCAAGCTGTATTAAAACAAGAAATGGCCTTTAAATTATCAACATTCACATCGATTATGCTAAGATGTATAAAAACTCCATTCTATAATGGGTAAATGCCCAGGAAACCAACCGATTCAAAACTGCACTGGTACTAGTAAGAGGCTTAACGGGTACAAGCGGGAAACAACAACCGTAGAGATAAGCATGCCTTGGCGCTGGGGTTGCAGGAGTCCTTGAATACTAATTAAGAGCCCGCAACTCAGGAAGGAAGGCTCTAAGGAAACTCTGCACTGTCATCTAGGGAGATCTGATTCAGGTTCAAATCAAATCCAAAAGGCGACAAGTTGTAAACAGAGAACACACTTCAGGCCAAACCACCCCCTGAAAAGAAGCAAATCTAGCCACCGCCGCTATCACACCACACCAACCCCACCGCAAAGCCAGGCACACCCAGGGGGTGGGTGCCGGGATGGGTGGGGAGGCGGGGCGCGCGCCCTCCCCCGGCCCGCCGCCCCTCGGCTCTGCTCCGCGCTGCACCGCGGTGACCGGCGCTCCCAGCCCCAGAGAAAGGGCAGGGCACAGGGGCCGCCTCTGCCCGAAAACTGCGTCGAGGACCCTCTGCCGGGGATTGAGGCGGGGGCCACAGAGTGGCCGCGGGTGGGGGCAAGGTGGAGCGTTTTCCAGAAACCAGCCAAAGCCCCAAAACCATCAGGGGTTTCCCTCCAGCTCCGGTCCACTCCCCCCGAGAGACACGCGTTACACAACCTGTCAGGTGAGGGGCGGCGGGGTCCCAGGACGCAGACCGCGGAGGGCCCAGGGTCGCTCCTTCCCGCTTCTCCCGCCACCGGGAAGCCGCGGCCGGGGGAGAGCGGAGAGGCAGCGGGCGGGCGGGAAAGCCGCAGCGGAGGGCCGGCTGGCCCGGACGGCGGCGGGGCGCTCACCGGCTCAGGACGGGGCGCTGGCAGGGACTGGGCAGAGCCGCAGCACCCGGCTTGGCGTCGGCAGCACCAGAGGCTGCTCTCTGGAAGAACGGCGGACTCCTCGCCGCCCGCCGCCCGGTGTTTTCATACAAACCCCGGTGGCAGGCGAGGCGAAGGCGGCAGAGGCGGCGGCGGAGGCGGCGGCGGCGGCGGCGGCGGCGGAACCTGCCCGCATCCCGGGCAACGTCAGCGCGGCGCCCCGCCCACAGCACGCCCGGGGCCAGCGGGCTAGCGCGCGCCAGGCAGCAGGGAGGGCGGAGCGCGCGTGCGCGCGGGCCGTGTGGGCACGCGCTGGGCGGAGGGCGGGGCACGCCCGAGCCTGAGCGAGGATGGGACTCGGGGAGCGCGCGTGGGCAAGTCGAGAGAGCGTACGCAGGAAGGAGGGCGGGGTGCGCGCGCCGGCGTTAGGTGCTGTGGGGCGGGGAAGGCGCGGCCGAGGCCGGGGGAGGAGGATTGCACGCGCCGCGGGCTCTGTGCCTGCAGCGGGCCTCCAACCGAACGGAGCCGGTTCGCGGGCGGCTCCCCACTCTCTGCGATTCACCTTCCTGTACGGTCCCAATTAGAGCCTCCCTCCTTTTCCCGGAACTAAGCCGGCGCCCACCCCCACTACCATCAATCCCCCCCCCCCCCCCCCCGCCCCGCTTAGGAGGCTGTTAGCTGCACTGGAGGAGCGGTTCCTAATTCCTCCACGTGGCACCAGGGTCGCAGCAGTCCCTGGGGACCGCGGTAAAACTCAGCCTTTTCCTGACCTCAGAAGAGTCCGTAAGAAGAAACTGGAAGACAAGCAGTTACCACAGCTGGGCTTCCAGAACAAGGAAATTGCACCTTATGGCCAAACCTCAATAAATTAGATGCCTAGAGCTGCGGAGAAAAAATATTGCATGCTGATTTATTTTTTGCTTTGTCGTAATGTGCCTACATACAGTCACGAAAATGGTAATGTTAAATTGGCCACTGAAGGCAAAGACTGTTTTTTTAATCAGAGCCTAAGTAATGTGTCAGATTGAATACCGATACACCCCCTTCTGTTTTGACTGCACATAAAGACACCATAATAGATTCTTAATAAATACTCGACATTTACTTTTTTCCAAGATCATGGATCATGTTTGCTGCTGTTTATACTAGCTGCTACGGAATGTGAAATTATTACAACCAGATAAAGAAATAGATTGAGAGCTGTGAGATTTTTGTTTTGTTTTCTTTCATCATGTTTAAACGAAATTAAACAGATGTGAAGGCAGTTCACAGGGTAGTCTGGGGCACCACACAGGCTTCTTGCAGTTTACCCTTGGCAGATATCTTGACTAAGATAAAAAAGGGACTGCCATTTCATAAATGCCATAATTTCCCTGGCTGTGAGCACCAAAAGGTAGATTACAGTATTTTAAGTAATTTTAAAACAAGGACCATCCCAAAGCACCTAGTCTGAAAAGCGTATTTGACAACACCTAATTACCTAAGAATATTTAACATTTTACAGAAATTAAATACATGTAATATACATAAAGCTTTGAGAGTATCCTCCTTAATGAATCAACCTGCAATATATAAAGATATAGACATAAATGTGAATGTGTGTGTATATAGAATTTGAATTCCACTTTAGCAAAGCATTGTTAGTGTGGTTTGATGGCCAGGACACAGACCTAGTAGATTAATCCACACAACTAGGGAAAAAGCAGAGCCACTCCCTGTTTGTCACTCTTTTCCACTATTTTATACAGTTCCCTCAACACACCTTGTTATGACATATAAAACTAAATATAAATAATTGTGTGATGTAGCTTGGAGTCTCATCATATAATAATATTCATTTAACTCCAATTCCTCAAATCAGTCTAGCCAGTGCCTTGTAGGAATTCAATAAATGTTTGCTTTTTTTAACTCCAGAATAGTCAGACAAAGAAAGATGAACAGTGGAGCCAGCTATCTCTTTCTCCTCTTTTGCTGGTTTCCCTGCCTCCATCCAACTCTTGATTTCAGTTCAGGTCATGATCTCTGGGTTGTTAGGGTGAGCCCCGCATCAGACACTGCACTGGGCATGGCGCCTACTTAAGATTCTCTCTCTCCCTCTCCTTCTGCTCCTCTCCCCACCACTCTCCCTCTCAAAAAAAAAAAAAAAGTAACCATACAAAATGCAACAACATTGTAACAAAACTATATAGCCATAAGGTTTAGAACAGCCATGGCCCCTCTCAAAGGTCTAAGCCATTTCCATCTTGAACCATAAATATTAAGAGCACAATCTCGATCATGAAGTTTCTGAAACATACCAAATCCTCTGAAGTTCTAGGATTATTATAACTATTCAACATCATCTAACAACCATCAGTTTATTGAGCACCTCATGTGCCAGACCAACCCTGAAATCTTCTGAGAAGGTAAGCAAATGATAGCACTCAACAAAATACCTAACAGCTGCCCTGTGTGAAATTGGAAGGCTTGATATATCCATAGATGATAGACAAAGAAGATGTGGTATAAAGAAGATGTGAGGGGCAGGGCACCTGGGTGGTTCAGTCGGTTAAGTGTCTGCCTTCGGCTCAGGTCATGATCCCAGGGTCCTGGGATTGAGCCCCACATTGGCTCTCTGCTCAGCGGGAAGCCTGCTTCTCCCTCTCCCTCTGCTCCCCCTGCTTGTGCGCTCTGTCTCTCTCTCTTTGTCAAATAAAAAATAATAATAATAAATATATTTTTTAAAAAAAAGAAGATGTGAGAGGCACCTGGGTGGCTCAGTTGGTTAAGCATCTGACTCTTGGTTGTGGCTCATGTCACGATCTCAGTGTTGTGGGGTGGGACTGAGCCCTGCGTTGGGCTCCACGCTCAGTGGAGTCTGCTTAAGATTCTCTCTCCTCCCTCTGCCCCCTTCTCTCTCTCTCTAAAATAAATAAATAAACCTTTAAAAAAGTGTGATAGATAGATGATGGAATATTATTCAGCCATTAAAAAAATAAATGAAATCTTGCTACTTAAAACAACATGGATGGATCTAGGGGGTATTATGCTAAGACAAATACCATATGATATCACTTATATGTGGAATCTAAAAAACAAAACAAATGAACAAACAACAATAATTTTTAAAAAGATTCTTAAATACAGAGAAGAAACTGATGGTTGCCCGAGGGAAGGTAGGTGGGTGGAGGAGGATGAGCAAAATAGGTGAAGGATATTAAGAGGTACAAACTTCCAGTTACAAAATAAATAAGTCACAGGGATGAAAAATACAACATACAGAACATAGTCAATAATACTGTAATAACTTTATATGGGGACAGATGGTAACTACACTTATCATGATTGCCAAATCACCATGTTGTACACCTGAAACTAAAATAACACTTACGTAAACTATACTTCAACATACATACATACATAAATATCCACATCTTTAAACCACTACACCCTCACTTTCTTTATTTGTGAAATGGAACTTATATATTCTTGCCAAATTCAAAGCCTTTATTTTTCTTTAAGATTTATTTATTTATTTGAGAGAGAGAGTGAGTGACAGAGAAGGAGCATGGGGGAGAGACAGAGGGAGAGGGAGAAGCAGAGTCTCTGATGAGCAGGGATCTCGACTGTGGGCTTGATCCCCAAACTCTGGGATCATGACCTGAGCTGAAGTAGATACTTAAACAACTGAGTCACTCAGGCACCCCGCCAAATTAAAATTTTTAGATATGCAATACCCTTTAGCCTAATTACAGGAATTTATCCTAAGGAAATAACCAGGAAAAGGTATAGGGATTTAGCTATAAGGATGTTTATCCCAGAGTGGTATTATAAATCATCTTAAATGCTCAACAGAAGGCACCGGATTAAACAAATTATTGTATATCCATGCATTAGATCACTAGGAAGCCATTAAAAATGATGTGGTAGAGGAGTGCCTGGGTGGCACAGTTGGTTAAGGACCAACTCTTGGTTTTGGCTCAGGTTGTGATCTCAGGGTCGCTGAGATCAAGCCCCGTATAGGGCTCCACACTCAGCATGGAGTTGGCTTGAGATTCTCTCTCCCTCTCCCTCTGGCCCTCCCACTATGTGCTCTCTCTTTCTCTCTCTTTCAAATAAACAATAAATCTTAAAAAAAAAAAAAAAAAGATGATGTAGTAGAGCAGGAGTTCTCCGCCTTGATGCAACCTAGTTTAATTCATGAACATACATGGATTTACCTTGAGTTTGGAAGTAGGCCCCTCTGAGTGTTGAGTTGCTGAGAATTAAAGAATTTTTGAGGGGTGCCTGGGTGGCTCAGTTGGTTAAGTGTCTGCCTTCCAGCTCAGGTCATGATCTCAGGGTCCTGGGATCAGGCCCCACATCGGGCTCCCTGCTTAGTGGAGAGTCTACTTCTCCCTCTCCCTCTGCCTGCTGCTCTCCTTGCTTTTGCTTTTTCTCTCTCTCTGTCTCTGTCAAATAAATAAATAAAATCTTTTTTTTTTTTAATTTCTAGATATGAAGGAGAAGCCAGATTACAATCCAGAAACATTTCTACATAAGCATTTCTGGTAAATTTCCTGAACAGATCTCATTTAAAAAGGAGCTGAATTGAATAGATCATATGAGGCCATAAAAAAAACCTCAATAAATTTGAGAAGATTGACTCTGAGGAAGAGGCAGTTGCAGCTACAGTGGATCTCTGGGCATCTGGCTCCTGCTCCTGACTCCCCACTAGGAAGATACCCATGGAACCAGAGGTGGTGATTCACTAAATTAGAATTACTCAAACCAGCTGCAGCATAAAATCTCTGGAGAAGGTATGTGCTGACTTGCTCAGAGGTACAAAGAAAAAGAAACTCTAAGTGGGAGGACCAGTTCAGATACCGACAAAGACTCAAATCACTACAAGAAAAACTCCTTGTGGTGAAGGTTTGAGGACTTGGGATGGTTTTCAGATAAGGATCCACAAGAGACTCATTGATTTGCACAATGATATGAAACTAGAAATAAGTCAAGAAAAAAATGGTTAAAAATACAAGCACATAGAGACTAAAAAACATGATAGTAAACAACCAATGGATCAACAACTCAAAGAAGAAATTTTAAAAGTACATGGAGACAAGTGAAAATGAAAACACGACAGTCCAAAATCTTTAGAACACAGCAAAAGCAGTTCTAAGAGGGAAGTATATAGTGATATAGGCCTATGTCAAAAAAACAAGAAAAAACTCAAATAAACAATCTAACCTTACACCTAAGGGAACTAGAAAAAGAGAACAAAGCCCAAGGTGAGTAGAAGAGAGGAAATAATAAAGATCAGAGCAGAAATAAATATCATAGAGACTGAAAAAACAATAGAGAAAATCAATGAAACCAAGAGCTGGTCTTTGAAAAGATAAACAAAATTGACAAACCCTTAGTCAGACTCATTAAGGCAAAAACAAAAAGGACCCAAATAAATATAATCAGAAACAAGAGAGGAGAAGTAGCAACTAACCCCACAGAAATACAAAGGATTATAAGAAAATACCTTAGGGCTCCTGAGTGGCTCAGTTGGTTAGGCGACTGCCTTCAGCTCAGGTCATGATCCTGGAGTCCCAGGATCGAGTCCCGCATCAGGCTTCCTGCTTGGCAGGGAGTCTGCTTCTCCCTCTGACCCTCCCCCATCTTGTGCTCTCTCTCCCTCTCAAATAAATAAATAAAATCTTTTTAAAAAAAGAAAGAAAATACCTTAAAAAATTATATGCCAACAAACCAGACAACCTAGAAGAGATGGACAAATTCCTACACACATATAACCTCCCAAAATTGAATCAGGTAGCAATAAGAAATCTGAACAGACCAATTATAAGTAACAGAATTGAATCAGTGATCAAAAAACTACCAAAAAATGAAACTCCAGGACCAGATGAATTGTCAGTGGAATTCTACCAGACATTTAAATAAGAGTTAATACCTATTCTTCTCAAACTATTCCAAAAAATAGAACAGGAAGGAAAGCTTCCAAATACATTCTATGAGGTCAGCACTACCCTGATATGAAAATCAAAGACACCACAAAAAAAGAAAACTACAGGCCAATATCCCTGATGAACATAAATGCTAAAATCCTCAACAAAATATTAGCAAACCACATACAACAATACATTAAAAAGACCATTCCCCATGATCAGGTAGAATTTATTCTCATTCTAAAGGAATAGTTTAATATTCATAAATCAGTCAACGTAATACACCACATTAACAAAACAAAGGATAAAAATCACTTGATCATCTCAATAGATGTAAAAAAGCATTTGACAAGATTTAACAACATCCATTCATGATAAAACTCTCAAAATGGAGTTAAAAGGAACATACCTCAACATAATAAAGGCCATCTATGAAAAACCCACAGCTAACATCATCCTCAATGGTGAAAAACTGAGAGCTTCCCCTCTAAGGTCAGGAATAAGAGAAAGATGTCCACTCTTGCCACTTTTATTCAACATAGTACTAGAAGTCTTAGTCACAGCAATCAGACAAGAAAAAGAAATGAGGCATCCACTTTGGTAAAGAAGAAGTTAAACTGTCATTATATGCAGACAACATAATAATATACACAGAAAATTCAAAAGATTCCACTAAAAAAAACCACTGGAAGTAATAAATGAATTTAGTAAAGTGGTTAATACCTAGAAATTAGTAGCGTTTCTTTTTTTTTTTTTTTTTAAGATTTTATTTATTTATTTGAGAGAGAGAGAAAGCATGAGCGAGGTGGAGGAGCAGATGGAGAGAGAGAAGCAGACTCCCTGATGAGCAGGGAGCCCAACATGGGGCTGGATCCCAGGACCCCAGGATCATGACCCGAGCCAAAGGCAGATGCTTAATCAACTGAGCCACCCAGGCGCCCCTCAGTAGTGTTTCTACACATTAACAACAAAGTCTCAGAAAAAGAAATTTTAAAAACAACACCATTTGTAATTGCATCTAAAAGAATAAAATACCTAGGAATAAACTTAATCAAGGAGGTGAAAGACCTGTACCCTGAAAACAATAAAACACTGATGAAAGAAATAGAAGATGACACAGACAAATGGAAAGATATTCCATGCTTATGGATTCAAAGAATTAATATTGTCAAAATTCCCATATTACCCAGAACAACATACAGGTTCAATGCAATGCTTATCAAAATACCAATAGCATTTTTCACAAAACTAGAACAAATAATACTAAAATTTGTATGGAACCACAAAAGACCTCAAATAACCAAAGCAATCCTGAGAAAGAAAAGCAAAGCTGGTGGCATCACAATTCCTGACTTCCAGCTCTATTACAAAGCTGTCATCATCAAGACAGTATGGTACAGGCACAAAAATAGACACATAGATAAGTGGAACAGGATAGAGACCACAGAAGTAAACTCACAATTATAGTCAGTTAATCTACAACCAAGGAGGCAAGAATATACTATGGGGAAAAGACAGTCTTTTCAACAAATGGTGCTGGAGAAACTGGACTATTTCCTTACGCCATCCACAAAAATAAACTCAAAATGGATTAAAGACCTAAATGTGAAGCCTGAAACCATGAAATTCCTAGAAAAGAACACAGCAGTAATTTCTCTGACATCAGACATAGCCACATTTTTCTAGATATGTCTCCTAAGGCAAGGAAAATAAAAGCAAAAATAAACTATTGGGACTACATCAAAATAAAAAGCTTCTGCAAAGCAAAGGAACCCATTAACAACACTAAAGATAATCTACTGAATGGGAGAAGATATTTGCAAATGATACATCCAATAAGAGGTTGATATCCAAAATATATAAAGAACTACACAGCTCAGGGCCCCTGGGTGGCTCAGGCAGTTAAGCCCCTGACTCTTGGTTTCCGCTCAGGTCGTGATCTCACTGTGGGGGAATAGAGTTCAGTGTCTGGCTCTGTGCTCGGTGGGGAGCCTGCTTCAGATTCTCTCTCCCTCTCCTTCCTGCTCTTGCACTTGCTCTCTCTCTCTCAGTTAAATAAATAAGTAAAATCCTAACAAAAAAAAAAAGAAAGAAAAAACTATACAGCTCAACATAAAAAAAAAAAAAAATCCAATTAAAAAATGGGCAGAGAGGGGCACCTGGGTGGCTCAGTCCTTAAGCATCTGCCTTCGACTCAGGTCATGATCCCAGAGTCCTGGGATCAAGCCCTGCATCAGGTTCCCTGCTCTGCAGGAAGCCTGCTTCTCCCTCTCCCACTCCCCCTGCTTGTGTTCCCTCTCTCGCTGTCTCTCTCTGTCAAATAAATAAATAAAATCTTTTTAAAAATAATAAAAAATTTAAAATGGGCAGAGTACCTAAATACAAATTTTTCCAAAGAAGACAGATGGCCAACAGACACATGAAAAGATGCTCAACATCACTAATCTTCAGGGAAATGCAAATCAAAACCACAGTGAGTTATCACCATACATCAGTTAGAATGGCTAAAATCAAAATGACAAGAAATAACAAGTGTTGGCAAGGATTTGGAGAAAAAGAAACCTTCATGCACTGTTGGTGGGAATGTAAATTGGTACAATCACTGTGAAAACAGTGCAGCCTTCACTCGTAAAACTAAAAATAGAAATACCGTTGGATCCAATAATTCCACTGTTGGGTATTTACCCAAAGAAAACAAAAACACTAATTCAAAAAGATATATGCACCCCTGTGTTCATTGCAACATTATTTACAATAGCCTAGTTATGGAACCAACCTAAGTGTCCATCCATACACAAGTGGATAAGGAAAAGGTCACACACACACACACACACACACAAAGGAATATTGCCATAAAAAAGGATGAGATGGTGCCATTTGAGACAACATGCATGCACCTAGAAGGTATTATGCTAAGTGAAATAAGTCAGACTGAGAAAGACAAATACCCTATGATCCCACTCATAAGTGGAATCTTAAAAAAATGAATAAACAAACAAAAAGCAGAAATCAAAACTATAAATATGGAGAACAAATTGATGGTTGCCAGAGGGGAGGGGTGAGGTGGAATGGGCAAAATGGGTAAAGGGGAGAAGGTGATACAGGCTTCCGGTTATGGAATGAATAAGCCATGGGGATAAGCCATGGGACTGAAGCCAGCATAAGGAATACAGTCAATGATATTGTAATAGTGACATAATGGGACAGATAGTAGTTCTGCTTGTGGTAAACATAGCATAATGTATAAACTTATCAAATCACTAAGTTGTATATCTGAAACTAATTAACATTGTGTGTCAACTATACTAAAATTAAAACCATGAATAAATAAAAATGGATTTTAAAAATTTTAAATAGAAAATAAAAAGGACCAGAATCTCCGTCTCTAGCAACATATTGTGATTACTCCTTCTACCAAAAAAATTCACATTTATATATAATTTTGTGTTTTTCCTTTTAGAGGGCTCCCCACAGTGTGTGAAAAAGAAAACTTTCTATCATTTTCAGGTCAGTTTCTCAATCCAACAATTTAGACAACTGTTTTGTTTTGCTTTAAGTTTTTATTTAAATTCCAGTATAGTTAACATACAGCATAATATTAGTTTCAGGTGTACAATATAGTGATTTAACATGTCCATAAAATACCCAGGGCTCATCACAAGTGCACTCCTTAATCTCTTTGTTTTGTTTTTAATAACCAAAATAAAATAAACTTTTTAAACAAAAATCATAAACACTAGAAGTACTGTTTTTTCCTATTTAATAAAATTGTTCAGCATTTCCAAAAGACTTCCTAATTAATAATTAACTGATTTGAAAACATTAAAGGAATTATTCATATCAGCTGTCCAGAGTTTCCCCGGTGTAATCTGAAACTAGACCCCTCACACCACTCCCCTTCCCCACGAGGTGGAGGTCACCAAAACACCAAAGAAAGAGACAATCACTCCAGATTGGTAGGTGGTAGGCTTAATAAGCAAGAGAATTTACATATGAGGCTTGTCTTGAGTAGCCATGAGATGAGTTCTCTGCAGTTATCCAACAATTCTTAAAAGTTTCTGTAGAGGCCTTAACTGGGTTCAGTCACAGATACCATCCAGACAGTCTCAACACCAAGTGTCTCAAGGCTATGTCCTTGGGGTTGCCTCTGGGAGTAGAGAATGTACATTCCAAAGACTGGGAAGGGGGTTAAGGAGGCTGTGATATCAGGGGTCCGGCTCACAGGGGTCATGTCCTCTCAATAATATCCCCCAACACTAACCATTAATGAGACTGAAACTTAGAAACAGAGTCAAAACTAAATTCACTTTCACACTTAAGAAACTTTCCAATGTTTAATATATCACTAAGTGAGAAAAGCAAGTTGATGAACTGAATAGATTATGAGCTCATTTATATTTTTTAAAAATCAGTACTATAGAAAATACTATGCATTTCCAATTTCATAAACAAAGTTATGTAAAGAAAAATGCGATTCTATTTTCTAAGAAGGAGACCATTCTATTTATTAGAATTACTTGGGGACAGGTTGAGGTAGGTGCTGCTACTTTATATATTTTGCACTGTTTAAACATTTTTAAAGTAAGCATGCAATGTAACAAAAAATAAAATAAAATTGAAAACAAAAAAATAAAAGAGAGTCTCCAAAATTATATAGGTTTCAGATCCCACTAATCCTAGATCCTCCTCTTTTTATTTACTGATACATTTCATTTGTATGTTTCCATAACCAACTAAGCCACCCAGGCGCCCGAGGTTCTTTACTTCTTGATTTGGAGAAAGCCTCATTGTTATGTGATTTTCACCTTACCAACGGCCAACTCCCACCCCCAAAGTCAGAATAACTGATTCTCTATGCGAAGTTACTCTTACAGCAACCCGCATACAATAGAAGCTTAATACATGTTTGCTGATAATTTTAACAGTAGTAGTGACCATAGAGAAGAAGCTTCCTCTGGCCATAAAGAATCAACAACAAAAACAAAAAACCTTTTTTTAAAATAATTTTTATTTGCGAGAGAGAGCATGAGACACAGAGAGAGAGAGCACAAGCAGGGGAGAGGGAGAAAGGGAGAGGGAGAAGCAGGGTCCACAGAGCAGGGAGCCCAACGCGGGGCTCGATCCCAGGACCCTGGGACATGACCTGAGCTGAAGGCAGATGCTTGACCAACTGAGCCACACAGGCACCCATAAAAAACTTTTTAAAGATTCTAATAGATTTACAAATGCTTGAGTTCTACTCTCACATATAAACCAGAAATCTTTTAAGTTAACTATTACAACTTACAGATATGATTGCATATACTCAGAAGATCTCAGAAAAAATATACATGGAATTGATAACAATATTTGCCTCTGGGGAGAACTGGTGGGCTATGGTTTATTGAATACCATATTGTGCTTGTAGATTATACCATATGCATGTGGTGCCCACCAAAATAACTACTTGATTTTTTTTCAAAGATTTTATTTATTTATTTGACAGAGAGAGACACGGTGAGAGAGGGAACACAAGCAGAGTGAGTGGGAGAGTGAGAAGAAGGCTTCCTGCCAAACAGGGAGCCCGATGCCGGGACTCGATCCCAGGACCCTGGGATCATGACCTGAGCCGAAGGCAGACACTTAATGACTGAGCCACCCAGGTGCCCCTAGGATCCCCAGGACTTTAAAGAACACCATTGAGCACCAACTCATCTACTGGTACCAAAAATAAAATAAAATAAATAAGCAGCAAGTTGCTCAGTGAGCAAAGACAACTGGAGGAATGCTAAGTCCAGGTTCTGGGAAATGTCTGATTAGCTGCTGCAGGCCCATAATAACGCACACCCCTCTGAGAGATGGAAACACATCTATCCTGACCAACAGCCTCTGCTTTCAATAGCACGAGACGGCGGTAGACTGGTAAACTAGTTCTCTGAAGGCAAAGCAAAACAAAACTAACCAACGAAAAGCCCTAGCCTCTAGCAGTTGCCAATTTCTGTCATCTAAACACTCCCATCCTGGCTGATTTGAAACTACCAACCAAATTTAACATCGGCTGGCAAAGCTCCCAAATATTTCACAATCAGCTCCTATAAGCCTGCACAGCCCACTCCAGCACCACGGTATTCACCGTGCCGAACACAAGCTGCCATGTCTTCATTTGTTCAGACACTGGGGCCATAATAGAGTGAATCAGGCCACAGCTTTCTCTGGTGATGTTCCTAGCTTGGTGATCTATCTAGATCATCTTTATCAAAGGTAGGGGTTTCCTGAATCTCTAATGATCCCATACCTACAAACCATCTGTACATGAGGGTTTCTGTAAAAGGCAAATCTACTTGTCACGTATAATCCTTACTGCCCTTCTTCAGAGACCATCCCAATTCTGAAAGTCACACTCTATATTGACGGCAGTGATTCTGGCAAATTGCAGACCTGTCTTTGGCCTGGTGACAATTTCATACCGTACAGGCCTTTTCCTCCCTTATGAATCATGCTGTTGTTTATTTCCAGAAGGGAGATGGACAATTTTTAATAAATGCTGTGTTCACACGGCCGTGGAAGAATTGGACCTAAACAAATAATTGAGCAAGTCCCTTTTCACTGTGTCCTATTACTCTGGTTTTGTTTGATACTGAGGAACTGGATGACCAGTCCTGATTTCCATGAAGTAGCTCCTGGCTCAGCTTTTTGCACAATCATGTAAGATTACCATCTTGCACAGAATCACAAACACTGTAAAATATTTCCATCCATCTCCTAGGCAATGTTAGCTAGCGTTAGTGGCTGATGTGAAGGAAAAAAAGTTTAGCATAACTGCCTACTCCAGAATATCTCCACCTGCAGGTACATGGAGGGGCCTGAAATTCCTAGCCAAGGAGCCACTGATTTCAGGTCAGTTACAATTCTCCAAAGGAACTCACAGCTACGAGATATTTAACCTATGAGGGAGATGCCTTAGCAGTTAGAAGCACAATTTTCATGTATTTATTAATTTAATGAAAAGGAAATAGGCAACCAAAGAGATTATCATGAATGAAGGGGAGGAAGGTACCGAGCTTGGTAGAACGCCACGTGCAGGCTCTGGCAGAGCAAGACGCAGTGAGCTTTTAAAGTGACTATAAACTCACAGTAATGAAATGCAAGGGAGTGGAAGACAGACCAATTCTGTGACTTTTCATACTCTTGCTGGCTGTGATTCTAGCACATACATGATTCTGGAAAACAAAACACTTCTAACTGAAGTGCTTTGATTTCCTTTGGCATTGCAGCTGAAACTGACAAGAGGTTGAGGACTCTATGAAGACATGCCAGCCCAGTCCAGAGCCCTCTCCCCTAGGAATCAGCAGTAACTGTGAATATTAGTCAACAGATTTCACCTGGAAGGCCACCAGCATGTCATGTAATCAGGTATTGCTAACCATTACAGGAAGATGAAAGGAGACGGTAGCTAAAAGAAAAATTTGAGCTGAGGCATGCAGCCCGAAAGCAACTAGAAAGCTGAATCATACTACGTGCAAAAATCAATCCTTCCGGTCAGTCTTTGAGAGACTCCCTTATTGCCAAGAAGGGCTTAATTCAATTAGCAAAGAGCTGTGGGAAAAGGTCTGTGCAACCTTGAGCCTGGCTGGATATCCTTAGCTCTAAAGCAAAGTTATTTTGGGAGAATCATCATAATTCACTTGCTTCAGCATCTAAGCCCATCCTGGATATGTTCCCTGAAACGAACAAACAAAAATCCTCTGTCCTACATCCTGTGTTTCTGAATGTAACTTTCCATGAACTTTGCTAGGCCCTAGGCCCATTCCTCCCCTAGCTTCCACTGCCTCTCTACTGAGTACCCTCATTTCATGGGCACAATCTAATTTGTCTTCTGCATCCTCTGTACACCCCCCTCTCCCTGAATCGGCTGGGCCTATCTCCCCGCCAACAAGTCTCAAGTTATGCCCTCCCCTCTTTGGTCAGTCACAGGGAAAGCATCCCCCACCCATACCCTACGTGATGGCTGGATACCCCTCACAGTGCATGTCAGCACTGTGGGCAAGACCCTGGAAATTTCTCATTTACATAAGAAGGAACTGAGACCCAGAGAGGTTAAGTAACTTACTCATGGTCACACAGCTAAAAAGAACAGTAGCCAGGGGGAGGGGGGAAAGATGGCGGAGGAGCAGCGGACCCTATTTCAACTGGTCCCCGGAATTGAGCTGGATATCCACCAGACCACTCTGAGCACCCATGAAACCAGCCTGAGATGTAAGAAGATCTGGATCTCTACAAACAGAATATCGCAGGCGGTTGGTTTCCAGGTGCGAAGCGGGGAGCCGTGATTCCGCGGGCAGATATCGGAGGATAAATGGCAGCGGGAGGGTGCCTGGCCATGGGGATCCTGCACCGCTGGTGAGTGACAGCCTCGCATGCTGCAGACGGGGCACAGACTTGCAGATGGGTAGTGTTGGTAAAGAACTTTAGGGCAGCCCCCCAGGGTGGAAACCGGGAGCGGGGGGGGGGGGGGGCACACGCACGCCTGCGAACTGGGAGCAGCTGGCGGTTTTAGAAGCACAAAGGGCAGAGATGTGCCCCGACCTGGAGGCAGGACTGGGGGCGCTGCGGAGGGGTGCACAACCCAGACTGCTGCAGTTTATAGCAGCACGGACAGAAACGGAGACGGTGTGGCCTGGAGAGCTCACTGAAGAACAGACTGCCGTCTCTGCTCTGAGGCAGAGGGTTGGAAACAGTCTCTTCTGCTCTGACTCACGGAAGAGATGCAGAAAGCCACCAGGGAAAGCCGCCAGAGAACAAAAGCCCCAAAAACTGATTCCTGCTGAGCCCATCCCCCGCCGCAGGGGCAGGGCAACTCCGCCCAAAGAGGGTTGCCTGAGTAACAGCACGGCAGGCCCCTCCCGCAGAAGACAGGCTGGGAAAACAAGAGGCCAGCAACCCTAAGGTCCCAAGAAAACAGGTGCATCTTGCTTGGGTTCTGGTCAATAATTTGGACTCTATACATTCCCTCAAACACCTATCAACAGAATGACTAGGAGGAGGAGCCCCCAAAATAGAAAAGACTCAGAGATTATGACTTATGCTGCAGATTTACAAATGGATGCAGACATAACCAAGATGTCAGAGATGGAATTAAGGCTAGCAATTGTGAAGACAATGGCTAGAATGGAGAAATCAATTAATGGCAACATAGAGTCTCTAAGGGCAGAAATAAAGGGTGAATTGGCAGAACTTAAAAATGCTATCAATGAGATCCAATCCAATCTAGATAATCTAACAGCTAGGGTAACTGAGGCAGAAGAGAGAATAAGCGACCTGGAAGACAATATAATAGATAAAAAGGAAAAGAGGAGGCCAGGAAAAAACAACTCAGAATCCATGAAAATAGAATCAGAGAAATAAGTGACACCATGAGGCGTTCCAATGTCAGAATAATTGGAATCCCGGAGGGAGTGGAGAGAGAGAGAGGACTAGAAGATGTATTTGAGCAAATCATAGCTGAGAACTTCCCTAATCTGGGGAATGAAACAAACATTCGAGTCCTAGAGGCAGAGAGGACAATTGTAAATATCTATGCCCCCAACATGGGAGCAGCCATCTACATAAGCCAACTGTTAACCAAAATAAAGAGTCATATTGATAACAATACGTTAATTGTAGGAGACCTCAATACTCCACTCTTAGCAATGGACAGATCATCTAAGCAGAAAATCAACAAGGAAACAAGAGCTTTGAATGATACATTGGACCAGATGGACCTCATAGATATATACAGAACATTCCACCCTAAAACAACAGAATACTCATTCTTCTTGAGCGAACATGGAACTTTCTCCAGAATAGACCATATACTGGGTCACAAATCAGGTCTCAACTGATACCAAAAGATTGAGATTATTCCCTGCATATTGTCAGACCACAATGCTCTAAAACTGGAACTCAATCACAAGAAAAAATTTGGCAGAAATTCAAACACTTGGAAGCTAAAGACCACTCTGCTCAAGAATGTTGGGGTCAGCCAGGAAATCAAAGAAGAACTTAAACAATTCATGGAAATCAATGAGAACGAAAACACATCGGTCCAAAACCTATGGGATACTGCAAAGGCGGTCCAAGGGGGAAATACATAGCCATCCAAGCCTCACTCAAAAAAATAGAAAAATCGCGAATTCACCAACTAACTCTACACCTTAAAGAACCAGAGAAAAAGCAACAAACGATGCCTAAGCCACGCATTAGAAGAGAAATAATTAAAACTAGAGCAGAAATCAATGAATTAGAAACCGGAAACACAGTAGATCAGATCAATGAAACTAGAAGTTGGTTCTTTGAAAGAATTAATAAGATTTGATAAACCACTGGCCAGACTTATCCAAAAGAAGAGAGAAAGGACCCAAATTAATAAAATTATGAATGAAAGGGGAGAGACCACGACTAACACCAAGGAAATAGAAACAATTATTAGAAATTATTATCAACAACTCTATGCCAATAAACTGAGCAATCTGGATGAAATGGAGGCCTTCCTGGAAACCTATAAGCTGCCAAGACTGAAACAGGAAGAAATTGACAACCTGAATAGGCCAATAACCAGTAACGAGATTGAAGCAGTGATCAAAAACCTCCCAAAAAACAAGAGTCCAGGGCCTGATGGATTCCCTGGGGAATTCTACCAAACATTCAAAGAAGAAATAATACCTATTCTACTGAAGCTCTTTCAAAAAATAGAAACAGAAGGAAAACTTCCAAACTCATTCTATGAGGCCAGCATTACCTCAATCCCCAAACCAGGCAAAGACCCCATCAAAAAGGAGAATTTCAGACCGATATCCCTGATGAATATGGATTCCAAAATCCTCACCCAAATCCTAGCTAATAGGATCCAACAATACAGTAAAAGGATCATCCACCACGACCAAGTGGGATTTATCCCCGGGATGCAAGGGTGTTTCAACATTTGCAAATCAATCAATGTGATAGAACACATTAATAAGAGGAGGGAGAAGAACCATATGGTCCTCTCAATTGATGCAGAAAAAGCATTTGACAAAATACAACATCCTTTCCTGATTAAAACTCTTCAGAGTATAGGGATAGAGGGAACATTCCTCAAGTTCATAAAATCCATCTATGAAAAACCCACAGCGAATATCATCCTCAATGGGGAAAAGCTGAGAGCCTTTCCCTTAAGATCAGGAACACGTCAAGGATCCCACTCTCGCCACTATTTTTCAACATAGTACTAGAAGTCCTAGCAACAGCGATCAGACAACAAAAAGAAATAAAAGGTATTCAACTTGGCAAAGAAGAAATCAAACTCTCTCTTTTCGCAGATGACATGATACTTTATGTGGAAAGCCCAAAAGACTCCAGCCCCAAATTACTAGAACTCATCCAGCAATTCAGTAATGTGGCAGGATACAAAATCAATGCACAGAAATCAGTTGCTTTCTTATACACTAACAATGCAACTATAGAAAGAGAAATTAGAGAAACGATTCCATTTACAATAGCACCAAAAACCATTAGATACCTTGGAATAAACCTAACCAAAGAGGTAAAGGATCTATACTCTAGGAACTACAAAACACTCATGAAAGAAATTGAAGAAGACACAAAAAGATGGAAAAATATTCCATGCTCATGGATCGGAAGAATAAACATTGTTAAAATGTCTATGCTACCCAGAGCAATCTATACCTTCAATGCCATCCCGATCAAAATTCCAATGACATTTTTCAAAGTGCTGGAACAAACAATCCTAAAATTTGTATGGAATCAGAAAAGACCCCGAATCGCCAAGGAGATGTTGAAAAAGAAAAACAAAGCTGGGGGCATCACGTTGCCCGATTTTAAGCTATATTACAAAGCTGTGATCACCAAGACAGCATAGTACTGGCACAAAAACAGACATATAGACCAATGGAACAGAATAGAGAACCCAGATATGGACCCTCAACTCTATGGTCAAATAATCTTTGACAAAGCAGGAAAAAACATGCAATGGAAAAAAGACAGTCTCTTCAATAAATGGTGCTGGGAAAAGTGGACAGCCACATGCAGAAGAATGAAACTCGACCATTCTCTAACACCATTCACAAAGATAAACTCAAAGTGGATGAAAGACCTCAATGTGAGACAGGAATCCATCCAAATCCTAGAGGAGAACATAGGCAGTAACCTCTTTGACATCGGCCACAGCAACTTCTTTCAAGATACATCTCCAAAAGCTAGTGAAACAAAAGCAAACATGAACTTTTGGGACTTCATCAAGATAAAAAGCTTCTGCACAGCAAAGGAAACAGTCAACAAAACAAAGACGCAACCCACAGAATGGGAGGAGATACTTGCAAATGACACTACAGATAAAGGGCTGGTATCCAAAATCTATAAGGAACTTCTCAAATTCAACACCCAAAAAACAAATAATCAAGTCAAAAAGTGGGCAGAAGAGATGAAAAGACACTTCTCTGAAGAAGACATACAAATGGCTAACAGACACATGAAAAAATGTTCATCATCATTAGCCATTAGGGAAATCCAAATCAAAACCACACTGAGATACCACCTTACACCAGTTAGAATGGCCAAAATGGACAGGGAAAGAAACAACAAATGTTGGACAGGTTGTGGAGAAAGGGGAACCCTCTTACACTGTTGGTGGGAATCCAAGTTGGTACAGCCACTTTGGAAAACAGTGTGGAGGTGCCTCAAAAATTTAAACATAGAGCTACCCTATGACCCAGCAATTGCACTACTGGGTATTTACCCCAAAGACACAGATGTGGTGAAAAGAAGGGCCATATGCACCCCAATGTTCATAGCAGCAATGTCCGCAATAGCCAAACTGTGGAAAGAGCCGAGATGCCCTTCAACAGACGAATGGATAAAGAAGATGTGGTCCATATATACAATGGAATATTACTCAGCCATCAGAAAAGATGAATACCCAACTTTTACATCAACATGGATGGGACTGGAGGAGATCATGCTAAGTGAAATAAGTCAAGCAGAGAAAGTCAATTATCATATGGTTTCACTTATTTGTGGAACATAAGGAATAGCATGGAGAAGGAGAAGGAAGGGAAAAATGGAGGGGGGGAAATCAGAGGGGGAAACGAACCATGAGAGACTATGGACTCTGAGAAACAAACAGGGTTTTAGAGGGGAAGGGGGAGGGGGGAGGGGGGACGGGTTAAGCTGATGATAGGTATTAAGGAGGGCGTACTGCATGGAGCACTGGTGTTATACGAAAAGAATGGATCGTGGATCACTACATCAAAAACCAATGATGTATGGTGACTAACATAACATAATAAAATTAAAAAAAAAAGAACAGCAGCCATAATAGCTATTATTTATTATGCATTTACTATGTGCTGAGCAATTTGCATACATTATCTTAGACTCAGAAACCTAGGTTTTGGCTCTGCTTTAGTGATCTTTCCACTATATCTGATCTATAATTACACTTAATACAAAAAGTGCTATAGTATGAATCAATGTAAGATACTATGGGGATGCAACCAGATTTATTCACAACAGCCAATTTACTTGAAACAACCCAAATGTCCATCAACAGGTGAACAGTTAAACAAATGTTGGTCTATCGTACAATGAATACTCAGCCACAAAAGGAACAAACTACCAGTTAGGGTCCTAGGATCGAGCCCCTCGTCGTGTCAGGCTCCCTGCTCAGCGGGGAGTCTGTTTCTCTCTTTGCCCCTTACCCTGCCCGTGCTCTTTCACTCTCCACAAATAAATAAAAATAAAAATTTTTTAAAAATTTAACTGAACTGTACACTAAGAATGGCTTCATTTCATTGTCTGTAAATGATATCATATTGAAACTGATTTTTTTTTTTAATAAATCACTGGTAAAAGACAAGGGAATGAGTAAAAGAAGAGAGAGTTACTAATTGCCCAGGGTGGCTAAGGAAGATTAGACAAAGGAGGTGAATAATCTAACTGGGTTTTGAAGGATGAATAGGAGGTTACCAAGAGGGAAGGAATGGGAGTGAGAAAATGGAATGGTATTCTTATGTATATATGTTGCCTCCACCAGACATAAACAAAAGAACAGGAAGTTGGGGAGCCTGGACTAACAGCATCCGGAGAGGACCTGACAGCAGTAAAGAGGAGTCATCTCTAAATAGAATTATTGGGAGAAACTCCAATTCAGTATGTGCCCTCGGGTAAGCCATACCACCTCTCTGGGCCTTGGTTCTCCCTTTTCTAAAACTGAAAGGCTGGAAAATAAGCAAACTAACAAACTGAGGGGCTGGACTAAACCTTGGAGAAGGTAGTATTTCCAGGTGAGTATGCCATGTAATATTAATGTGACTGGGAGAGCTTTACGGGCGAGCAGTCATGCTGGTGTCCAGTGTGCATTCTGATTGGTTGATGCCTGTGCAGGAAAGGTTGTTAACAGTGTGAGGACCACCCCTGGTTACAGGTCTGCTGGAACCCCTAGGTCTGCTACTTTGAGCCACAAACCTCCCAATCCATTTTTCTTGGTGTATAGTCTATACACCAATGTCTATGAAAAATACTAGAAAACATTAAGATCACTTTCAGAACCAACACTCTGTGAATCTGTGAGATTAGCATTTGCATTTTCCAGAGGGAGGGGTTCCAAACCCCCCAGGAAATATGCATGGGAAGCCATGAAAATGACCAAATTGGTTTTCTTTGGGAAATCTCAGAAAGGCAGGAAAGATGTTCATGGCAAATGTAGAGAATTTGCAGATAGATGTAAGCAGAGTTGGCCTTTGGAGACACATTAATATTTTTTGCACCTGGATAATAATGATAAAAATTAGAAGTGCCTCATACAGATCTGGCATAAAAATATGCTCAGTAAAAGATGAATGAATATGACCTTCACTAAGTGACCACAGGGTATTAGGATTATACCTATAACCCTGTAATTCCGTTGGTAAGTCTTAAGCTAACCATTTATGTATATCTGTTGCCTCCACTAGACTCTGAGGGCCTCTTGAGCAAATAAAATTTGTTTTACAGCACTTTGCAAACTGCTTTGGGTATACTCTCCACTCAATGCAAATTTGCTGAGTTTAATTTAATTTAGAGATAACGGTTTGGATGGAGCACTTCCTGCTTTCAAAAAATTTGCAGTGCATTGGACAGGTGAACAAGGCTAATCAACTTTAATAACTGTACGCATTACATTTATTAACATGATAAATTATGTTTATTAATACGTAAATTATAAGAATGCTTATTAATAAACTGTACATGCAATTCAGTGTTACCTTCATTAAATGCACTTTCCTGTTTACCTTTCATAGGTCTCCCCTGTGACCTGAAATTGATGTAATTTATTTTTCCTATTTGATGGGAGAGTTCTACTCTCCTTTTCAAAACCGCGGTGTTCCTCTTGCAGGCTTCTGGGCTCATCTGGGTTTCAGAGGGACATCTCCAGGGCAGAGACTGAGATAAGTACTTAGGAAGGGATTCTTGGAAGCAGTAGTGAAGGAACAGAGAGGAATGAGACAGGAAAGGAGGAAAACTGAACACAGGACCCACAAAGTGGCTGGTAATGACTAGGGGCAACTGAAGCTTCCACCCACCCCCAACCCAGGAACCCTCTAATGAACCACATAGACCAGGCTACAGAATTGTCCTCCTAGAAGGATTGGAGGCTAGGGCTTTTATCCACCAACTTTTCTCCTCTCTTGTCTAATGGTTGCTCGTGAGGCACATGTCCAGTTTGCCCTGTATGTGGAAAATCTTGGTACCCAAAGCTACCAAGAAAGAGGCAGAATCAGAGGTGGGGGGCTGTCCAAGCACAGGAGAACTGACCCCTGGAGGTACAGTTAAAGTCAGAAGTGAGTTAAGCCCTACAGAGGCTCTGCTAAAGCACGTAGCCCTTCCATCATGTTGCATAACAATATAGATCATCTTTTATTTACGGATCAAGGTACATTATTATTGATCTTTGTTCATGAACAGCTAATGTTTAGGGAGATTCTTTCCCTCTGGGAAAGACTCCTTTGCTCTTCTCAGTCCAGGGGCTTCAAGTGGAGACCCCATTCCTGGGTCTAATAATGGCTGAGAGGGTCTGGCAGGCCAATCGAAACATCACGTTCCCAATCAGTCAATGAGAAATGAGGGGATGCATTCTAGGACTTGCTCTTCCCCAAACTGCTGCAACACCTTTGTGCTTCTAGGGGCAAGCTTGTTTAAGCATGGAGCCCACACATGGAAAGCAGAACTAGAAGCCCTAGAGAAAGAGAACTTGGGTTTGGCGACATAACTTGAGATCCTAGATAAAACTTCATAGGAAGCAAGCTCTATTTCTGGATTTATTTTTTATGAGCCAAAAATTTACCCTTTTTCCATAAACCAGTTTGGGTTTAGCTTTTCCATCACTTGCAACTCGATGGATTTTGTTATATTGCCTTACCTCTTCCCCCACAGTAGACAATGTGTCTCACGAGGGCAGAGACCTTATCTTTCTCATTCACCATTGTATAAGCAGATATTTGCACAGTGCCCGGCACATAGTTAGGTGCTCAATAAATGTTTGTTGACTTAATTCAACTTTACCTTTGAGCAGGGTAAAATACAATGAGAAAGAAAATTCTAATGTTGCAAATAGAATGTAAGTAAAGTGGAGGTCCCGGCAGGAAATTAGGCTCAGATGTTTCAACCGAGGAGGCTTTAGTGAATAGACTATTTAATGAAGCGTTCTTCATTTAATGAATTGGTTCTTCACGCAAGGACCAAGTAAGAGATGTTGAGGCATCTAGAGCGTGCAGCCGTGGGAATCCATTCCTAAGCTAGGGCTAAAAGAACAAGGGAAATAGTGTCATCAGAGCTTGGGAAGAGCAGAGCCGGGGAGAAGGAACCCTCTGAGAGAGCTGGAGCTATGGAAGGAAGCCACCAGTGTCAAAACCACATTGTCCCAGGAGGTAGGAGTTGGTGGACTTAATACCCTGACCTCTATCTCCTCCCCACAACCCTGGCAAAACCCAACCAGAAAATCAGTCTATAAGGGAGCCTGGATATCAATCCCTAGAGGTAGCCTCCAGGAACAGGGCAAAGAAAGGCAAGAGAATGGATCATGGATGGTCAAATGGAGAACAACTACCACAAGTTCCAAAGAAGATTTTCTTGAGATAGTAAAGAAAACAGACCACAGAAATGAGGAAGGAAGTCAAATATGACAGAAACCTTCTAATCAAGTGTCAATGCTGCTGCAGTTCACTTTCATATTTTTCCCCTTCTAGTAGGTATATTTGTCTTCATTTTTTCCAGCTGAACCTAATCATTGGCCTCATCTTCCTAAATGTTGTCTTTATGTATAAAAATTTTAACTATTACAGAAATTCTCAAGCATCTATAAAAGGAGAGAGAATAGTATACCATTATACCACCCAGCTTCAACAATTAAAAACGCTTGGGCAGGGGCACCTGGCTGGCTCAGTCAAAATTGTGTGCAACTCTTGGTCTTGGGGTCATGAGTTTGAGCCCCACATTGGGTGTAGAGATTAGTTAAATAAATTAAAACTTAAAAAAAAAAAAACCAACCTCATGGGCAATCTTTCTTCCTCTATAATCCCAACCATTACCCATCCCAGATTATTTTAAAGCAAATCCCAAACATCATACATACATATTTCAGTATGTATCACTAAAGACGAAGATTCTTTAAAACATAAGTACAATATCATTACCACACAATCAGATTTCACAGTTCCCTGATTCCTCACAAAAAAATTGTTATGCTTTGTTTTTTGAATCAGAACCTCAATAAGATCTGTCTTAGTTCATTTGGGTTACCACAATACCATAGACTGGGTGGCCTAAACAATAAGCTTGTTTTGTTCACAGTTCTGGAGGCTGGGAAGTCCATGGTCAAAGCAGATTCGGTGTCTGCTGAAAATCCACTTCCTGATTCATAGACAGACATCTTCTTGCTGTATCCTCACATGGAGGAAAGGGGAAAGGAGCTCTCTGGGATGTTTTTTATAAGGACACTAATGCCATTGATGAGTGCCCTGTCCCCAAGACCTCATCACATCCTAATGTTCTCCAAATACCATCACATTGGGGGTTAAGGTTCAACATATGAATTTTGAGAGGATACATTCAGTTTATTTATTGCAATTGTTTGATATATCTTAGGTCCCTTAATCTATAGATTTCTCCTATTTTTTTTTTTTTTTAAATACCTTGCAGCTTTTTGTTAAAGAAAAAAAGATTAGTTGTTTCCCACAAGGCTAGATTTTCTGGTTTTGTCCTTAGGGTGTCATTTAACACATTTCTTTGACCTCTACACTGATGCTTCAATTTAGAGTGTTGACCAGATTCAGGTTTGATATTTGGGGGTGGGGAGGGCAAGACAATTTCACAGATGGTGCTATATTCTTCCCTCAGGAAGCCTATGCTGGTTAGTTGTCTTTGCGTGTGTGTATGTGTTAGCAGTTGATGATGGTTGGCTAGATTGATTAATTTACTAGGAATTGAAAAACGGAGATACTCTACTTCTACCATTATTCTTCATTTGTTAGCTAGTATACTTCTTTTTTCAAGATTTTATTTATTTATTTGAGAGAGAAAAAGAGCACAAGCAGGGGGAGGGGTAGAGGGAGAGGGAGAAGCAGGCTCCCCGCCGAGCAGGGAGCCCGATGCGGGGCTCGATCCCAGGACCCTGGGATCATGACCCGAGCCGAAGGCAGATGCTTAACCGACTAATCCACCCAGGCACCCCTATCTAGTATATATCCTATAAAGAGAAACTTTCCATCATCAATTATTGAATTACCTTGTGGTACAATTGATATAGGAAAGAAAAAATAAATGCTTGATTCTTTGTCCTTTACCGGTTTTTAAAATAATGAGTTCAGTCCCTGGCATCCTCCAAAGATGACCGATGGTATTTTTTTCTTTACTGTCATTATGAACTCATGGATTTTAAACATATTTGAAGTATTTTAATATCTTTCAGTTATTATCCTTATTACTGTTCAGATTTCTCCATCTTTGGCCAGTGGAAGTCTATGCAAGTTGGTTCCAAGTCCTCCCTCTCTTTTTTCACTAAGTGCAGTGTTTCATAATAATAGTATATATCCTCATGTGTATTATGAGGTACTTTTTATTGAGGTAAAATTGACATACAACATTATATTAATTGCAAGTGTACAACATAATGATTCGATATTTGTATATCTTGCAAAATAGTCTCCAAATAAATCTTGTTAATATCCATCACTATACATAATTATAGAATATTTTTCTTATGATAAGTTTTAAGATTTACTCTCACGGCAGCCTTCAAATATGCAATACAATATTAATTGTAGTCACCATACTGTACACTACATCTCCATGACTTATTTGCTTTATACCTAGAAGTTTCTACCTTTTGACAACCTTCACCCATTTTGCCCACTCCCCACCCCCTGCCTCTGGCAACCATCAATCTGTTCTCTGTGTCTATGAGCTTGTTTGTTTGTTCACATGAGTGAAATCATATGGTATTTGTCTTTCTCTGACTTATTTCACTTAGCATAATGCCTTCAAGGTCCATACATGTTTTTGCAAATGGAACGATTTCATTCTTTTTTATGGCTGAATAATATTCCATTATATACATCTCACATCTTCTTTACCCATTCATCCGTCAATGACACTTAGGTTGTTTCCATATTCCAAGTCCCTTTGATACAACACTGCTAGTCCTGGTAGCTTTCTTATTGCCTGGTATTATAAGATACTCCAGCCTTATCTTTTACTTTGCTTGCTCCAGACTTAGAATCAGCCATTTCTCCAAAGAGTTCTGGTGCTCATTCCAACTCATTTGAAAATACCTAGAAACAATGGCAAATGGCAATGAGGACCTTTAGTGGCAAGATTATGATCTCAAAAGCATTTTTTTTGTAGATCATTGTTTCCAGGTCTTTTAAATATTGCCATATTTAATATGGTACATATTAAATTATGATAAATTGTAAAAATGGGCACAGACCCCTCCTCTTCCTGTATACAACATGTCTCTTTGCAGTGTTACTCTGACACTCCTCCCGTCGAGAGTTGAAATCTGTTTCTCTAACCCTAGAATCTGGGCTTGGCTATGTGACTTGCCTTGGCTAATGGGCCACAGTAAAGGTGACAAAAGAAGAGACTTAAAAACAGCACGTGTGCAATGTGGGCTTATTCACCGTAATGCTGGGAACAAGCCTGAGTTAGCCTCCTTGAGGATCAAAACACATGGAGAGAGGCACCCACCATCCAGCCTGTCCCAGCTGAGGCCACAGACATGTGACTTATGCTGTCCTACACAATCCCTCCCCAAACTAGCCAGCCCAAACCAGAAGACCCACCCAACTAATCTACAGAATCATGAGAAATAAAAATGTTTGTTGTTTGAAGCCATTAAACTTTGGGGTGGTTTATTAAGCTGTAAAAGCTGACTGATAAAAAAATAAGTATTTTAAAGATACAGTATATCATGGGTTCACACTAATACCTTAAGTTAAAACCCAAATCTACAGAGTTTTTATGTAAGCCTTGATCTTCTACTGAAACTTCTTTCTCCTACTCCAAAATTTCTGATTTTAAACAAACTGGACATGATTACTTATTTGTTTTATCTCAAACTACACATATAAAGGTCTCAGAATAATAGCACAAATACAACCTCTGTCACAGGTTGGGTTTTCTGGAAGCTGACACTGAGATAGAGTTAAGATACAACATGAGAAAGGTGGGGGCATGGAGAAGAATTAGGCAGACTCCACCCATGTTTACCATGACCTCCAACAATAAGATTACTGAAAACAGTTGAGGATTATTTTAATTTAATGTAATTTATTTATTTGAGAGAGAGAACGAGTGGTGGGGAGGGGCAGAGGGAGAGAGAGAAGCAGACTCCCCACTGAGTAGGGAGCCCAACGCGGGGCTCGATCTGAGGACCTGGAGATCATGACCTGAGCCGAAGGCAGATGTTTAACCGACTGAGCCACACAGGTGCCCCAGTTGAGGATTATTTTTGTGGTTCTTAGTCTTTGGGGTATATACCTCTAGGTATATGCAATCAAATTACTATATTTTAGAGACATTTAGACTAGAGCCTGTCTCTGTAGTTATGCCATCAACTGGATTTATTTTTAAGTTCATTTGGTTATATTTTAATTTTACATCTAATTTTATATTATGATTATGTGAAACATACACATGGTTCCAAAATCAAATATATGAACAAAATATATCTGAAGAAATCTCTCTCCCCTCCTTTCTCTCCCTCCCTATAGACAACCTAGTTTTTAAATGTAATGGTTTGTCCTTCCATTATATATATATTTAAAGATTTATTTATTTGTTAGAGAAAGAGAGAGAGGGTAGGGGCAGAGGGAGAGAGAAACTTTAGCAGACTCCTCGCTGAGCTCGGAGCCCAATGTGGGGCTCAATCTCATGACACTGAGATCATGACCTGAGCCGAAACCAAGAGTCAGATGTTCAACCGACTGAGCCACCCAAGGGCCCCCTTCCATTTTCTTATTAATTTTAATCACTTTGTTAAGTAGTTTTAAATAAAATAAATTACTTTGGTAATTAGAGTATTTTGTTAAGCCTTACGTTTATCTAGAACATCACAGTTTACAGAAGTCTTTTTTGATCCAGGATTGCATTGTGTAAGGGGCTTCCAGAGGAAAAAGTACCACTAAACCTCTTCACAGACCTCATCTCAAGTGAGGTCTGATTTTAAAGACACACATTCTCCTCTCCTTAAAATTGAAACGACTAGGGTAGTCTGTGCTTTTTACATCCAAGTCATCACTCAGGGGTATGCATGCCAGTGTACTGGAAAGTCTTTCTGAAGAATGAAGTGCCATAGGTTAACTAATGCTTTCTTCCAACTGTTGGCTCAGGCTCCTCTATTCTAACTTGGTTCCAGCCCAACAACTAAATTAAATGAATAAGAATTTGTAATTCACTTCCACAGTGCAGCACATATGATTTGGAAAATGGTTGCTAGGTACTGTGGAGGATAGAACAAAAGGCAAGACCACTGCTTGACTCCAGAAGCTAGGAATCAAGTGGATTTATAAAACCATTTCAACAACCTCCCAGCATTTTTGTCATTGAAAACAGTCCTACTTCACCTAGAATTTATATTGTCTAGGAAGCGTCACCAAGCGTAGGACTTTGAACCAGGGGCGCCTGGGTGGCTCAGTTGTTAAGCATCTGCCTTCGGCTCAGGTCATGATTCCAGGGTCCTGGGATCGAGCCCCGCATCGGGCTCCCTGCTCAGCGGGGGACCTCCTTCTCTGCCTGCTCTGTCTGCTGCTTCCCCTGCGTGATCTCTTTCTCTGACAAATAAATAAATAAAATCTTTAAAAAAAGACTTTGAACCAGAGTTTGGAAATAAATTAAGTAGCTTCTGCTTCTTTATTTCTCTTCAGATTAGTTGTGGAAAAACTGCCTCTGACTTTAGGGTCATACCCATGATTCCGTAAAACCATACCCCTGGTTCTTCAACATTTCCGTGCAGGGTGCTAGCAGTCAGGGAATACAACACAGAATGTTCCTGAACAGAACCTAGGGAAAAACAAGCTAACATGCTGTCGGAGAGACTTAATTGTTCCACATAGTGGTACCTATTTTCTCTCTAAGTTTGGAACTAGAATCTCCAGTTGATTGAAACAGTTTTGTGAAGGATCTATAAAGTAATGAACAGATTGAATAATTTTTTTACTTCATATCTTATTTCTAAAAACCTCATATTTAGGAAAGAAGGTAAAGAAAGGCAAAATGATTTTAATTTTTTCCGATGTTGTCAACCCTTTAGGAAGTTAAGAGTGTCAAGGTCTGTGACTGCAAAACTTGAGGTCTGCAGATAGGAAGGTATTGTTTTGGTGTTTTTCAAGGAGATCATTGCAAAGATACAATTGAAATTATAAATCCAAATCTCATGATCCTGTAAACATTCACTTTCTAGCTGCTACAGTTATAAAAGAAATAGGTGATAATACCAATGCTATTACTATACTAAATACCTTTTGAATTTAGTGAATACTTACCTAGATTTAGACCAGGGCTTAGCAAACTATGGTCAGTAGGCTAACTCCAGCCCACTGTCTGGATTTAAGATCCTAAAAAATCCTACCCTCACATCTATTTCAGTTTTCTTCTGAATTTGCTAATTTATTTTTCTTTTTTTTTTTCTTTCTTTTTTTTTTAACAGTTGAAAGAGCATGACTTTCCGGTTAGCTAACTTTGATGCATGGGGTCTGGAGTGAGCTTTAATTTTTGCCTAAGAATGGTTTTACATTTTGAAATGGTTGGGGGAAAAAAATCAAGGAAAGAGTATGTTTCCTGGCACATGAAAGTTATATATGCAATTTAAATGTCAGCAGCCATAAATAAAGTTTCTGTGGCATCTTACCATGCCCATTCACTCACATATTGTCTAAGTCTGCTTTTGTGCTCCCACAGCAGAGTTGAGTTGGTGTAACAGAAACCATATAGTTCATAAGGCTTAAGATATTTTCTACCTGGATTTTTATACATGAAGTTTACTGTCCCCGGTACCAGGCAGACCAGGGGTGAAGGGTACACTGATCACTGATGAGTCATAAAAGACAAGATTCCTTGCCCCATGGATCTTACCACCAAGATACTATCTCATTTAATCTCACAAATCTAGGAGAGGAGGTATAATATTATTATCTCCATGAAGTGGCTGAGACATGTTGTTATTCTGCCCCCCACAAGGCAACTGATGTACAGAGAGGCTAAGAACCTTGTCAAAGTCCACACAGATCCCTGAAGGAGGTGGGCTCTGCAGCTCACTCTAGAACCCACAACATGTCTGCCCATCCATGTGGGCTGGCTAATAAGTTATACTCTTTAAATTGAAAAAAAAAAAGCTGACTATGAAGACAGTGGAACAGTAATGAAGATATTATTCTACCAATGGACTTATTTTTGGATTGTCTAGACTTACAGAAAAATTGAACAAATAGTACAGACAGTGTCAAAATACTGCCCCACCACTGCACATAATTGCCCCTATTAGTAACATTTTACATTAGTGTGCTATACTTGTTATGATTAATGAGCCGATATTGATGTATTATTAACTATAGTTCACACTTTATTCACATTTCCTTACTTTTTCCCTTATGTCCGTGTTTTGTCCCAGGATCCCATCCAGAATATCACATTACATCCCATTGTCCTGCCTCCTAAGGGTCCTCTTGGCTGTGACAGTTTCTCAGAATTTCCTTATTTTTTTTTTAAAGATTTTATTTATTTATGTGACAGAAAGAGACACAGCGAGAGAGGGAACACAAGCAGGGGTAGTGGGAAAAGGAGAAGCAGGCCTCGCGCAGAGCAGGGAGCCCGATGTGGGGTTAGATCCCAGGACCCTGGGACCATGACCTGAGCCGAAGGCGGATGCTTAATGACTGAGCCACCCAGGCGCCCTGACGTTCCTTATTTTTGATGATCTTTACCATTTCAGGAGTACTGGTGAAGTGTTTTGTAGAATCTGCCTCAGTTTAAATTTGCCTGGTATTTTTATCATGATAACTAGGATTATGGATTTGGGGGAGGAAAACCACAGAGGTAAGGGCCATTTCCATCACATCAAAGGTATGGGCTATCAACATGATTTTTAACTATTGAGGTTGACTTTCATCACCTGGCTAAAGTAGTATTTGTCATGTTTCTCCACTGTAAAGTTATTCTCCCCCCCTCCCCACACCTTTCCATACTTTGGAGGGAAGTCACTATGCACAGCCCACACTTAAGGTATAAGGAGTCATGCTCTCCTCCTTTAGAATGGAGTATCTACATAAACTATTTGGAAGTCTTCTTTATAGGAGATTTGCCTCTTCTCCTCTGTTTATTGATTTACTTAATCATTTATTTATATCAGTATGGACTCTTGGATATTTATTTTAAACTTTGGGTCATAATCCAATACTACTTTACTTATTTTGTTGCTCAAATTTTTCCAACTTTGGTCATTGAGAGCTCTTTCAGTTGACTCCTGTGTCCCTTTAAAACACCCCCATAAATGTGTTTTGTTGTTGTTGTTGAAAACTTCCTTACTTTCTGGTTCTACAAAATGTTCCAGACTCATTTTGTATGGTTCCTGTCCCAGTCCTAGAATCAGCATTGCTCCGGGAGCCCTGGTTTCTTCTACTGGATAATGGTATTAGAAACCAACATCTGGGCAATGGATATACTTGTTGCTACCAGGGCGTTGTTTCTCTAAGCTGTCAGGGCAAAGAAATGTGCGTGTGTGTGTTAATCTGTATGTGGTAAGCCAAAAATGCACCCCCACCCCCAAGTTACCTACTTCAAATCCCTGGAGCCTATGAATGTACATTTTTTGGAAAAAATGGCTTAGCACTTGTGATTAAGAATCTTGAGATGAGAAGATAATCCTGGATTATCTGGGTGGGCCCTAAGTGCCATCACATGTATCCTTATAAAAGAGACACAAAGAGGAGAGACAGACAAAGAGGAGGAAGTGAAGTGACCATAGAGGCAGAGATTGGAGTGATGCAGCCATAAACCAGGGAATGCCTGAAGCCACCAGAATCTGGAAGAGGCAAGGAGTGTACTCTCCCCTAGAGTCTCTAGAGAGGGTACAGCCCTGTTGACACATTGATTTTAGACTTTTGGCTTCCAGAACTATGAGAGGATAGATTTCACTTGTTTTAGGAAATCCAGTTATGGTAATTTGTTACAACAGCTACACCCTGTATATACACATATAAAAATATTTCTCTGTATGATCATCAGTATGCTAAACCTGAGTTCTTCATGATGTCTCCAACTCTAATTGATTACCATATGGGCCATTCTAGCCTCCTGCCTGATCTGTCAGTTCCTACTTCAACAGTGAGAAGCCTGGCTCCCACATCTCATCAATTTGCTTAACTGTTCAAGTCCAATATACATGTATAGTATCAGCATTCTTATTCCACCAAAGGAAACAATGTTATCAACTAGAATACAGGACTACGTGTAGTTCATTTTGCCCTTAGTCACACAGATTCCATCCATTGCCAGGTAAGCACCTTTTCCTTGGTCCCTTCAGTGAGGTTGTTTCACACATTTGTAAGGCAGTTAGATTCTCTCATCAGAGTCTGCATGCTTTCCTGGTATCCCTTGACCTCCCAAATAGATTTTTAAATTTGTATACATTACAATTCACTCTTTGTGTTGTAAGGATCTATACACTTTGACCCATGCGTGATGTCATGTGCACACCATGACATTATCATGAGAATAGCTTCGCTACTCTATACAAGTCCCTGTGCTCCACCTACTTATCCCACACCCTCCCTGAACTCCTGGAAACCACTGATCTCTTTACTACTGTCTCTATACTTTTGCCCCTTCCAGGATGTCGTATTGTTGGAATCGCAGTATGTAGCCTTTTCAGACTGACTTCTTTCACTTAGCACTATGCATGTAAGTTTCCTCCATGTCTTGTTGTGGCTTAGTAGCTCATTTCTTTTTATTGCTCAATAACATTTCATTATATGGATGTGATAGAGTTACTGTGTGCCCTCATAGATTTTCAGCACAAAGAGGTAAATACTTACCAGTGCAATTGCTGAATTGTTTGACCAGATTATATTTAGTTTGAGGATAACAAGGATATTTATAGATACTCTTATTCTAGAAAACAAAAGTATTTCAGTGATAACATTACTTTTTTTAAGGATTTTATTTATTTATTTATTTATTTATTTATTTATTTATTTATTTGAGAGAGAGAGAATGTGAGCGGGGGGAAGAGCGGAGGGAGAGGGACAAGCAGACTCCACACTGAGTGCAGAGCCCGACGTGGAGCTCGACCTCACAACCCCGAGATCAGGACCTAAACTGAAATCAGGAGTCAGATGCCCAACCAACTGAGCCACCCAGGTGCCCCAGCTTTACTCTTTTAGGTGAGAGAATCCACTATATTTTAGCATCTGATTATCTTCTCTGTGTTTTTTTATTCTCCATGTCATTTATTGTCATTTATTAAAAAACTCTGAATTAGATAATTCTTAAAAATAATTTTACTACCAGGGTGCCTAGGTGATGGAGTCAGTTAAGCATTCGACTCTTGGTTTCAGCTCAGGTCATGATCTCAGGGTTGTCATAAGATCGAGCCCCACATCAGGCTCTGCACTCGACACAGAGTCAGCTTAGGACTCTCTCTCCCTCTGCCCCTATGCCCCCCCTAAAATAAATAAATACATCTTTAAATAAAAAAGTCATAATAATTTTACTACCTTCATATATGTAGAGTTAGGAAATTAATGGCCACATTTGCACTGACCAATGAAGTTCTCATTTACTAATAAAGAAAATGCTTTCCACTAACAGATGAGAATTAACAAATGTAGTTCAATACATGTAACTGGATTTGAAACTGTATGAAAGCAATTTGTTTATTAATAGACGCCTGGCATTCTTTATACTTTTATTAGGGTTATAAGCTTGCCCCTTCTCTCCCCTACCACCAATAAGGTAACCTGTGTGCCTATAGTCTGCTTCCCTTATTTTCCTTACACATAACTGATGTTAAATATCTCCCCTTAATCTCTTTGAAGGAAGGACTATATTCATTACAAAGCTAATTTTTAGCCCAAAGTCTGATATATATTGGCCACTCAGTAAATGTTCATTAGGAGGAGGGATGGGTGATCTTGAAGCTAGAAAGAACTTTGGTTGTGAGTTAGGGCATCTTTTAGACAAATAACCATCATCCCACACCTTGTCTGAACTATCACATATTCTAAATCAGTGGAGTTTGAATTAATAAGTTAACTGTTGAAGAATTTGTGCCTCCATACTCAGCACCTTTTACATTTTACTTCCACTCAGTATTTATTATTTATTATGAACTCAGCAATGTGCAGTCAAACACAGCCTGTATGTCTTGTCTCCTAACCCAAGGTCAGAGCTGCACCTGTGGTAATTAACCAGCATCAGATGTCTGGACTCACAAGATCCCATAAAGACCAAGCAAGCAAGAAAGTTTCTGGGAAAATGGAGGAAATTTCAAAAAGCCAAGGAAATATGAGATTAGTAAAAAGAGAGAGACGTGGAAGATCCTTAAAGGCCTTGCAGCCAGGACAAAAGAAAACCACAGTACAGGAGGGAAGGTAAGACCAGAGATCAGATGGACACAAGGTCTCATTACAGCTGAAGCTAGCCATAGGGGAGGGCTCAGCCCTCTGAGAGGCAGACTGGCTGGCAACCTAGAGCAGAGTCAGCAACAACCTTCACAGTGCACTAAGAAGAGAGGAGAAATACTATATTTCAGGATTTCTCAAATTTTAATGTGCACACAAATCACCTGGGAATCATGTTAAACTGCTGATTCTGATTCAGGGAATATTGATGAGATCTGAATTCTGATTCAGGAAATCTAGTGTGGGGGACAAGAGTCTGCATTTCTAACACGCCTTCAGACGATGTTATGCTGCTGGTCCACAGACTACACCTTGACTAGCGAAGCTGTGTTTGACTGAATTTCAACAGAAATTTATAGGGACTCTCTACATTTGGCTGAGTTTATCTGGAAGTGTCTAGAGTAAATTTTCTGATATCAGGCAGAAATGAGGACCTGAGATAGAAATTAAGTTCAGTTTTAGGAAAATTAAAATTTACATTTTTATACACCTGATACTATGAGAAATCCAGGCTCACTACCACTATTATCCTTCAGTGTCCAGTTCAAATACACCCTCCTCCCTGAAGTCTTTCCAGATTATTCCTCTGGTTGGAATTAATTAGTCTTGAGAAGCCAACTCTCATGGGTTATGGACTGAATGTTTATGTCCCCCCAAAATCCATATGTTGAAATGTGATGTGATGATTTGGGAGGTGGGCCTCTGGGAGGTAATTAACTTATGAAGGTGGAGCCCTCGTAAATGGGATTAGTGCCCTGATACGAAGCCAGAGAGCCAGCTCACCCCATTTTCAGCCATATAAAGACACAATGAGAAGTCAGCCACGTACAACACAGAAGAGGATCCTCACCAGAGCTCAACCAAGCTGGCACCCTAATCTAGGGCTTCCAACCTCCAGAACTATAATAAATAAATTCCTGTTGTTGAAAAAACACCCAGTTTACGATATTTTGTGATAGCAACCCAAGCTAAGACATCACATTACTGGTAAAACTCATTTTAGCATATATTCCACATATTTCACTCATCACAGTTATTTACTATAAAGACAGATGTCATCATCTCCTCTTTTTTCTCCCACTTACAGTGATTCATAGGAAAGTACTTGGTGATGACTCCTTGAATTGAAAATATTGGCTTAAAATAGGCTGGCAATAGAATGAGAATAGTATCTCAAGAATTAAAGACATCAGAAAACCAAGCAGTTAATTAAAAAGCATTTGAGGGTGCCTGGGTGGCTCCGTTAGTTAAGGATCTGACTCTTGAGTTTGGCTCAGGTCATGATCTCATGGGTCGTGGGATCGAGCCCCATGTTGGGCTTCCCTGTCAGCAGGGGGTCTCCTTGAAATTCTCCCCCTCTGCCTCGCACTCTCTCTCTAAAATTATTAAATAAGTCTTTTAAAAAAAAGCATTTGAAAAGACAAAAGTGAAAACAGTGACTGTTGGATGAGAGCTTCTTGAAGAAATAGAAGTTGGGGGAATAAGGATAATTTAGGTGAAACCAGCCCAGGGTATTTTAGGTGATTAAGTTTTAATCTTTAAGACAGCTAAAAGACTTGAACAATGTAATTTTAGACTCACTGAAGATAAAGTGTCAGCAAGGACGTGGAGTAAAAGGAACCCTCATGCACTGTTGGTGGGAATGTAAATAGATGCAGCCCCCAGAAAACAGTATGGAGGGTCCTCAAAAATTTAAAAATAGAACTACATATAATCCAGCAATTCTACTTCTCGTTATTTATCCAATGAAAATGAAAACACTAACTCAAAAAGATATACGCAACCCCCTGCTCATTGCAGCATTATTTACAATAGCCAAGATACAGAAACAACCCAAGTGTCCATCGACAAATGAATGGATAAAGAAAACGTAGTATATATATATGCAATAGAATATTATTTGGCTGGGGTGCCTGAGTGGCTCAGTTGGCTAAGGGGCCAACTCTTGGTTTTGGCTCAGGTTATGATCTCAGGGTCATGGGATTGAGCCCTGTGTTGGGCTCTGCGCTCGATGGGGAGTCTGCTTCTCTCCCTCCCCATCTCCCTCTGCCCTTCCCACCACATGTATGCCCTCTCTTTCCCTCTCAAATCAATCAATCAATCAATCAATCAATCTTTTTTTTTTTTTAAGGAATATTATTTGGCCATAAAAAGCAATGAAATCTTGCCATTTGCAACAAAATGGGTGAAAATTGAGGGCATTATGCTAAGTGAAATAAGTCAGACAGAGAAGGACAAATATCGTATGATCTCACTTATATGTGGAAACTGGAAAAAACCCAAAACCAAAAATCCCAAGATCATAGATAACAGAGGATGGATTGGTGGTTGCCAATGGCATGGGGCAGGGAGTGGGCAAAATGGATGGAAGGTATCAAAAGGTACAAACTTCCAGTTATAAAATAAATAAGTCGAGGTAATTTAATGTACAGCATGGTGACTCTAGTTAATAATACTGTATTCCATATGGGAAAGTTGCTTAGAGAGTAAATCTTAAAAATCCTCACCACAAGAAAAAAAAGTTGTAATGATGTACAATGACAGGTGCTAACTAGACTTATCGTGGTGATCATTTAACAATATATACACATATAGAATCATGTGTTGTACACCTGAAAGTAACATATGTCAATTACACCTCAATAAAAAAAATTTTAAATACAATAAAATTACATTGTAAAGACACTAAAGCTAATAATATTTACCACATGCAAACTTTAAAAAATATGATCAAAGTTAGGTTATACCTTACAGAAAGCTGCCAAGATTAATTTTTCTTAATGGTAATGATATTTTTAAAAAATAGACGCAGTAGGGGTAGCCTGAGCCAATTAAGCGTCTGCCTTTGGCTCAGGTCATGATCTCGGGGTCCTGGGATCGAGTCCCTTCTCAGGCTCCCTGTTCAGTGGGGAGCCTGCTTCTCCCTCTCTCCCCTGCTCATGCTCTCTCTATCTCTCTCTCTCTCAAATGAAATCTTAAAAAAAAAAATGGATGCTGTAGAATTATTTCATACATGGAAATTAGGTTCTAATCTAAAAGGCAAAAATTGAGATAGTCAAAATTCCTCTCTAAAATCCCTCAAGACACAGAGAAAATACAGTATACATATATTTGTAATCAATTTTCTTTTTTGTCAAGTACATGTAGTTGAATTCATAATTAATTAATTCATAATTTAAATTCATGAGGTATGCTAGACCTCCACTATATAGTACTGGGAAAATGAGAATGCTAAAAATGTATTTCATTAATATCTAGTCATTATTCCGGTTGATAGCTGTTACTCATTTGGTAAGTAAGTCTAGCATATACAACAAAGAAGAAAGAAGAAAAGGTCCTCTGGGTTAGAAAAACATTCCCCCATTCCCTAAAATCAAGATCACATGCACTGGGGCATGAATTAGGAAGGCCTCAACGGATCTCAGTTAGCAGGAATATTGTGCACATACACATGCTCTCCCATAGGAGGGGGGAAGACATAAGCTATGAAACAATCACTGAAAATCTGCAACCTGTTTTGCTGACAATGAAATCCTGCTGCAATGATCACGTTCCTCATAAAAAGATGAAATAGGCATTTCATGGTTTAATACCCTTACCAAAGTCAAGAGTGAAATTCTTTTCTGCCTTTAGGATTTCATGCTGTCCACCCACGAGTTTTTGGAAATGTTACACAGCCTGCAATTGTTACTGAACAGCTGTGCCTATTAGACCACAGTCTAGAATCTGGATAGAGCGACCTGATTTTGAATGGTTAGTAAAAGCAGTTTTATTTGGCTTTAGAGTACATGCAGGAGTATGGCTGACTTAGTACACAGTCAAACGCAGACCTCCGAGCGCCTGAGTCCACTGGAAGGAGGAATGACCATTCTTCCACACAACAATGTCAGCTCCAACTTTTTTATCATACTCTCAGAGTCTTTCTAAAATATCCCTGACTACTTTCATGACTGGTGGTTTTGTCTTGTTCCTTTTCCCCACAGGTCTTAAAATAGCTATTCATTTTAGTGGTACTTGAAGTCTTTGAGCACTGGAAACATCTGTACATTTTATTTTTTAATTTCTGTCTTTCCATCCCCAAAACTAAAAGTAGAAATGATTTCATCTTTGTTCTACAGTAAATGCTTTATTATAGTTATTAGCTTTGGCATTTCTGAGACAATTATGAGTCACTCAGAAACATACATACCTTCTTGGTTTTGACTGTTCTCATGTTTAATAATGTCCAAACCAATTTTTAGAACCTATCACCAATTAATGTGCTAAAGTTATTTGTTCATATCTTATTTCTTCTGTGTTAAATTATAAGCGAACTGAGAGGTAGGGTCCTATAGTATGCCTTACGAAAAAATGCATGAATGTTCTTTTTTTCTTATAAAAACCATACATTCTAGAATATTCTTTGACAATATTTGGGAACCACCCTTATACAATTGAGAGCATACAATGCAAAAATATAAGTTTTATAATTTTTTGAAACAAATAAGCATTACTTGGAAACAAGTATTAGTTACTTTTTATAAGTATTACTTTATAAGAGAGATTTAAGTCAATATCTGAATTTACTCAAGATTTGAAATAACCAAGGGGTGCCTGGGTGGCTCAGGTCATGATCTTGGGACCCTGGGATGGAGGCTCCACCCTCATCAGGCCCTGCCTCAGGCTCCCGGCTCAGTGGGGAGTCTGTTTCTCTCTCTCCCTCTGCCCCTCCCCTGCTCATGCTCTCTGTCTCTCTCAAATAAATAAACAAAATCTTTATAAAAAAAAAGATTTGAAATATCCAATAAATATCCATATTGCTTACATTTACATATGCAGACAAATAATTCAGAAATGTCAATTTTAAATTATCTGCAGAGTAATACTTTATCAAGTGTAGTGTTAGGGTAGGCTAAACTGCTATAACAAAGAAACCAAGAGGGGCACCTGGGTGGCTCAGCAGGTTGAACTGCAGATTCTTGATTTCAGCTCAGGCTGTGGTCTCAGCGTTCTGGGATGGAGCCTGCATGGGGCTCTGGACTCAGTGGGGAGACTGCTTCAGGATTCTCTTTCTCCCTCTCCCTCTGTCCCTTCTCCTGCTCACATTCTTTCTCTTTCCCTCTCAGATAAATAAATCTTTAAAAAAAAAAAGAAAGGAAAAAAACCCAAACAAACAAATAAGAAATTCAATGGCTTAAACACAAAAGAACAAGGCTTCTCACTTGGGAAACACTCCTGGTCAGTGGGACCCAGCGTCTGTTCTCCACAAGGTGACTCAGGAACCCAGACTCCTTCCATCTTGTCGCTCTAGTTTAGGGTCTGGTTGTCTGCAACCCCATGGTGGAACAGGAAAAAGGGGACAGAAGGCACACACTTGTTTCTGTAAAGTCACTTCCACTTGTAAGCTATCAGCTAAATTCAGTCAGGCAATCACATCTAACTGCTAGGAAGGCAGGGAAATGTATAATCTAACTGTGCCATTAGGAAGTGGAAAGGCATTATCTGTGAACAGCTAGCCATTCCTGCCACATGAGGTCAGACAGCCATGCAGGATTATGGCTATTTGGGAAGCTATTTTCTAGGTTTGCTAGTTGTTCAGGTTAGAATTTAGGCGAGTCTTTCTTTTTGCAAGATTTGAGTCAGGAAGAGTAGTTTGCTTCCGGTCTCGGTGAACCAGGGCATATATCATAGAGAGACCCCTAGACCGGGAACCAGAGCTGACCAGATGACCTTTCTTCAGTAACAGGGACTGCTGCCCACTGGGGCATAAACTCTGGAGAGAAAACCCCATTCATGGGAAGCTCCGAACATCTGTGTGAATACATTCTCTCTCCCTTCTTACAATCTCATCTGCAGGTGGAATGGCACACTGGCACAAAGACTTTTCCTTCCTAAACTCTACCCAGGCATCTCTGGTTTTCACCCTCAGAAAAAATAGATACATTTCAGGGTGCCTGGGTGGCTCAGTTGGTTAAGCGACTGCCTTCGGCTCAGGTCATGATCCCGGAGTCCCGGGATCGAGTCCCACATCGGGCTCCCTGCTCGGCGGAGAGTCTGCTTCTCCCTCTAACCCTACCCCCTCTTGCGCTCTCTCTCTCACTCTCTCTCTCTCCCAAATAAAGAAATAAAATATTTTAAAAAAATAGATACATTTCATAGAAACACAAAGATGAGTCAAGTCAAGCTGTGGGGAAAAGCTCTGAGTACTAGTAGCAAGGCTTTGCTGTAGGGTTTTGAAATGTTTGCACTAAGACCTAGCTCTCTCTTGATCTAATTGGTTAAATTTGTTTTCTTTCTTTAGGTGCATAATGAAATAGGAAGAAACAACTTCTGCTATTTAAGAATTCCCAAAGTCAGAGATCTTTAACTGGACAAGGATCCAGCTCTGATGTGCAGTTCTTATAAGCTGTCTGGGCATCCATCTGAATGTGCAGGCATCTGCTATATCCACAGTCAAAGATTTTTTTTAAAGATTTTATTTATTTGAGAGAGTGAATGAGAGAGAGAGAGCACAAGAGGGGGGAGGGTCAGAGGTAGAAGCAGACTCTCCACTGAGTAGGGAGCTCGGCTTGGGACTCAATCCCAGGACTCCAGGATCATGACCTGAGCCAAGGCCAGTCACTTAACCAACTGAGCCACCCAGGCACCTCACAGTCAAACATTTCTAATATCACCCTGCTAAGATCTCCATCCAAGAATCATTCTGCTAGACTTAGAGACAGGGACTCCTGACCTCAAAGGAGGGCCTCCTTCAAGTTAGATTTTGATAGGATGCCTCTACTTTGTGAATACATGTTTTTCCCCACTTGGGTAAGGAGTCTGTTCCTCCAAACCTGGTATGGCTACACCACTGCTCATAAAGGACATGTGCTTCCCTTGGAAACTATCCTTGAACAAGAGAGGATGGCCCACTACCATAGACAATTAACAAATAAAATTCCAAAGTCCCATATTCAACAGCGCTTCTATTTTGATTGATTTTTAGACACTACCAAGGACTTACACAAATCTAAAATAAGAAGTATCAAAGATTTCCAGGGAAAAAGAGAAAGAAAAAGAAATGAAATAAAATCTTTAATGCTTTATATGAGCTATGCTTCTTGAGAAAATCTTTCCAGGATGGAAGAAATGAAAGTGTGAAATTCATGAAACTGCCAAGCAGTATAATATACTGTAACTTGCACAAATACTTTAAAATAGATTAAAGAGATCAGTCTTCAGGGAACTAAATCTTATAATGGTTTTGTACCTGGAGAAGATCCTTGTTCTATTCTAAGTAAAAATCAATTACTCAACTGAGTTATGAGACTGTTGCTTAAAGGTAAATATCTCCACCAAATGAAAATATAACTTTAGTTTATTAAAGTATTCTTCAGGATCCTTGCTTCTGAGTTATAAGATTAGGATCTAAGAGAGGCACATTGGCACTTAGGCATTGGGCCAACAATTAGTAACTGTAAGAAATCTTTAAGGAATTTTTCTGTGCTAAGATCTTTTACTAAGGTTTAGAGGGTTTCAATACTAGACCATAAAGGTAATTTGAAGAATTCTATTTTAAGCATTAGCTAAGTTTACTTAATACTTCTAATACTGAAAAATCCTTAAACAAAAACTTTATTTTATGAATTGGAGTTAAAGGATAGTTGAATGTCTTCTCTCTGATTTATATCACAGTGCAAAAATTAAGTGCAAGCATGACATTGTCATTTGTGCCAAATTTGTATTTGTTTTTTGGCAAAAAGGCTAATTAACTGTAACCTCCTAAATTTGTTATCCTTATTCCTTACACCATCATTTAAAAGAATATAGAAGGATTTGGACTTCCCTGATGCCGAGCGATGTTGAGCACTTTTTCATGTGTCTGTTGGCCATTTGGATGTCTTCTTTGGAAAAATGTCTGTTCATGTCTTCTGCCCATTTCTTGATTGGATCATTTGTTCTTTGGGTGTTGAGTTTAAAAAGTTCTTTATAGATGTTGGATACTAGCCCTTTATCTGATATGTCATTTGCAAATATCTTCTCCCATTCTGTCAGTTGTCTTTTGGTTTTGTTGACTGTTTCTTTTGCTGTGCAAAAGCGTTTTATCTTGATGAAGTCCCAATAGTTCATTTTTGCCCTTGCTTCCCTTGCCTTTGGCGATGTTTCTAGGAAGAAGTTGCTGCAGCTGAGGTCAAAGAGGTTGCTGCCTGTGTTCTCGTTTAGGATTTTGATGGACTCCTGTCTCACATTGAGGTCTTTCAACCATTTGGAGTCTATTTTTGTGTGTGGTGTAAGGAAATGGTCCAGTTTCATTCTTCTGCATGTGGCTATCCAATTTTCCCAACACCATTTGTTGAAGAGACTGTCTTTGTTCCATTGGACATTCTTTCCTGCTTTGTCAAAGATGAGTTGACCATAGAGTTGAGGGTCCATTTCTGGGCTCTCTATTCTGTTCCATTGATCTATGTGTCTGTTTTTGTGCCAGTACCATACTGTCTTGCTGATGACAGCTTTGTAATAGAGCTGGAAGTCCGGGATTGTGATGCTGCCAGCTTTGCTTTTCTTTTTGAACATTCCTCTGGCTGTACGGGGTCTTTTCTGGTTCCATACAAATTTGAGGATGATTTGTTCCATTTCTTTGAAAAAAGTGGATGGTATTTTGATGGGGATTGCATTGAATGTGTAGATTGCTCTAGGTAGCATTGACATCTTCACAATATTTGTTCTTCCAATCCATGAGCATGGAACGTTTTTCCATTTCTTTGTGTCTTCCTCAGTTTCTTAGATATTGGGGAGGGTATGTGCTATGGTGAGCGCTGTGAATTATGTAAGACTGTTGAATCACAGACCTCTACCTCTGAAACAAATAATACATTATATGTTAAAAAAAAAGAAGAAAAAGATAGCAGGAGGGGAAGAATGAAGGAGGGGAAATCGGAGGGGGAGGGGGAGACGAACCATGAGAGACGATGGACTCTGAAAAACAAACGGGGGTTCTAGAGAGGAAGGGGGTGGGGGAATGGGTTAGCCTGGTGATGGGTATTAAAGACGGCACGTTCTGCATGGAGCACTGCGTGTTATATGCAAACAATGAATCATGGAACATTACATCAAAAACTAATGATGTAATGTATGGTGATTAACATAATAAAAAAATTAATAAAAGATAATAAAAGACTCTTAAAAATTAAAAAAAATAAAGCAATTGGTTCTTATCATACCCTAAAAGAAAAAAGAATATAGAAGGAAACAGATTTCATTAAACTGAATTTTTGAAATGACTGTTATATAATTGGCTCTTGTAAATTTCTGACATTACTGAAGATTATGTGGACCTGCAGAGATCCTCCAATTACACCGTCCTGGAATGTTTTATTTTTCTGATGCCTTCTTAATATTAGCAGTGATTTAATGATTTAATGTCAACTTAGGTTATACATTCTAACTGATTTTGAGACCTTGGAATAACACTAAATTGAGGTAATTAGTGAAGAATCTTATGTTGCCAGGAAATTTTCTAAAGAAGTTCACATTTTGAAGGACAGGGAAGATAAATTATATGTGTGTGTTAATAAAAATTTTATTATTTTTAAATATTGACCAGGATATTGACATTGATATAGTCAAGATACAGGACAGTTCCATCACCATGTTGCACTTTTTAATCACATCAACTTCCTGCCAGCCCCACTCGGTCCTTAGCCCCAAGCGACCACTACTCTGTTCTCCCGATAATTTTGTCATTTCAAGAATGTTACAAAAATGGAGCCATACAGCATGTAACCTTTTCGGATTGGCTTTTTTCATTCAGCACAATTCTCTAGAGGTTCATCCAGGTTAATATGTGTATCAATATTTCATTCCTTTTTATTGCTGAGTAGTATCCCATGGTATAGATGTACCACAATTTGTTTAACCATTCACCTGTTGAAGGGCCTCTGGGTTGTTTTTAGTTCAGGGCTTTTATGAATAATAAGTATTCCCATACAGGTTTATGTGTGAACATAAGTTTTCATTTCTATAGAACAAATGCCCAGAAGTGCAAATGCTAAGTTGTAGGTGAGTTGCATGTTGCTTTTTAAGAAACTGTCAGTTTCCCAGAGTGCCTGTACCATTTGACATTCCCACCAGTAATACATGAATGATCCAGTTTCTCTGCATCCTCAACAGCATTTGGTGTTGTCACTATTTTTTATTTTAGCCATTCTCATAGATATGTGGTGATATCTTATTGTGGTTTTAATTTTCATTTCCCTAATGGGTAATGATGTTGAACTTCTCTTCAAGTGCTTATTTGCCATCTGCATATCTTCTTCAGTACAATGTCTCTTTATACCTTTTGCCTATATTTTATTTGGACTGTTTGCTTTTTTACTGTTGAGTTTTGGGAGTTGTTTTATACTCATATATATTTTTATGTATCATAAAAATATATTATATATATATATTATATGCTTATATAATATATATTATATATATAAAACATATATATATATATTTTTGTCAGTTATGTGGTTCACAAGTGTTTTCTCCCAGTGTATAGCTTGTTTTACATCCTCTTATCATACTCTTTCACAGAGCAAAAGTTTTCAATTTTGGTGAAGGGCAATTTATCGATTTTTCCTTTTGTGGATCATGCTTTTAGCATTGTCTAAGAATTCTTGGCCTAGCCGTAGATCCCAAAGATCTTCTGCCGTGCTTTTTTCTAAAAACTTTATAATTTTACATTTCATATTTAAGTCTGTAATCCATTTAAATACATGTTCATATAAGGTGTGAGACTGAAGTCAAAGTTCATTTTTTTGCAGGTGGGGGTCCAACTGCTCTAGAACCATTTACAAAAAAGGCTATTGTTCCTTCAATGGATTGCTTTTGTACTTTTGTCAAAAATCACTTGAGCATATTTTTGTGGGCCTATTACTGAGTTCTCTGCTCTTTTCCACTGATCTATGTGTCTATCCGTTCCCAATATCACAGTCTTTATTGCTGTACCTATACAATAAGTTTTGAAACCAAGTAGACTGATTCCTCCCATTTTATTCTTCTTTTTTCAAAATTGTTTTAGCTAGTCTACTTCCTTTGCCTTTCCATATACATTTTAGAATAATTTGTCTATATCCACAATTTTTGCTGGGCTCTTGATAGAAATCATATTAAACCTATATATCAGTTTGGGTAGAATTAGCACATCTACTTTGTTGACTCTTCCAAGCCATGACCAAAGTACATCTTTCAATTTGTCTAGATCTTCTTTGATTTCTTTCATTAGTATTACATTGTTTTCAGCATCCAAGTCCTGTACGTTTTTGTTAGATTGATACCTAAACCTTTCTTCCTTTTTTGAGCAATTGTAAATAACACCACATTTTAAATTTTGGTGCCTACATGTCTATTGCTAGTATATAGAAATACAATTGATTTTTGTATGTTTATCTTGTATCCTATGACCTTGCTGAACTTAACAGTTTTAGGAGCATTTTTGTATATCCTTTAGGATTTTCTATGTGGACAATCATGTCACCTACAGATAAGGACAGCTTATTACTCTTCATACTTGATAAATCATAATTCTGGGCATAATGTTGACTTGGAGATGCAATGTGACCTCTTTTTTTTTAGTAATGTCTCTGTATTCCTAAAGTGTAATACTTGTCAGATTTCTTTATCAACACAGAAGAGGATCATTGCAAGCTTGACTCTGCTGGCACATGATTTGAGAATCTGTCTTGATTTAGCATTAGAGTGGTAATCCAGAGAGACTTTCATTGGAAACCTACATGAATTTTATTCAATAATAAGTTTTATATTTAGATTTTGTATTCTCTTTTAAATACCACTATAGAAAATAAACAAAATAATATAAAGCAATTGCTCCAAAATACTAGTCTGCACACTTCTCAGTCCATATAATCAAATTTTCACTAATCCATGATGAGAGGAGAAAAATAACAAGGTACTGAGCTTTACATAACACTAATTTATCTAGTTTTGAAGGATGATCTTTTATGAGATTATGTCCTGACTGATTTTTTTGGCATTAAAATTCTCTTTTTCTTTTTTGAAATAATGATGATGGTTGACATCAATTTTTATTATTTTGAATATACTTTGCAAAATCAAAATTTCCAACTTTATGTCTACACTGAAAATTTAAATTAAAATGGAATTTTTTAAGGCCTTAGAAATTAAGAAGTCTAAATACCCTATTATCATCATAAAGCAGACATTACCACTTTATTATTCATGAGGTATTAAACATATCATATATATATTATATAGATAGATCAATAAGCTGTTGCTCTATCAACCAAAATACCTCCAAGTTGTAAAAACTAAATAAAAATATTGAGTTTAGTTTAGAAGTGAAGATGCTCAGTGCATCTCTAGGCCAGACATAGAATTCTTTTTTTTTTTTTTTAAGATTTTATTTATTTATTTGACAGAGAGAGACATAGTGAGAGCAGGAACAAGCGGGGGAGTGGGAGAGGGAGAAGCAGGCTTCCCACGGAGCAGGGAGCCCGATGTGGGACTCGATCCCAGGACCCTGGGATCATGACCTGAGCCGAAGGCAGATGCTTAACGACTGAGCCACCCAGGCGCCCCAGACATAGAATTCTTCTTCTGCTTGATCAATACTCTCACTGGTGATGATCAGAAAAGCTGGACAAAATATAGAAAGCATCTACTTGAAGGCATCAGAAAGCTAACAAGGTTGGAGAAGAACTACTAAAATCCAAGAGAAGACAGGGATCTTGGCATCTGGGGTTATTTGCCTTTGTGACATTTGTCAGCTGAAAGACTGAGTGGTGCTTTTTGACAGCTTTGATTTAAGAGGCAGACAAAGGTTGGAGTTCAGGACCCACTAAGGGAAAGGTCCTGATAAACCCCCACTTTGGGACAGTACATTAAAGGATGGTACCCTAGGAGTAAGGGGAAACCAGAGCATAACAGCCCTTACTCAAACTGCAACACAGCTCCCAGTTATATAGGTGGCCCATGACAACCTTAGTCTCTGAAATTGGTTAAGGTGATCCAAGATGGTAGTGCTTATAGACACCTGATCAAAACAAATGCAACTCTTTTCTAGGGAAAGATAACATCCTAGGACTTGCTCAAATAAAATGTCCAGCACACACTCATAGATAACCAGGCACATCAAGGGATAAGACAACCTGAATGAAGACCAGTTAGAAATCATAAGCAGTAAAATTAGATCTGTAGAGGTTCTGGATATTGGAACTAACAGATATAGATATACTTACTATAAGCAAATAAATAAAATTTAAGATAAAAATTCAGCAGAGGGGCACCTGGGTAGCTCAGCTGATTGAGCATCTGCCTTCAGCTTGGGTCATGATCCCAAGGTCCTTGGATCAATCCCCATGTCGGGCTCCCTGCTCAGCGGAGAGCCTGCTTCTCCCTCTCCCTCTGTCCCTCACACACACTCTCTCTCTCAAATAAATAAATAAAATCTTTAAAAAAATTCAGCAGAAAACTGAAAACTATATAGAAATGACATAGAATATTTTTTTTAAAGAAGTATCCAGAAACTTTAGAACTGAAAAAGTACAATAACTGAAATTAACAATTCAGTTAATTCAGTGGGTGGGTTTAACATCAGATTTGACACAGCTGAGGAGAGAATTACTGTAAGATAGGAAAGAAGAAAATATCCAGAGTGAAGCATGGAGAGACAAGTAGATGAAAAGTACAGAAGAGAGGATAAGTAACAGAGGACTTGGTGGAAAAAAATCTAACACACATTTCACTGAAGTTCCAGAAGGAAAGGAAAAAGGATGTAGATCAGAAGAAGTATATAGGGATTATAGCTGAGGATTTTCTAAGCTGATTGAAGACCTTGGCATAGCCCAGATCATTTAAAAAACAGAGCTTGAAGCAAATGCTTATTTGTCATAACACTTTCCTGGGGAGTGTAATCCCATAGGAGCAGAAGGTAAAAGTGGAGTGAGACAGAGAAGGAAATGGTACAAATAAAAGGAATGTGTTTTGTCAACCTGGCCATAAACTTGTGCCAAGTTCGTCATTTAGTCTCACAAGGACTCTTCATATATATGCAACTGTTATTCCAACAATCTGTTTAGGAAAATGGGAGAGAAAATTATCAATCACTTCTCCTCTTGCATTGGATAGAGTCCCCCACTCAGGTGCTAACTCCTGAACTTCAGGGTTGTGTATGCGTGAGTGCCAAGTGAGTACCATGGTATGTCATGCCTCAGCCACACTGGGAAGACCCAGGGCAGGAGATGAAAGTACATAGGAATGCATGTGGTGAGATGCTGGCAGACTGAGCTCAAGTGTGACAAGGGACTGGGAATGGTCACCAAGAGGGCAGGGGTGAGGATGGGACTCAGGGCTGTGACCTGAATCTGTGGAAATGTTAGTACATGGATCATAGTGACACACAAAATAACTCTCGTACAGACATCAGCCAACCAAGTCAAAAGCTCTGCAAAACCCAAGCAGGATTGGAAAAATAAAGACCACCTAGGCACATTGGAGTAGAACTGCCAAAACTCAAGAAAAAGAGAAAATCTTAAAAGCAATCAGAAAAAGAAGGCAGATCAACTTAAAAATGAAGAACTAAAATGATAGTCTACTTTTTAATAGACATAATGACAGCCAGAAGGCAATGAAATGGCACCTTCAATTCGCTGAAAGAAAATAACTGCCATACCCAGCAATCGCACTACTGGGTATTTATCCAAAGGATACAAAAATACTAATTCAAAGGGATACATGCACCCCAATGCTAACAGCAGCATTACCTACAATAGCCAAACTATGGAAATAGCCCAAGAGTCCACTGACTGATGAATGGATAAAGAAGACATGGTATATACCATACAATGGAATATTACTCAGCCATCAAAAAGAATGAAATCTTGCCATTTGCAATGACACGGATGGAGCTACAGTGTATGATGCTAAGTGAAATAAGTCAGTCAAAGAAAGACAAATACTATATGATTTCACTCGTGGAATTTAAGAAATGAATGAGCAAAGGGAAAAAGAGAGGCAAACCGAAAAACAGACTGTGGGGGCGTCTGGGTGGCTCACTGGTTAAGTGTCCAACTCTTGATTTTGGCTCAGGTTGCAATCTCAGGGTTGTGAGATCAAGCCCGCCTTGGGCTCCATGCTTAGCGCAGAGTCTGCTTGAGATTCTCCCTCTCCCTCTACCCCCACCCCGCTTGCATGAGCCAAATAAATAAATAAATAAATAAATAAATAAATAAATAAATAAATAAAATCTTTTAAAAAAAGGAAAAAAACAGACTGTTAACTATAGAGAACAAACTGATAGTTACCAGAGGAGAGGTGGGTGGGGGGATGGGGGAAATAGGTGATGGGGATTAAGGAGGGCACTTGTCATCATGAGCACCAGGTGTTGTATGGAAATGTTGAATCACTAAATTCTACACCTGAAACTAATATTACACTGTGTGTTAACCAACTGGAATTTAAATAAAAACTTAAAAAAAAAGAGGAAATTAACTGCCATAGCTACTTGGTAAAATCTATCAAGAGTGAAAAGGCCCTTTAGAAAGGAAATAGAAATGAAGACATTTTCAAGAAAAAAAAAATTAAGCAAGAGGTCATCACCAGCAAGGCCATAGTATGAGTATTACAGGGTACACTTCAGGCAAAAAGAAAATGAATCAGTGTAGAAAGTCAGGGACAGAAGGAATGAGGAATAATAAAAACAATGGTATTAGTAAATCTAAATGTGTATTTATTATATAAAACAAAAATAATGTCTTACACAGTTTAAAATATTTATAGAGTTAAATATAAGACCACAATGGTACATAATTTGGGAGGGAGGTATATGGGTTTGCACTGTTCCAGAAACCTCCTGTTGTATTGGGAATGAGTAAAAGTGCCATTACTATTAAAATTTGGCAAGCTAAAAACTGCATGTTATAATATCTAAGGCAACCCCAAAGGAGGAGTGAAATGTGTAACCTCTCATTGAATAGAGATTAAAAGTAGAATTTAAAAAAAATCAATCAATCCAAAAGAGGTCAAAATAGAGAGAAAAAGGAACAGAGAGCAGAGCAAATATACATCATGTAGTAATTACAAATATAAAATGACATAATCAAATATATCAATGATTACAGTCAATATAAAGCAATGAAATGCTCCAACTCAAACACTAAAAACGACAGGTTAATTTAAAAAATAAACCCCAGGGAAGAGAGTTTAGAGTTCCTCTTCTCCAAGTTGTCTATAACATGAAACTAACTGCATAGAGACACTCAGCTTTGGTTTGAACTTGTAAACAGCAGGAATCTCACTACATAGCTATGTCCCACTCCAGATCATTTCTTTTCTTTTCTTTTCCTTTTTAAGATTTTATTTATTTGTTTGACAGAGAGAGAGAACGACCTAGAGAGGGAACACAAGTAGGGAGGAGCGGGAAAGGGAGAAGCAGGTTCTCCGCTGAGCAGGGAGCCCAATGCAGGACTCAATCCCAGGACCCTGGGATCATGACCTGAGCCAAAGGCAGACGCTTAACTGACTGAGCCACCCAGGCGCCCCTAGATCATTCTTTTCTAATATAGATTCTTTACCTCCAATATTAGAGTCCTTTCCTTATTGAGCCAAAAAGTTTATCCTAGTTGTACTTTATGGAGTTATAGACAATACGTCTGTCTCTAATTCCAGCTGATAGTCCTCCAAATATATGAATATGGCTACCTCCTTTTTCCTTTTACGCACTCCAGGTTCTTTTTACTAACGTTTTACGTGATCTTCACTATCTTTCTATATTATTTATGAAGACAGCCTTCTTCAGATTTGAGTCATTGATCCAGCTTGTCAAATTATTTTTGGATTCTGCTGCAGCTACCCATCATACTGACACTTTCTTCAATTTTGTATCATTGGGAAATGATCCCAAAACACGATTTTTGTTCATTTTGTTTTCATTTTGTTCACTGAGAAAAATATTGAAAAAAAGAAAAAGAAAAATACTGAATAGAGCACATTTGATGTCAGTGCTTCAAAGAAGGCACCGGAGAACTTTCTCTAAGTTGACCTAAGTTGACCTGATTAATGGATTACAGTCAAGGTCAACTTGATTCATTAATCAGCCTTCTGAAGGTCTGAGCATTTAAACATTAATGACAAATATCAATCAATAATAGCAACAACGAGTATAAATCAATAGCCAGCTCACATTTGTCCAATTTGTGTACAAAGCATGAGAGGCTTTGTTGGAACATCTTGCTGAAATTCAGACACCCTGGGTCTACTTATCAGACTAGACCTAACAATCTCAGTGGTAATAGTAAATCTCATTTCCATTTGTTCATAGGGACAGAGTTGCAACTATAAAATGCAAGCCTACAGATTTAGGTTATTTTAGTGCAATAATCCAGCCCCTCATCTATCTATAGGCACTGAAACTACTGGGCATCACTTTTCTAAAAAGATGCCACATTGGAATGTACTGGATCTTTGAATCCCTGGAGAATCTCAAGTGGTCCCAAAAGCATGCATAATAAATAAGTAAAACTAGTGAGAGTCTTCAGAGAGCTCAGGGGCCATTACAAAAAATGTCAAGCTAGACAAAATTCTCCTAGCCTCCAAAAAGTTAAAAAGAGGTCCATCTGAGGCTCAGAGGGCACTGGTCTCAGAATCTAGGTGAAGAAGCTCTCTGGGGCATTTGATTTATAGTGATACCCAAACTCTGAGGTCCTTCTTAATGAATTGGAATCACAGCAATGGACTCCTTTCCTAGGGGATCTGTTTTCTGCTGTACTTAACAAAAATCCTGACTCAACTGGCTTAAACAATAAAGAAATTCATTATTTCACTAAATCAAACTCCAAAAGGCATGGCAGCCTTCAGAGTTGGTGGATTCCTTAGTGAAAGCCTGTCATTGGTAACCCAAGAATATTTCCATCACCCCACTTTGGAAGAGAAATAGAATTACTACAACTGACTAGACCATTACTTAGCTGGGTTTGAATATATATGGGTGAATCAGCCAGTGTCTGTCACAGGGTTTTTAAATCTTTTTTTCTATATTCCCCATGCTGTATCTTTCTTTCTTTCTTTTTCTTTTTTTTTTTTTTTTTAAGATTTTATTTATTTATTTGAGAGAGAGCGCACAAGTGAGGGGGAGGGGCAGAGGGAGAGAGACGAGCAGGGACCCCAATGCTGGGCTCAATCCCAGGACCTCAAGATCATGACCCAAGTTAAATGCTCAACCGACTGAGCCACCCAGGCACCCCTCTGCTATACCTTTCATCCCTGAGACTTACTCATTCCTTAATTGGAACCCATTCCCTTTCACCCATTTTGCCCACCTCCCACCCATTGACTTCTGAATGTAGAATAGAACTCCTAGTTCTAAGTCAAAGTCTCCTGACTTTTAAATTACAGCAATAAAATTGAAGTTAAGGGTGTAAACTGGCTGACCTGAGAACATCTAACAGGATGTAATTTTACCCTCAGCTCATACCTATATACAATCCCCAGAGATCCTCCAACACGACAGTAACACAGTTCTTGAACTCTAACACAGGCCTGGGGTAGGTAAGGTGTGGTGGGAGAGCATTAGTTTCACAGAGAGGATGTTTGAGAAGAAGCCTTTCTTTTCTTTTGGAAGCTTGTGGTGGAGAATCTACCAGAGGGGAAGGATAGCTAGGCTAATTTTAATCAACCTAGCCTAATTTTAACAAATGGTAAACTATAAGCCTTTGATTCTATATTTCATTATTCATTCAGTAATGGATTTAGTGAGAAGAAGCTAGAACTAATGAATAAACTGAGGAATGGGTGTTGATTTCATTCATGTGTGCTATCCTCACATTTGATCATGAATACGTAACTACACAATATGGGCAACAATATTTTCCTTAATTTATTTCTTGATTTTTGAGGTGTTTTTGAAACAGGGAAATATTTTTGATAGTCCAATTTATCATATGCTAAAATTTACAATGTATGCAAGAAAGAAATTATTAGATGAAATACTTAAAATGAAACATTGATTTCACCACGGAATGATTTCAGCGTTCTTAGACATGTACATTTGTCTCAGTCATGTGGATTGCTCTTTCAAAGAGAAGAGGATTGAAAAGAAAAGAATTTCATTTCTAGAGTAAGATAAGGGTGTAACTTCTGTTGACTAAGAATAAAAATTGCCTTGAATTAAAGCAAACTTTATTCAAGCCACATATTTTCTGTCTAGTTCTACCTTTGGGTAGCATATAAATTTCTAAGAAGTAGAGAGAGTGCCAGATTTGCATACAAATTTAGATATCCAATGCAGGAAAGCTATCTTAGGAGCTGACAAAACATATTTGAATAATGGAAGCCTGAAAAGCTTGAAAGCTTGAAAAGACCATGTATCTGATGCTTGCATTATGTTCTATAAATAATGGCAAGTTATTTTTTTGCATATTAATATTTTAATCCAAATATTTCAATGAAACTTTGAGACTCACTCAGGTTCCTGTGTATTAATTTAGCTGATTAACCCTTGCAACTTCATAATTCATTAATTTGTTCAACATATTTGATATGTCCCCAACAACCACTGCTCCTGGCATTGGGGATATAGTTTAATAAGATGGGTACACTCCTTGCCCTTGAGGAGATTACATTCTTGGGGGGAGGTAGGACATAACTAAGCAGATGAATGAACAAGATAATTTCAAATAGTAATAAGAAAATGGGACAGGATGATAAGATAGAGAGTGATGTAGGAATACAAGATGAGGTGGTCAAAGATGGCCTTGGCAGAGGTGATCTTTGAACTGAGACAGAAATGATGCAAGAGAGGCATCCATGTGCACAAAATCTTCATTCATCCAATATGAATAAGATACAGAAAGGACTACTGCCGCATTTGCACAATGCCTTATTCCTTATCACTGGTAATACTTAAAAACTTGTTTCATTGAAAAACTGTCACATTTCTAATCAAGTGCTTATAATTGTAGATGTTAATCTGTCAAACAAAACATGAATGAGTTTAGCACTTGCCTCAAGATGCTATAGTCTGTCTGATGTCTGGACTGGGGAGTCACTGAGGACCAAAGGAAGAAGCATAACTTGCTAACTTCTTTTTCCAGTTTTACTGGTCAGTTTCAATTACGATAGCCTCATGAAATGCTCTTAGTGCAAACGTGAGTATCCTTGGCTGCTTTCTTGTTGTTTGATTTTAAGTTGGGATATAAGTTATTTAACAACACAAAAAAGTGGACAGTTGCTTTCGCAGGCCTGAGACACATCTTCCTTAAATATGTCCATGTGTTCTCACTGTAACTGTGAAATGGTGGAGAGAGTCAAACACAGAAGTGCAACATGCTGTTGTCCAAAATATGCCAGTTGGTAACCTTTCACAAAAACGTATATACCAAGGGGCGCCTGGGTGGCTCAATCGGTTAAGCGTCCAACTCTTGATTTCAGCTCAGGTCATGATCTCGGGGTCCTGGGATTGAGCCCTGCATCCAGTTCTGTGTTCAGTGGGGAGTCTGCTTGAGATTCTCTCCCTTTCCCTCTCCCTCTGCCCCTTCCCCCACTCATGCTCTCTCTCTCTTTCTCAAATAAATAAATAAATCTTAAAAAAATATGGATATAACAAGACACCTTCCTGCTTCTAAGTCTTTCTCTAATGTTACCTTAAAACAAAACCTTAAAGCAATGTCAGGAAATAGCATGTTTTTATAAATGTTTATAATGGTTCAAAAAGTATGAAGTGGCTCATTTTAAACACAATGTTATTTATACCATCTCAAAAGATGGGAATTTTTCTAAGAGGATTGTGCTTTCTGAAAATTCATGACTTAACTCTTGCAGTTACAAGATTGTAAAGGGAAGCAAAATTCACATAAAAGAAAGGAGATGCAGGATGCTTGGGTGGCTCAGTTGGTTAAGGATCTGCCTTTGGCTCAAGTCATGATCTCAGGGCCTTGGGATCAAGCCCTGAGTGGGGGTTTGCTTGTCTCTCTCCCTCTGCCCCTCCCCCTGTTATGCTCTTTCTCTGTCTCAAATACATAAATAAAATCTAAAAAAGACAGAGAGAGAGGAGATGCCACATGACCTGGCATATCTAGGACAGTTAGTAAAGGAAAGGAAAAAATTAATGAGGATGATTAGGACATGGGAAGAGTTTCAAAAGAGAATAAGTTAACCATCAAAGGATTAAAAAAGGCCTCATGAAAAATCTGGTTACACCTTTAATATTTTTGCACAAATACTCATGCTGTGAAAGTCCATTACGAAGGATGGCATCTCCACTATCCTATAAAAATCAATGCTAGATTTCTTCTTCTTCATTCCATTATCCAATGCTTAGCTGAAATTATTTAATGAAATTATTTAATTATTTAATTATTTAATTATTTATCTTATATTTGTTCAATATAAGATAATTTTTGGGGGGCGCCTGAGTGGCTCAGTTGGTTAAGCATCTGCCTTCGTCTCAGGTCATGATCCTGGAGTCCCAGGATCGAGTCCCGCATCGGGCTTCCTGCTCAGCAGGGAGTCTGCTTCTCCCTCTGACCCTCCTCCCTCTCATGCTCTCTGTCTCCCATTCTCTCTCTCTCAAATAAATAAATAAAATCTTAAAAAAAAAAAAAGATAATTTTTTTACACTGTTTAGTTTTGTGTTTCAGGATAAATTTCCAATTAAGCTTTTTTTCCCAAAACTTCTATGAAATTTTCCCCCATTCGAACTTATCTCACAGTGGAGACCTTTTTCTAGTACTAGTTATCCCTGATTACTGAATACCTATGCTTCTTACAAAGACTCCCACTCCATAACTGAGTTCTCATTTGGATGAGAATGGTTCTCTCTTAACAATTAGAAAGTAACTAATGTATCTGTCACATAAGTAATCAAGGAGTAGGCGAAGGGGCTAGTGTGCTAACACTGCCATTCTTTATGCTATTTTATATCCTAATAAATCTCAACACAGCCACTGGCTCCCAGTGATTGCCCCTGGTGTCAGGGGCTGTCAGGACCCCACAGACCCAGAAGAGGAAGCTGTGCATTGACTAAAGGAAAGTGCCATTTTCTTGTCTTTATTGCAAGCATCTCTGTTTCATAGATTTATATGGAGGCTGAGAAACACAACTCCTTCCTGTATTTTTAATCTCCTTGCTATCTTTTGTTTTCTCCTAGTTTAACCAACACTTATATAACACTAGCCACATGTTTGCTTTAACTCATTTAATCCTCAAAACTGCTATACAGGGTTGGTATTCTTGTTATTACACGCACTTTCTTATTTTTTTTAAGATTTTATTTACTTATTTGAGACAGAGTAAGTAAGAGAGAGAGCATGAGTGGGATGGAGGGGTAGAGGGAGAGGGAGAAGCAGACTCCCCGCTGAGCAGGGAGCCTGATGTGGGGCTCGATCCCAGGACCCTGAGATCATGACCTGAGCCATAGGCAGATGTTTAACCAGCTGAGCCACCCAGGTGCCCCACACCTGCATTTTTTAGATATAGAAACATCTACAGACCAAGTTAATGGCAGAGCTGGAATTTGAACTCAGAGTTTCAGATTCCAGAGCCTGCGCTCTTAACCCCTAATCTCTACTCCTTTCTTTCGACTATCCTGCCTCTAGTTTAAGACATTCCTCTATAAATAGTGGTGTATTTGTATACCTACAGAACAATAGGGCTGAACCAACCCTAACTCAGGTCTCTGCTTTATATAAATGGCAGACATTCATCAAGTAATAATCAAGATTGCAGTGCTTTGTGACCTGTGTTTACCCTTATCAAGGTGACATCAACCACTCTTCCAAAGCCATCACTGTCAACCACTGAAGTAGGTACAGAAATTGTTAATGCCGATCTAAATTCCTCTAAAGATATTATGTTATTGAGCAAACACATTCAGAACAAATATCAGAAAGATAATTTGTATTTTTAGATTTCTTTTACTAAGAAGATGTTAAAGTTCTCATTCTATAAATATTTATTGAATGCCTTTATTTGCCATGTAATCTGGGAATTTTGGGCACTTAATAAATACTTTCCCCACTCCAGCATTCCAATTAATTGAGAAATAGATAGGCTAGTTTGCTAGGGCAGCTATAATTATAAGACACAAAGAAGCAGGACATATTTATAGCAGCACTTTTTACAATATCCAAATTATGGAAGCAGCCCAAGTGTCCATCGATAGATGAATAGATAAAGAAGATGTGGTACAGATATGCAACAGAATATTACTCAGCCATCAAAAAGAATGAAATCTTTGCCATTTGCAACAACATGGATGGAGCTAGAGAGTATTATGCTAAGCAAAATAAGTCAAAGAAAGAGAAATACCGTATGATTTCATTCACATGTGGAATTTAAGAAACAAACAAGCAAAAGAAAGAAAAGAGAGAGAGAGAAGCAAACCAAGAAACAGATTCTTAAATATAGAGAACAAAGTGATGGTTACCAGAGAGGAGGTGGGTAGGGGATGGATAAAATAGGTGATGAGGACTAAGGAGGGCACTTGTCATGATGAGCACTGGGTGTTCTATGGAATTGTTGAATCACTATATTGTACACCTGAAACTAATATAACACTGTATGTTAATTATGCTGGAACTAAAATAGAAACTTAATTTAAACATTTTAAAAAATGAAACACTTTTATCTTAAATAAAAAATAAAGGATTTTTTTTTTGAAAAAAAGAAGCAGGAAATAAAAGTGACAGTCAATAAAAGCAGACTCACAGATGGACATAATGTTAGAATGAGCAGACAAGGAACTTTTTTTTTTTAAAGATTTTATTTATTTGACAGAGAGAGACAGTGAGAGAGGGAACACAAGCAGGGGGAGTGGGAGAGGGAGAAGCAGGCCTCCCGCCGAGCAGGGAGCCCGATGTGGGGCTCGATCCCAGGACCCTGAGATCATAACCCGAGCCGAAGGCAGTCGCTCAACCAACTGAGCCGCCCAGGCGCCCCAGACAAGGAATTTAAAATAACAGTGACATATATGTTAAAGGACTGGGTAGAAAAGACAGATAAAATGTGGGCAGGGAATTTCACCTCGGAAATGGAAACTATAGAAAAGATGCAAATGTAAGTGCTAGAACCAAAAGACAATATTAAACAAAGATTTCATTAGTTGGGCTTCATAGCAGACTTGACAGAGTAGAGGAAAGATCAATGAATATGAATACTAATTATCCAAACTGAAATGTAATGAGAAAAACAAGTGTAAAAACTGAACAAATCCTCTGAGACCTGCGGGTCATAATCAAATCATCTAATACACATACAATTGAAGTCCAAGCGGCAGACAGGAAGAATGGAGCAGAATAAATACTTGAACAGATAATGGCCAAGACTCTCCCAAATTGGCAGGGGTTGGGGAGCAAGTCACAGATCCAGAATCTTAAATAGGGGATAATGACCAGAATTTTTTTTTTTTAAGATTTTATTTATTTATTTGAGAGAGAGAGAATGAGAGAGAGCACACGAGAAGGGGGAGGGTCAGAGGGAGAAGCAGAATCCCTTCAGAGCAGGGAGCCCGATGCGGGACTCGATCCAGGGACTCCAGGATCATGACCTGAGCCGAAGGCAGTCGCTTAACCAACTGAGCCACCCAGGCGCCCAATGACCAGAATTTTTGCTGACTTACCAGAAGGTATGAAAGCCAGAAGACAATGAAACAACATATTAAAATGCTAAAAGAAAAAGAAAAAGAAAAGAAAAGAAAAAAACAATCTGTGAACCTAGAACTCTATATCAGTAAAAATATTCTTCAAAAAATACAGTTAAAATAAACAACTTTACAAAAAAAACTTAAAGAACTTATCTCCAGCCAGTGTTATAAGAAATACTAGAAGTTCTTTAAGTGTGAAGGGAAATGATACCAGAGGGAAGCTCAAATCTGTAGGAAGGAATTAAGAGAATCAGAAAGAGTAAATGTGTAATTTAAATAAAAAGTTTAAAAAAAGAAAGAATAAAAGTGTATATAAATGTGTAAAAAAACCTCTTATCTATTTATCTATGTCACACATTTGTTAATTTCTAGAAAATATTGATTTTTAAAGCAAAAATAATAACAATGTATCATATTGTGGGATTTATATACATTATTATAATACATGATAAGAGGATAAAAGGATACATTGTAGGAGGGAGCTGAATTGAATTATACTATTATAGATTCTTACATTGTTTGTGAAGTTGTTTGATGTTGTGTGAAGGTAGACATAGGTTAAAGACAAGTATTATGAGTTCTAGCAGTTTTGGGGTGGTCTTTTGGGTTTTCCACATAAAGTATCATATTGTCTGCAAAGGGTAAGAGTTTGACTTCTTCTTTGCCGATTCAGATGCCTTTTATTTCTTTTTGTTGTCTGATTGCTGTGGCTAGGACTTCTAATACTATGTTGAATAGCAGTAGTGAGAGTGGACATCCTTGCCATGTTCCTGACCTTAGGGGGAAAGCTCTCAGTTTTTCCCCATTGAGAATGATATTTGCTGTAGGTTTTTCATAGATGGCTTTTATGATATTGAGTTATGTACTCTCTATCCCAGTACTCTGAAGAGTTTTGATCAAGAAAGGATGCTGTACTTTGTCAAATGCTTTTTCTGCATCTACTGAGAGGATCATATGGTTCTTGTTCTTTCTTTTATTAATGTATTGTATCACATTTGATTGATTTGTGGATGTTGAACCAACCTTGCAGCCCAGGGATAAATCCCACTTGGTCGTGGTGAATAATCCTTTTAATGTACTGTTGTATCCTATTGGCTAGTATTTTGGTGAGAATTTTTACATCCATGTTCATCAAGGATATTGGGTCTGTAATTCTTTTTGATGGGGTCTTTGTCTGGTTTGGGGATCAAGGTAATGGTGGCCTCATAAAACAAGTTTGGAAGTTTTCCTTCCATTTCTATTTTTTGGAGCAGTTTCAGAAGAATAGGTATTAATTCTTCTTTAAATGTTTGGTAGAATTCCCCTGGGAAGCCATACAGGAATTCAGTAAAGTAGCAGGATATAAAATCAATGCACAGAAATCAGTGGCATTCCTATACAACAACAAGACAGAAGAAAGAGAAATTAAGGAGTCAATCCCATTTACAATTGCACCCAAAACCATAAGATACCTAGGAATAAATCTAACCAAAGGGGCAAAGGATTTGTACTCAGAAAACTATAAAATACTCATGAAAGAAATTGAGGAAGACAAAGAAATGGAAAAACGTTCCATGCTCATGGATTGGAAGAACAAATATTGTGAAGATGTCAATGCTACCTAGAGCAATCTACACATTCAATGTGTAGATTCAATCCCCATCAAAATACCATCCACTTTTTTCAAAGAAATGGAACAAATCATCCTAAAATTTGCATGGAACCAGAAAAGACCCTGCATAGCCAGAGGAATATTGAAAAAGAAAAGCAAAGCCGGCGGCATCACAATCCCGGACTTCCAGCTCTATTACAAAGCTGTCATCAGCAAGACAGTATGGTACTGGCACAAAAACAGATACATAGATCAATGGAACAGAATAGAGAGCCCAGAAATGGACCCTCAACTCTATGGTCAACTAATCTTCGACAAAGCAGGAAAGAATGTCCAATGGAACAAAGACAGTCTCTTCAACAAATGGGGTTGGGAAAATTGGACAGCCACATGCAGAAGAATGAAACTGGACCATTTCCTTATACCACACACAAAAGTAGACTCCAAATGGTTGAAAGACCTCAATGTGAGACAGGAGTCCATCAAAATCCTAAACGAGAACACAGGCAGCAACCTCTTCGACCTCAGCCGCAGCAACTTCTTCCTAGAAACATCACCAAAGGCAAGGGAAGCAAGGGCAAAAATGAACTATTGGGACTTCATCAAGATAAAAAGCTTTTGCACAGCAAAAGAAACAGTCAACAAAACCAAAAGACAACTGACAGAATGGGAGAAGATATTTGCAAATGACATATCAGATAAAGGGCTAGTATCCAAAATCTATAAAGAACTTTTTAAACTCAACACCCAAAGAACAAATGATCCAATCAAGAAATGGGCAGAAGACATGAACAGACATTTTTCCAAAGAAGACATCCAAATGGCCAACAGACACATGAAAAAGTGCTCAACATCGCTCGGCATCAGGAAAATCCAAATCAAAACCTCAATGAGATATCACCTCATACCAGCCAGAATGGCTAAAATTAACAAGTCAGGAAAGGACAGATGTTGGTGGGGATGCGGAGAAAGGGGAACCCTCCTCCATTGTTGGTGGGAATGCAAGCTGGTACAACCACTCTGGAAAACAGTATGGAGGTTCCTCAAAAAGTTGAAAATAGAGCTACCATATGATCCAGCAATTGCACTACTGGGTATATACCCCAAAGATACAAATGTAGGGATCCAAAGGGGTACGTGCACCTTGATGTTTATAGCAGCAATGTCCACAATAGCCAAACTGTGGAAAGAGCCAAGATGTCCATCGACAGATGAATGGATAAAGAAGAGGTGGTATATATATACAATGGAATATTATGCAGCCATCAAAAGGAATAAAATCTTGCCATTTGCAACAACGTGGATAGAACTGGAGAGTGTTATGCTAAGCAAAATAAGTCAATCAGAGAAAGACATGTATCATATGACCTCACTGATATGAGGAATCCTTAATCTCAGGAAACAAACTGAAGGTTGCTGGAGTGAGTTGGGGGTGGGGTGGGAGGGATGGGGTGGCTGGGTGATAGACATCGGGGAGGGTATGTGCTATGGTGAGCACTGTGAATTGTGCAAGATGTTGAAGCACAGATCTGTACCTCTGAAACAAATAATGTATTATAAGTTAAAAAAAAAAAAAAGAAGAAGAAGATAGCAGGAGGGGAAGAATGTAGGGGGGGAAACTGGAGGGGGAGATGAACCATGAGAGACGAATGACTCTGAAAAACAAACTGAGGGTTCTAGAGGGGAGGGGGGTGGGAGAATGGGTTAGCCTGGTGTTGGGTATTAAAGAGGGCACGTTCTGCATGGAGCACTAGGTGTTATATGCAAACAATGAATCATGGAACACTACATCAAAAACTAATGATGTAATGTATCGTGATTAACATAACATAAAAAAAAGAACACAGAAAAAAAAAGACAAGTATTATAATCTCTAGGATAACAGTTATAGAAATAACGCAAAGAATTATATAAAGGAATTAGAGGGGATAAAATGGAATTCTAAACAACAAAACCAAACTGGATTAACCCAAAGCAAGGCAGGAAAGGGGTGCCTGGCTGGCTCAGTGGGAAGAGCATGTGGCTCTTGGTCTCAGGGTCATGAATTTGAGCCCCACATTGGGTGTAGAGATTGCTTAAGTAAATAAATAAATAAACTTTAAAAAAAGGCAGGAAAAAACCGGAGGAACAAAGAAAACATGGGACAAATAGAAAACCAACTACAATAATTACATTGTAATTATTTGCACTGAATATAAAACCTAAATACTCCAATTAAAAGGTAAAGATGAACATAGTAGATTTTCAAAAATGTACCAGAACTGCTACTAGACTGTAAATTCATAAACACACCAATCCCATTCTTAGGTATTTATTTAAGAGAAATGAAAAATGTATGTCTGCAAACAAATATATGCTGTAATGTTTGTAGTAACCTTATTCATAATAGCAAAAACTGGAAACAACCCAGATGTTCGCCAGCAGGAGAGAGGATAAAGACCTTGTGGCAAGGCCATAGAGTGGAATACCACTGAGCCGTAAGAAAGGATTGACCTATCGGTACATGTAGCAACATGGATCCATCTCAAAGAAGACAAACACAAAAAAGTACATACTATAGGATTTCTTTGATATGACGTTCTAGCAGCAGCAAATGTTATCTATTGTGATGGAAATAAAAATCATCTATCTCTGGGGCTGAGTAGGAATTGACTGAGAGGGGCACAAAAGAACCTCCTGCCATGATGGAAATGTTCGGAGTCAATATGGTGTGGGCTGCACATGAGATTATATGTGTATATGTATTGGTCAAATGATAGAGCAGACAGTTAGACATGAGCTGGAGGCAAGGATGGTGATAAATAAGTTACAAGTTGTAAGCCCAGGGGCACAACATCCTGACTTTGTGGCTTCCAAGACCCAATATCCTGGCCTTGTGGCTTCCAAGACCCTGGGGCTAATAGACCAAGAGCCACAGGTGCAGAACATGTGCTCTCCTCTCTCACTTCTGCCCTAGGGTAACCTTAGACTCATTATAATGCATTTGCACTGTGGTTTTGGCCCCAACCCCCATGCTGCCATGATGGTTCCCATATAAATATTGTAGAGCCAAAAACTCCCCCTCCCAACCATGGGAGGAATCCCCCAAAGGATTGGAAGCAGCCTCCATTAGAGGTCACCCCATCCATGACCCAAGCAAAATATAAATTATAATTAATACAGATCAAGTTTTTAAGTAAAAATAATTATGTAAAGCTGAACCTTTTATTTAATTTCAAAAAATCAGTGCCCGCTGCTTTTAGGGCAAGGCAGAGGGGATAGAGATTTTGGGGGGGGGGTTGTTTTTCTTTTCTTTCTTCTTCTTCTTCCCCCCCCTTTTTTTCTTTTTAAGATTTTATGTATTTATTTGACAGAGAGACACAGCGAGAGAAGGAACACAAGCAGGGGGAGTGGGAGAGGGAGAAGCAGGCTTCCTGCAGAGCAGGGAGCCCAATGTGGGGCTCGATCCCAGGACGCTGGGATCGTGACCTGAGCCAAAGGCAGACGCTTAACGACTAAGCCACCCAGGCGCCCCTCTTCTTTTTTTTTTTTAAACTATCACTGCCTTTTAAAAAACTAGAATGGGTATATTGGTTATTGGTATATTTTGATTTTTATTTCTGAAATTTAGAAATTTACATTTTCTAGAAAAACTAATCATTGAAGGAAGAACAATATTTGCTGCTTTTAATTACAAGGCTAAAAAATAAAATAAAATAAAATAAAATAAAATAAAATAAAATAAAATAA